>NC_045639.1:98326187-98645562 GCF_009829145.1 Chiroxiphia lanceolata | reverse complement strand
GATCACTCCCTTTATTTTTGTTTTGAGGACGTTACCTTCTGAGATGAAACTAATCTTATGCTCGCTGCATCATTACCTTTTGCAATTAAATTAGCCGTTCTTTGCCATTTATAATCATTAGCTGGACCCAAGAGAAGCCCAGCCAATCCACAAGGTGTGGGTTGAGTCTGCTGAGAAGATGACAGTTAATATTTCTGTGTATACACTTAAGGTCAGATGTTGCCAAATCACTAGAACTCTTCCTTGGGAAAATGCAATATGTTTGGCATGGCAGATAAGTGCAACAAAATGAAATGGAGATATTAAAATCTAGATATTTTTCTGGTTTTCATATGTTTTCATGAAGGGATGAATAAAGGTGTGGTTTTGGTAATTTTAATCCAAGTTACTCGTTAGATTCTTTCTGGATTTCTTGTCCCTTCTGGATTCTTTAGCAGCATTAAGATATAGGTGGTCTTCATTCAGAACAACAGATAGTATCTGACGGTGGCATTCCAGGCAAAGCAGAATATATTGGGAGGATTTCACAGGCTATCTGGATAAAAGTGATGTATCCAAATATAGGAGGATGTTAGGAATAAGCATGAGATGCTTTCTTGGCAAGATTGCTGCTGTTTCTCATGGTAAGGAAATACCTTGTGGAGTTCAGTGGAGAATTTTTTTAGAGTGCCCCATAATTACTGCAACTAGCATAAACATAGATTAATTATAGAAGGGCAAAAAACTGTCAGAAGAAAAATAAAAGGAAAATTACTGGATCAGAAAGAGGATAGAAACCAGCTCTTAAAGAGTTGGAATCAGTTTTATTTAATGGTCTCCTTAACGATGGAATAGAAGTAGAAGTGAAATAATGAAAATTTTTGCTGACAGAACATGGGATGAATCATCAGTGTATAGGAATAACAGTATATTTCAGGGAATGAACTTGATGTTTAGTTTAATTTTTCTAGTATAAAGCAGAAAACTTCTGTTTAAGGAATATTTTCTTGCTGTGACATAGAAACTCAGCACTTAAAAATAACTGGATTCTGTTACTTAGCTATTGTGAGAGTAGCCCTGAACTGCCAGTATGATAAGGCTATTTGAAAAGGCAAATAGTTGTAAGATGGTTCAGGAGACAAGAACAGTTATGAAAGGACTATGTGGCATGGTTGCCTGCAATGGGAGGAACTGAACTCAATGAATTTAAAGTCCTCATCAGCATTAGTGTTTCTGTCAATAACAAACCAGAAAGACACTTATGCCTTCTTAATATCAATCTCAAAATAGTCTGCTTGGGTTTGTCTACTTAGTGTAGCCCTTACTATATCTTTCTTCCAAGTACTTTCCTGTTCTGTTCTTGGACATAAGTAAGCTTTATGTATCCATGTGTCTCTTGTCAAGGAGTCCATTGCATAAAGAACCGCTTTCTTTTGTTTCCTGTTGAATCTGACTTGTACAGGCTTCCTTCGATGGCCTATAGATCTTTTCCTGGAAGAGAGCATCAACAATTGGTTCACTGTCTCCGTGCTGCTTGTGGTGTTTCTCCATAATCTCTGTACTCTTTACAGTTTAATATATATTGGCTTTTGGGTTTTTTTGAAGGACATTGCTTATCCTTTCCTCTTTCCAAGCCAGCCCTTGTGAGACCAAATTTTGAAGGAGAAAAAAAGCCATCTCATTCCTTACTGATGTTTTGATGAAAATAAGTTGGAGTAATTGATATTTTCACTGTTCCACTTAAGCACTTAGGAACAGAGTTAAATCCATCCATACTCTGATAACCATTTTACACTGTTCAGCATTTCCTCTAGACGTTTTTTCTGAAGTCAGTGTGTGATCCTTGCACATTGCAAGAGCAATACCTAATTTTGTTGTCTAAAAGTAGACATTCGATCTTACTCTGTTCTTTTCTTTTTTTCCTTAATGTAAGTCACATTTTGTGTAGTAAAATAATACCATAAATCGTTTTCCTTCAGTATCCAGGGAGACCCTCAGACCTGCATGTCTTAATCTTCTGGGCAGCACAGATCCAAATCTTCACGCAAGAATAATGTCTAAAATACACCTTTGTCATGTTTTCCTTTCCTTTTGTAGTCAACTTTTCTACCTTTAAAGAGGGGGAGGAAAGGGTTCAAGATAAAAAGAAAGCTTGCTTACCTGTCCATATATTTAGGTATCAATTAAAATTAAAACTAAGGGTTTTTTTGAACCTTCATTTGTTATTCTGAACTACCAACTTTACTTCTTTTATTTCTTGTATTTCCAGTAAGGAGACTTGTAGACCTCCTTCTGTTACAGGATTCCTTCTTAGGTATGAAAATTTCCCTCCCTTGTCTCTTAATTGTCCTTTAAATCCATACAGTTCAGGTTCATAGAAGACATGTAAAAGAACATGGAGTTGATTGAGAACTTGGCAGAATATGTAGTTGGACATCCATACAGGAAAAAATGTAATTTAATTCCTGCAAGTACTTAAGAATTGCTTGGGAAGGCTAGGATGACTTGGCCCATCTAAAGTGTGTAATTCATATGCTGTTAAGGAATAGCAGGGTATGTCTACTGGCCTCAACCCTAAAGTTTTGACTGAAAAGAAGAAAACTTTGATCTTTTTATAATAGTTTATATTATAAAAGTTGAAATGGAAAGACTTAAAAATTGTCTGGAATGCTGGAGAATGTATTGTCTGCTGCTGACAAAGACCCTCTTCCCTGAGTCACATTTTGGATCTGTGATGCTTTCCATCTCAAGAACAGATTTTGGAAATACCTGATAGGAGATACTCTTTTTGTTGGTACTGTCTTACTGTCAGTGTTAACATTTAATTCCTTCCCTCCTCCCAGTCTGTTCTTTGTATGGACAAGACTGCTAACTAAAGAAACTTAGTATAATATTCTAAAAGACCCACACAAGCCATGCATATCCGCTTGTGCCTGGAATCTAGTATTTGTCAAAAAATCAACAGTGCATTTTATTATCCTGCATCCAATGTCCTGTACAGTGTCTTTTATTTCAATAAGTAACCTGCAAGTTGTAGAAAGACCTTCAGACAGTATTTGCTCTGGAGGAGGAATGGTGCTAGAGGAGTAGGTTTGGCCACAGTGTTATTACATTGTTCATTAACACATGAGCAATATATGATCTTGCGTGCTGGATATTCTTTAAAAAAAAAAAGGCAGAAAAATTTTTGGAGGGCAACACATTTTAGGTAGCATTAGGTAGACTTCAATGATAGAAGAGTTGTAATTTCTAGATTTTTAATGGTAATGCTAAAGAGATATGATATTCTTGGTGGAGCTGTAGTAGTAAAAAGTTAACAAAATACATAAATGGACATTGGAACAATATGCAAATAGGTTTAAGCAGTCTTGTACTGACAGCATATTTTTGTGTTGATGTCAGTTAAAGTTTATTTAAGCACTTTGTATGTTTTAGTCTTTTTCATCCATCAAAGTGTAATATTTCTGCTGAGAAATCTAGTATTTAATAGAATATTTATGTTGTATTAGGATCCAACAAGATCCAGCACAGCTTTCATGAAATACCTCATAGTGAAATGTTTTGAAATATGGAAGTTGTGTGAAAGATGACCAAAGTCATGCTATCTGCCTAACTGCTCAAAATTTGTATAAATTTAATATCTGATTAAGTGCAAGTACTTTGGTTTTTCTTCCACCCATGTAGATATTAAGTTTCAGAAAGTCATTAGAAGTAAAAGTAATTTGCAGTGCCTGCAGCTTCATTTCCCCTCATGTGCACATGGAATTGGGGGATAACTTGCTATACAACTTCAAAGAGAAAGTTGATTACTTTGGACCTTCTTTTCATTAACTGTGGAGATGCAGAGCTGCCTGCTCAATGAGATGTAAGCCCGATTTTGGAACTGAAACCTTTAATTATCACAGATAGTAGATTTGTGATCCAGTATCTACTGTTATTTCAATGGACATGGGCACCTAGGCCTTGATATTTCTTATTTTTTATTTTTTTAAAATTTTAAAAGTGCTATATATTTATCCAAGGGTCTTCGACACCATAATTCTGTTCCTACAGATAAAATTTGGCATTTTGACATTGAAAAAGTCTAGTAAGACTGTTAACAAAGCTAAATGCATGTGTGTGTGTGTGTGTGTGTGTGTGTGAGGCAGCTACGAATTTCTGCAATGTGCCCATATTGTCTATCTACTGTTTCAACAAATGATCTAAAGCTGTTTTTTAAATTTATACAGTAGTACAGTACTTCTCGTATTTCTGAAGACATTACAGTGCATAAGCCTTTGTAAAAATTACTCTGAGAGAGAATATTAGCTCTAGCTTTTAATTTTTTTCTCTTTTTACTTTTTTATCCTAGGAGATGGTAGTCTGCACTTGGAGCAATAGGCTATTGAGCAGTTTTTGTCTTCAGAGGAACTAATTTCATTGTAATGTTACATTTGGAAACATTTCCAGCTTTGTTTCGTTGTTTTAGCTCTCTAGTTCTGCAGCCTTGGAAGGGAAAGGACAATTAAAATTTACTTCTGGAAGATGGAGTCCACACCACAATTGTACACAGATTGCAACAGCCAACGATACCACTGTTCGAGGATGGGACACACGAAGCATGAGGTAATGAGAAATTGCACTCGTGTTCTCTAGAGAAGACATTCTCCTTTGGAGATAGATTTTTTTTTTTTTCGTTGCTCCTAACATTTTATTTTTTTTTTTAGATAATGAATGTGGCAAACCTATAATTTATAAAAGGAGTAGTTGTGCTTGCGTAGCTGATATATTTATGATTTAGTGAAGGGTTTTCTCTGGTTTTCCCCCTCAGCTTCAATTCTGACTTACATACTGAGTTTTACCGAACTATGTATCAATCTCAAGATGATTTGTTTAGGGATTACCTTAATGAAGCTGTTCTGTAATTCAGCCTGAAAATGATTTAACAACAGTCCTGACCATGTGATGAACTTTCTTCATAGCATACTATTTAAAGGTGATTTTAATCTTTGAAGGCAATTCACAGGTTAAGTTCACTCTTTACTATTTTGATTTTAACAAATGGAGTTCTGTACTAAAGATTGTAGCATGCTAGTTTAAGAAACCACTGAATCTATCAAAATCATAACCAAATAAAAGCTTCGAATATACCTAATAAGGTGTTTTCTGCCCTGCTCAGTTATGATTTTGATAAGCAAAGGAGTGATGTTGTGCACATCTGTTGCCATGACTACTAAAGCCTGTGCAAGCTTTTTTAAAATACACTTTATCCCTTTAGCACATAGTAATTTATCACTAAACCGAGAAGACTGATGTCTTGTAATAACTTTTGTTGCCTTGAAGGGGGATGACTTTAAATTTAGTTCTGTGGTTCCTGCCAACTGAGAGGTGTAGCAATAAATCCCTGTGTTTGCCAGCTTTGTGTGTTTTTACCAAAAAGGTTTATTTAATTAAGGAAAGGAAAGGTAAAAATACAAATACAATAATTAAAAGTCACTTCCTGTATGTTTGTCATCAAGTTTGAAAGTCCTGGTCTTTGCCTTATGAAATGATACATAAAAATCTAACTTTATGTGGATATTTTGGTTTATAAGGACTCTTTTAAATGAAGTGTACAAAAGTGGAAGGAGAGGTCAAAGGAGAAGGGTTTTATTAAATTTACATTTTTGGTGATATTTTATAATCATCCTATTTTTAACATATAGCATGCAGACCTTAAGATTAAAGCCTGTGTTTCAAAGAGAAAATGTTAAATATTGTGAGGTCTGCTTCATGCTCTATCTCATTAGAAAAAGCATCTCTATCTTGCATTGAATGAGTTCTCTGAGTAACTTCTATGAAGGTAGATAGTCCAGATATTAATAAGATCCTCAATGAAAGGTGTAGCTTGGTTAACACAAACAAACCCCACAATTCTGATTGGTTTAAGTGAAGCTCAGGTTAGATAGTCCTTAAACCAGTTTAAGTACTAGGCAATGCCAAAGAGCTGTTCGCGGTATACTGGAAAAATATGTGCAAGAATAAGTCTCATCTGCAGTTACACTGTAATATGTCTATAATTATGTGAATATTTGATAATGATTAGTTAGGCTAGAAGTGGGAGCTTAAAGTCAGGGCAGTATAAACTATGGCAGTATAAGATGCAAAAAATGAGGGGGGAGGGAGGAATCAAGGGCAGAAAACTGCTATACCAGCAAAGAGAGGAGCCAGCATAGCTACTTCTGCAGAGTGTGGTTATGATAGCTGTGAGATAGGTGGAGTACATAATTTTGGAGATATCAAAGAAGGAGAGGAAAGAAAGATTGTTAAGAAGACTCCTAGACTAGACTAAGAAGCAGTCTTAAGAGCTTGTGAAGAAGGGGAGACAGACACTAGGCTGAATCGATTTAGAGAGAGAATTTTGAGGAAAATTCAAACTCCAAGAATAAATTCTAAAAAATATGGACAAAGAATAATTTGAGAAGGTAGAACCAACAGCTGGAGAAAATGTATATGTGGTCTGGCATTAATCTTAGGATCTATAAGTGGGAAATTCAGTGCATGTATTATTGCTGTAGGTAGGATGATAGGGTGAAGAAAAGAATATTCATATTTGGGAAAGAAAGGGATTAAGTGGTCAGAATAACAGTTAAGTTGGAACAAAGGCTTTCATGGTGAGCAGTGCTGAATACACAGTGGACTTTGATTTCTTTTTAAGCCCTTACACGCTATGAGCAGTGTAAGAAAAAAAAAAAAGAAAGGTGCAATAAAGAAGTGTTTTACTGCTACAAGCATGCTTGAGACTCAAAATTTTTCCCATAGACATTTTTTAAGAAATTAAGAGGAAGTTTGAATTTGATTCCCAGAATACCTGGTAGAAAGGCATACCTGAAGGATATCCTTAACCTCTCAAACTCAGAGAAGAGTGTTCATGATTGATATTGAGGTAACTTCACTCGTGACTGCCGTAGATATCAGGATAGGGCTTAGTAGAAGCCTTGTATACTTCGAATCTCTCCTTATGGAGCTGTTTTGCTTTGTAGGTATTAGCAGCAAGAGACTGTTTCATCTTGACAGAAGACAATAAGAATATGAAATTTTCACAAGAAATATGAAATTTTAGTCAGTATGTTTTCTGAAGAGAAACATTTTCTTTTAAAGAAAGGAAGAAGCTCACAAAGTGTTGACAAGTTCTAGGGAAAATTGTAGGAGACTGTCAAGTCTAAGCAGAGCTTTAGATGGTAGATGGTGGCTTTGAGAAAACTGATAATGCAACTGTGGAAAAAAAATAAAAAAACCAACCAAGTTGAAGAGGCGAGATAGGGAAACAATCTAATGGAACATGATGCTTGAGCAGAGATTCTGGGTTGTTAGCAGTGCTACAAATGTTTTCTCAAGTGGTCCAGATGGATGAGTATGCACATGGCTGAGTAGTTTAAGGGCCACAGGTAAATTAGTGATAAGTGCCACAGGTCAGGAAGGTAAGTTCACTATAGAGCAGTAATAAAAAGCTGTTGTTCATATCTCTTGCATCCCTTGTATCTCCGCTTTTCATATAGGGAGGAGTAGATGTCATAGATAGAGAATTAGTGTAACTACTTAGGAGTGGAGAAGCTCTTATCTGAAAATGTTGTGGTTTAGTAGCAGACATTTTATAACAGTTGTTACACAACTGTGCTAGAATCATCTGGAACTACTGTTTCCTTTTAACTCCAGATGATCCTAATGCAAGCATGGAAAGAGCAGAGCTTCAAAGGAAGCTGAGAAATCTATACAAGTCACTGTTGTTAACAGCTGGGATTTCCCCAAACTGTGCACTAGCAGTGGGAACTCTAGGTCTACGGATGTTAAGGGGATTATGCAAGTTTCCAGGGAAACAGATTCCTGTCAGTGGAGTGCAGTTAGCTTTTTATAGACCATTTAATTTTTTTAATGTGTTTTACAGACAGATATATTGCATAGAAAATGCACATGGACAGCTGGTACGAGACCTGGACTTTAATCCCAATAAACAGTACTACCTGGCTAGCTGTGGAGATGACTGCAAGGTGAAATTCTGGGACACAAGGAATGTCACTGAACCAGTGAAGACACTAGAGGAGCATTCCCACTGGTAGAACAAATTATCTGCATGCTGTTTTGTGGGTGGATGGCTTATGTAATTTATTCACCTAATTATTTTACCATTTAGGAACAATGCAAACTAACTATGTTTGTGCTATTGTGAATAATCATTTTTTTGCGTAGAGGAAAAGTTTCAACATGTCGGTGTTCCTTGCGTAATTGTGAGTTAAGAAAATGTTAGTCTAATTGGCAAGAAAGTGTTGTTAACATTGTTGGGATTTGGGATACACCTTTGAGAAGCACAGCACAGAACTTGGCTGATAGGGGCAGCTGGGACACAGGTGTGCCTTCCCAAATGGAGGCTGATCTGATGCACCTGATGTGCAGTAGAGCAGCTGTCATCCATCGTTCTGTTGTCGAATGGTTAAAACGCTTGGTAATTCAGCCCCATTTTTTTCATGCTCTTCAAAGTCCTTAAGTCAGAATATGCAAGTGAGTAATTTTATTCTCTGAGAGAACCTTTAGAATCTGTATCTACTGCTCTGGCCTGTGGCTGGAGTAAGGAGAGACTGATGTCTGACATATGCACTCTTCAGTGGTTAAGAAAAGATGAACAGTTAATATTTTATAAAATTTGGGTTGGAGTAATTATTGAAAAATAAATCTGGACCCTGAAGCTTCTTTGAGGGGAATGAAGATGTGAATTAACAGAAGCAGAATTTATACTTTTTTTTTTTCCGAAATATTCGAAGAAAAGGAATAAAACAAGAACCTTAAGACGTTTGTGTTAAATTGATCTGTAAAATTTGAAGAGAGATATAATCCTATTTTTGTTCTCGGATCTGTTTTAAACTTCACTGTAAGAATGTTGTGAGATTTTTGTTTAACAGGCTAATTCTAATCCATATTTCACTTTGGGGAAATTTTTATATATAGAACTTAAATATTTATCTGACTTATTCAACAATGAACTGCCATGTACCCTCAAGGAATGATATCATTGAATGGTATGTTTTGTTATTTTGTGTTGGTTTTTTTTTTTAAACTTATTTGTTGAATTTTAAACGTACCTCATAAAAAACAGATTATATGAAAGCTTAAAAGCCAAATGAAGATGGCAAAAAACAGTCTTTGAAATGAGGCTTGTTACTTCTATGTATACTTACAATGTTTAAAAGATCAATTTTAATACTGCTCTTAAAAGAAAATGTTTAACATTGATGCACTACCTACCAAGAATCTTGTTCTTTCTGCTTTAACTTTTTTAGGGTCTGGAATGTCAGATACAATCATTCTCACGATCAGCTGATCCTTACAGGAAGCAGTGATAGCAGAGTTATCCTGTCTAATATGGTATCAATTTCTTCTGAACCATTTGGACATATGGTAGATGATGATGAACTCAGTGACCAAGAGGACCAGCATCAAGAAGAGAAGTATGAAGTTTCCTGAGTTTTATGCAGATGCTTATAATTGTCTTTTCTTTGTAATGTTTTACATGCTATTTTTTTGCTGACTAGGATTTTTGTATACAGGCCTTTCAGGTAAGTAGTTTTAATTCCCACTTCATTCTTTACACAGAGTCTTGGGTGGAACACACTCTTTAAATCTGATTGGCACAGTCACTCTGTGTTCAGTGGGGGTTGTGGTGTTCACAGGGGTTGGTGATGCTGAGGGCCAGTTCTAAAGTCCACTGGATCGGTGAAAAGATTCACTTTAAGGGAGCTCTGGATCAAGTCAAACACATAGAATAATCTGGGTTAAGTGAGAATTTGAAAATATGCTTTTGTGTTTTCTATGTATGTGTTGTAACCTTTAGGAAATGTTACCAGTCTAATGAAAAAAATGAGGTTGATTTTTATCATGTTTTGGAGCACATCTGATTTGCTATTAAACAGCACACAAATGTTGAAAAAGAGAACGTCTTTTTCAGGTGTATCTTGAAATACACCAGAAAGAGCATGTGTCTGTACAACTAATGTCTCTAGCCAGTCACCTTCAGACTGAGTGACCAAATCTCTCTCAAAAGAGGGTTGAAATATAAAGTGGAAAGAAGGGAAAAGGCTTTTTCCTCATGGACTACTATTTTTCATGTCCTGAATACAATAACTTGTAAAAATACTCCTTGTATTAAATATAAAAATGAAGAGTATGTGCCAGTTGTATCTTCAAGGGTTTGTTGTTTTTTAAAAATTTAAAAATTTTAGAAACATTGAATTGTAATACTGTTCCACACAGTTAAGACTCTTTCCTGAGATCTTTAAGACTCAGGTTAATTTTTAATATATTTGAGAGTAAATTTCCTAATTTTTATTGTATTTTTGCCTGGAGACAAAAGCAAGTATGTCAGTTTAACCCTTCCTGGTTCAACCGTGTAGAACTATGCATGAGTCTACCCACTCATTTATTCTTGCCAGATTTGCTGCGGTAACTGCCTACATTTTAAAGTTCACAACTGAGAAATAATTATTTGGAGATAACTTTTTTCTAAGGAAAAGAATTCAAGTTCGCTGCGTAACAAATAGACAAACTAAAAGTTGCTGTATTCTGTTCTTCCTAAGGATTTGTTGTTAGTGGGTTCTCCTTTCAGTTTGTCTGTGTATGTGTTGACATCTTGGGACTTTATAATGCTCCTGTCTTGGAGACCAGAACATGCTTTCATAAGCAATATAACTAGGACTATTGCATGAACATCTGTCTCTTGTTGCAATCAAGTTACCTTCAGTTTCTCTTAACTGCTGATTCAGATCAGAGCAACTAGTTTGCTGCCTTCTCTCTACTTTTTAACTGCTGCTGCTGTTGTTTCTCTTATCAATCACAGAAATGTAAGCACAGGCAGTCTCCCTCTATCATATCAAAGGTCTCCCTAGCCTTTATCATGTGTCTCATAGTAGGCAGGAGGAAAAATTTTAAAAACAGGAAAAGAAGATGTACTTCCCATGTGTATCCTCATAGCTCCTGACTATTTGCCATTCAGGGACATTTGGTGCTTTCTGAATCATCTTTGGAGACTTTGATTCTTCCATTAGGATTTTCTTTTGTCATCAGCCATATTCTTGAGTTTATCTGTTCTCACTAACTATGTTTTTGTTTGCTCCGAAACATGTTAGCTGTGCAAATGTGTCTAGAAGTAATATGCCAACTGTGTTTGTTTTCTTGCACTGAATAAGGAAAGGCTTCAGTGCTTTCTGTTTGGGAAGCCCAAAGCCTCTGTTGAAAGTAGGTAGTCGAAAATGAGGATCAAGCTGTCCACAGAGAAGAGCTATAGGCATGTGGCCAGAGGACAGCTGTGCTGTGTGCTGGTCAAGTCCCCACCCTGGATTATTTAATGCACAGTTCAAATATGGGGAAAAAAAAATCAGCTGAAAAATGGGGAATGAAATGCTGTACTAGCTTAATTTCTAGCACCTTGATCCAGAGATAGAAAAAAGTGTACAAAATAAATGAAAATAGAACAGATGAGTGTGAGTACTTGGGATGCATTTAGGTTTCATTCCCCAAGCAAAGCTAATATGCCTGGATAAGAACACAGGGAGTGCTTTTCAATGCCCACATTGGAACAAAACATTTTAAGTGGGATCGTTCCACATCTATGAATGCAGTTGGTTAAGTCAGGCTTCTCCTTGACCTCTTTCTTTAATGGTTTTGTGCTCTGCTGTTGCTTTCTCCCTGCAACACTGAACTTGCCTGAATTCTAAATCTCCTGAAGATGTCTGTCAGTGCCTGTAAGACACTTGCAGAGCTCTGGTAACTGTCTTCCTCTAAAGGGAGATGGTGACTGTCTTATATCCTTTCTTCAGTCTGTGGTCATCCAAACTCCTAATGTTAGTAAGTAAGTCTATATATTGTTGTATTCAACTAGTCTGATAGTCATTTTAATTCTACAATAAAAAAAGCTACTAAGTTCTTGCCGTTTAGTGTGGCCATCTTTACTCACCAGTCAGCATTCCTTTTCTTCTGTTACTGCAACATATTTATTTACCTTCTAGGTTTGAATTTTGAACTATTTAGGTTTCTGTTTGGCATACTGGAAATGTGTAGCATGAGAAGACTATTTGCTGTCTTAGGAGCATCAGCAGCAACGTACATGCTGCATCTACAACAGTGTTTTCATACTTCATGACTTCTGTGGCCAGAACTTTGTGACAAGGCTCAACTGATAATGGAGGACTTGCTCTTTAATTGAGAAAGCCTATTCTGTATCCATAACAATGAAAAGATTTATATGGTCAATAACATTTTGAGCTTATACATCAGTCCAAGCAAGGAAGCCATCCTTAAACTTTAATTCAGCAGTAGGAGCTACCAGCTCCCTTAGCTTTCTTAGGGGTTTAGGAGCTTAAGATGTCTGCTGTTTCACTAGCAGAACTGATTACTAAGGTCAGTATGCTGCCTTCTCTCTTATGTTACATTTTTTGACAATATGTTCTAAGATGATCCTTGTCTTTGTTATCTTTTGAAGATTGTACCAGAAATTTCATGTTAGGAAATGCAGTTTTAGAGTTTTTCCTGAAGGCTTATGTTTCCATCTTTTTCGCCATAGATGTTAGGCACAATGTCCTTTGATACGAACAGAACAATATCTAACACAAGCACTTCTCACCATTATATATTTAAAGCTGAGAGATGTAAAGGATTAGTCCTTCCAGTACAGAGTATCTCACTTGAGATTGTAAAGGTTTTAATGAGATTTCTCATTAAAATCTTAATTAGAATTAGAATTATTCTTAATTAAAATTAGAATAATCTTCAGCCGTCAGAATGGACCACAGAAAAAATGGTGGCTGGCCTCTCCATTGAAAGAGACTTCGGTCAAGTTCCATTTAAAGGAGCTGGTGGTTTCTACTTTTTGTGATAGAAATGTAGTTTGGAGCTTTTTGAATAATAAGTTATGTGGTTTCATGATAATACATATGAACTGTGTGATCTAACATAACACCTTTGTATATGCATCTGTGACTTCAGGAGAGATATTTGTCAGCGTTGATATTTTGAAAAGGATTTGCCAAACATGCTGAGGCAGGCTTTCAGGATATTTTCACACAGCTGTCAATAGTGTTAATTTTTATGCCATTTTGCTTGTGGCATTTATGTCTTGGAGAAATCTAGAAGTCATAGGATTATGCTATGGAATCAACCAAGAGAGTCAGTTAATTAAAACAGCTTAAATAGTTTCTGTTTTGGGAAATGCTAGGATTCAGGACTTTACTTCATTGGATGTGAAAGAACCTGGGCCAAATTTAGTGCAGCAGCACTTTTCAGTTTCTGGACTATTTTGCTTTAAAAGCTCGTAGTTTTTCTGTACTATTTCTTTCTTTAACCCTCATGAGTAGGTATACATTCCTTAATTTATTTTGCATATTAGGACATCTGTGAAACCTGTTATATAAAAATACACTTTTCCTGTTTTTAAAGATCATGTTTTCCTGTAGAAGCAGTTCAGAAAGCTCTTTTTTGAGTTAAAAAAATGATAATCCTTGGAATAGTATGAATGGCCAATTATTATCTATAAAAATTGTGTTCAAGTATAAACATACCTGAATTCAGTTTTTCTTAAGAGAATGAAGAAGCAAGTAATGTGTTGTCTAATCTTACCAGAAACAATTTTCTCCTGAAGTTAAAGGGAAAGGGCATCCACATGGTTTATTCTGGAATCCAGTGCCATACTCTTCAGGATTCATTTTTGGATGCTGCAGTACCTGTTGCTGCTCTATTGATTCACTTCTATTTCATAGTGATTTTTTAGATTAAAGAGGATTTAATTTTGACGGTGATAAGGAATTAATGATTTTTGCTGACTGAAAACCATTTTTTATTGAATATTGTGGTGACAAAACCAGATTGCAAGCACTGCAAACTTAAGTGGTTGTTAGCATGAGAAGTAATTGGAAATAACAGCTCTCTACATGAAAATAATTATTTAAGGCCAAACAGGCTTCTTTCTCAAATCTGTAGCACAATTAACCTCAAAGTTATCTGGTAAAATAAAAGCTCCTCTCTTTTCATAGAAGCTAGTCAGGGTCGTGCTATTTGAATAAGATTACAAAGAGAACGCAGTCCAGTTTCAGCTCTCTGTGGGCACAGGTCTAAAATTTATGCATGATGTAGGTAGAGATGGCACATTTCATACTGTGAATTCTTAGTGGCATAAGAGTGTAATGCCCTGTCAGTTGGTGCAATAGAAGAATACATATAAGAAAATAAAAGGAATTTTAGTCTGGTCAGAATGAAATCTTTAAAATAGTATGGGAAAACAAGAACTAGAGAAGCTTTTTAAAGGGCAGTAAGGTGCAGGGCAAGGAAGAAAATAGCTTACTGAGCTTGACAGGCACAACAAGTGATTACCAAGTATGCTTATCAAATGCAGTCTACACAGACTGTTCTATCAAGGGATCAATAGGCCAAGCACCTACACCCGTGGTACACTGAACTAGCTGTAGCATAGCTATACATGCTATACATAGCTGTTCTGTACACATATAGGCATGCTATATATACATAGCTATTGTTATACCCACAGCCTGAGGGTTTTATGTAAAAACAGATATATCTGTTTTGGTGACAACCTGAATTATACATATTAAAGTAGCATAGAAGAAAGTTTACTTCATATCCAGCTCTGTACAGCTACTCTTCCTATTCCTGATCTTCTCAAACTGGGAAGAAATTGCAGTTCCTGAACTCGCCTCCCTGTTCCAAAATCTGCCACAGATACCTGACTATCCTAGTATCCAGTCCTCTGTGTTCAGTGTTACGTCTTTAACCTAAGAAAGCTAATAACCTGACCATTTTCATCAGGAGTTGATAAGTACAAAATGGAAAGTTTCTGAGATAGGAATAATGCACATGAAAGTATAGCAATATTCTTTTAAACATTGATACTTTATGAATATTACAAAAAGTACACTCGTCAGTGCTATGACATGGCCTACTGTATATTAAGGAGAAATAAAATTGTAGTAACTGATACCAACAGAAGGATAATTAAAATATCTAAATAGACAAAAGCATCATAAGATACTTACAAGTTGATTTTTATGTGTTCCACTGGTATGTATTGTGATGAAAATACTATTTTTGTAGACTTTGTTTATATATATATATATATATATATATTTAAAAGGTATTTATTACCTTAACAGTTATGACACTGACATTTATTTAAGTCTTTAACTTCTTGCATTAACCATATTATATGTATAATCTGGGGAGTTAGAAGAGTCTGACCTGATTCTTTAATAAGTAAAAATGTGTAAAAGATGAGTAAAATTTCATTGAGAGTAAATAGATAATTGTGGGACTCAGAAAAGGAACAATTCTAAGTACCCTAGATTCATATAGATTCAAAAATGGTGTCCTCAGCCTGTTTTTGGATTACCAAAAAAAGCACACATATAGCCAAAATGTAGAGAAATCTGAGGTGTTTTCTTGGAAATATCTTAGCATTGGGTAAGGTCACAAACAACTTTGCTCTTTTTGGGTTTTTTGGGTTTTTAAAATTTTTTTAACGCAGTCTTTCACATAAATTAAATGAATTCTGCTCCTTATTTCACTAGCCTAATCCTTCTGGGTTCATTAGCCATTACATAATTTAAAGACGAATCTGTTTTCATTCATCATGTTTGTAAAGGATGCTCATGGACAGTTTTCTTTTGGATGTTCTATATTGTTCCTGAGACACAAGTTGTGATCACAAAGCGATCACTTCCATAAGTATTCTATGCATAATATTATCACAGATCTATACTATTTAAAACAAAAAAGCAACACCAAAAACTGAACTCATGTGACCTGAAGAATGACATGGAATAACATGCTTTCTTTTTCTGGGAAGGCACAAAATATACTTTCCTACCCAAGAAAAAATTCAGTGTATAAACAAAAGACAGTTAAAAACTATAGTTATAAATGGAAATGCCAAACAGAAGTATATCTATGGGCTTCTTTCCTGAACACTCATTCCCCTATGACTTCTGTAAATTAAATTAGATGAGCTGTGTTATTTAAATGAAGCACTGAAACAACTCTGAGCATACAGAAAATAGTATAATCTAGAAGCTTATTTGTCCTTGTTTTTCCAACCATTGGTTAACTGAGACTCCTGGTTAACTGAAAGTTGGTCGTGTCCCCTGACAGCCATGTGCACTGTGCATTACTCCCCTGCTTATCCGGAGAGACATCTGAAACCTTCAGCATAATGGAGTTGTGGGTAAGTGGGTGAGCACCGCGTGAAGCACATTGCTGTCTGGGGACATGACCAACTTTCGCTTAACAGGGCATGGCAGTTAACAGGAACTTAGAAAAACACATTGCAGGCTGTGAAGTGTCTGTGTGTGTTTGTTAGCCCTCTATTGTTAGACGGTTTGCATCAAAGTAGGTATTCAGGAGAATTTCAAAACAAGCTTGCTCTTTGCAATTAACCAGAGGGTGCATGTTGGTTGTGCTATGACCTTTTTTTGGTTAGTTGACCTTTAACGCAGCACAAGTAAATGATAAAAATTCTTGAAACTACATATCTGAAGCTATTCTGCAATATGAGACTGCTTTTGGTTTCTTCATTAAATCCAACTGAATTTTAATTGCAGTGTTAGATTCACAGCTGGCTCGGCTGGCTAGGTGGAGCAGGGATATCCTGCAAGCAATTTGACTGTGTTACCATGTAGTCTTGGTGATTGCAGAACTGCTTTCAGACACCAGCAGTAAAGGGCAAAGACAGCAATAACAACACCTCATTTCTCTAGTAGTAGCATCTGTTTAAATGATTGAATGGCATTCACAAGGCTCTTTGGCTTTGCTTCTGTGAGGAGTATTACAGCTGTAGTACAAGGCTGTTCCTAGGAGGTGGAGGGATGCTACTGAAGGGCTGACTGATTCCTGTCAGACAGAGACGATTCTCTGTGGGTGAAGGAGCTGTAAGGTCATCCTCTGGAAAGTCACCTACCCTGTAGCTACAGAATAATGTGCTGTAGTGGTGTTCTGAGAGGAGGGATTTGCTTTGTGAATGGAGGGAAGAAGGGCTGTGCTCAGTTAGCAGAGCACAATCAATGACTCTTGGGTGGTTTGGACTTCAGAGAGTTCCCTGAATCTGTTTGTAAGTATTTGCAATGCAAAAGGGAATCTGTCTGTCTTTGGTGATGTAGGTTACCAGGAGCTTGGGTTTTGCAGTGAGAGGGTGAGATATACAATAGTGGATGATAATCCAGTGCTGATATAAATTTAGCGATGGGAGATAAAAATCAAAGTGTTCAGAGTGGTGCCTCCATCCCCATTCCATTACTCTCGAGGGAATGGGTCCAGGATGGCAGTGCAGGAGAGACTGATGTTAGGGACTGCAACTTCTTACCTATCTACACATCTCTAAGACTGTCTATTATTTTAAGAATTCATTTAACAGTGAAGGGGTAGAGGAAGGGGTGTGGAGCATGATGAGAAAAAAGATGTTGGTAAAAAGGTGTGTTTAAGTGCATTTAGATCATGCAGCGTAGTTTAACTTGCTTTAGAGAGTGAGAGAGATGCTTAGTGTAGGTTCTGAGAGACTTGGAAATTCACTGGTTGAGAGTAAGAACTACTTTGTACCTGCAAATGGGGTCTTTAGCATTGACTTGACTTTTTTGTGCTATCTAAAACATAGGTACATGCAAACATATGGTATAAAACATTTCTCTAGAACCTAGTACTGCATTCTTATACTTTAAATGAGATTTTACATATTTAGATGTTAGTGACACTTGATATTGCTTTTAAAATGGAGTGTATTCACAAATCCTTACTATTTTTGTTTGTTTGTTTGTTCTGTTTTGTTTTCTTCAATTTTAGGATTAAAGAACCCCTTCAGGACAGTGTAATAGCTACCTATGAAGAACATGAAGATAGCGTATATGCAGTTGAATGGTCCTCAGCAGACCCATGGCTATTTGCCTCTTTAAGTTATGATGGGAGACTTGTTATTAACAGGGTTCCCAGAGCTCTTAAATATCACATACTGTTATAATTTGTTTGGATTATGATGGAGTTGTTATCTTGATGTACACAACCGGTAGGTATTGTTTAGGGTTTTTTTCAGGATCTATTTTTATTAAGTATAGATGTTAAAATTTTGTTAAGAATGTCTGTACTAATATAGACACTTCTAATTTGTTTTTTGTATTTGCCTTGGGGAAACTATGGTGCATTTTCTGAAGGCTGTGCTACGTAGATGATTTTTTTTTGAGAGGTTAATCACTTTGTGAACTATAAAGTTTCTGGAGATACTGGGTTCTTTTCCTACTATTGCTTTATTACATCAGCTTTATGCAACTGTAATGAATTACAGAAATGTTATTATGCTGATACAGGACTGGGACAATGTAGGGTGCATGTAGCAGAAGTGATCTACTTGTTTACAATAATGATATTTTATATTTCTTATATAAACAGGCTTCTGCTCTTAACTAGGGCTACATTCTGTTAACTGTTCTGGCCACAAATACAGTTAGGAATGGTCTTAAAAGGCTTCCTTAACACAGTCTAATAATCTTCCATGTTTGCATGTCTTCAGAAGAAATGTTTTTTGTGATAGTGAAACCTTTTAGAATATATTTTTCATTTAAGCCTTATGGTAGTATCAACAAAGTACCATCCTGTAATTTATGAACTAAATGCAATTCTCAGTTATGTCTTGTTACTGGAAACTAAGTTTGTCTTTACCAAAATCTGTGATATACTCATGTAATATGTTATCCTATATTTATCGATTTAGTTGTGCTGTGAGGGGTTCTGGAGCTATGCCTTTGTTACCCTGAAAAATCTCTTTAATATTTGTCTACTTAGACTTTCTTTTTGATCCTTCTGGCTCTGTGCCGATCTGCAATATGCTGACATGATGTAGCAGGCTTGCAACTAAGCACAAAATATCCTTTGCTATATCCTACTCTTTGCAATATGTGACCGAGACATTGGTCACTGTCTTGTTACAAATGCTGAGAAGAGACAGATGCTGCACTGTAGGAGATCACGCAGGAAATTTGAAATGTAGATGGAAGGCACAGTGAAACACGCCTGTACATACTGACACCCCCCCTCCCCTGGCATAGCTTGCACTCAGATAGAAATTCTGCTGCTTGCTCTTTGTGTACCCAGCCTAACTGCAGCACTAATTATTCCCTGTTACCTTTTCACCACCATTACTTCCCTTTGACTTCAGAACCTGGGTATGTCCAATGGTGTTGGTTGTGGTACCATTGTGTAAGACCACTCTGAAAAAATGGCAATGAACATGGGATGGAAAGATCGATACCAGCCTCTTACAGTGATTGCTTCTGTTGCTATGGCAACTGTTGGTGTTAGTGTTGAGGGACAGCCTGCTGCTCACCTCTGTTTGTCCTTACCCACTGCTGGATCGAAACATGTCCAAATGTGATTTGTTGTGCATACACAGCTGCTTCAGTGAGATCACGCTTTGAGAGTATGACTGACTGGTATAGTCCAAAACAGCCAGAAAAGATGACTGTTGAATTCTATTTCTGGCTTTGTTAAAGAGCTTACTTGGAAGAATTCATAGGAGTGAAGTAATCCAATTAAATCATTTGTATTATTGTTTGTATTTGTGTTATGATGTTGCCTGTTTGCTCCAGAATTAATGCTTCGTTGGAAATTCTGATGGTCTGATTTTCTGTGTTAAGATTTTAAACTTGTGCTATTTTGAATTGTTTCAATATGTAATTAGGCATGAGCTATTCACTTGTATACTGTAAGAAAAACTACATTTCCAAGTTGATATTGCTTCAGTTGTCTGAATATCGAAATCCTTGGTTGGAGTGCTTTATTTGCGGAGCTTTTAATCTTCAGACACAAAGCCTTGTTGGGTGTGCACCACCCTCTCCACCCCACCCACCCCAGGAAAAAAAACATATACTTCTGCAGTACACCTTTGGTATGCAGGGAAATTCTTTAAAAATTTTCTTCACATTAACAATAAAGATCTATTGAAACTTTATTGTCTAACAATGTATATGGCTTGCAGTGTGAAGGTGACAGGGAAATGGCATAACCCTGTGTGGGATTTGACTAGATTTTTAACATGTAATAAATGCAGGATAGATTTCAGAGTAATTTTTATGTGGCTTTATTTCCTTTAATATTGTAAGCTTATATGAGCTGAAAAGCTCTCTAAACAAATAATGCCGAGAAATGTTTTCTTTTGTTTTAATTTTAAATGTGTATATCACTCAATAGGGAAGATGAGAGGGGATGAACACTCGAAAGGAAGGGACTAGCAGGTCTAATTTGAATGAAAATGCATTACAGTAGAATCAAGAGAGCAGGAAGGGCCAATTTTTAATCATTTTCAGGTGTCTGTAAAGTGGGATCTGAGCTACATGTACAACACTGGCAGCAATATGGAAATGACCTTCAGAAAGGAAAGGCTTTTGACAAGGTTTCATCCCAAGCTGTTAGAGCAAGCAAGCTGCTGTAGGATAGAAAAAAGGGTTCTAAGATGGTTAAATAACTGCTTAAAAGATAGGAAATAGGAAGCAGGAAGAAATTAGATTTCCTGGCAAAAAAGAAATTACTGATGAAGTCCACAAGGATCTGTGCCTAGGCACATGTTTCACACGACCTTTTGGAAAAAGGGCTGCATAGAAATATGGCAAAGTTTGCAGAGACTGTTCAGAGTAGTAAATATGACTGAAGAACTATGAAAAGGCCTTACTTTATGGAGTGGCTTGATGATAAAATGGTAGATAAAATTCAGTGCAGGAAATGTGAAGTAACTAATATGGGAGAATAGTTATTTTACATTCTGTGGGCCACCAATATATGGCTGTTACTTGGAAGTAAGATCTTGGAGGTTTTATAGATCTTCTAAAACATCAGATTAATAGAGGTTAAAATTTTAATTAAAATGTTGGGAATTGCTAGCAAGCAAGTAAAGAAAATAAAACATTATTAATCCCCAAAATAATACATATATTTATACATCTGTGGTGTATGTGCATCTTGAATGCTGTGTGTAGTTCTGAGTTCTTCCATCTCAAACCCGATGTAGTAAAACTGGGAAAGATTTTAGAGAAGAGTGACAGGAATGATGAATAGCATGCAACACCTCTATGAGGCTAACTGAATAGACTGAAAGGCAGATGGTTGAGAGGGAATGATAAAAGTCCATAAAATCACAAGTGGCAGAGGGAGAGGATGAATAGGAGTGATTGTTCAGTCTCTCCTGATACCAGAACTAGAGGTTATTGAATGTAATCTGCATGTGGTGGCTCAAAGCATACAAAATAAGGTGGTCTCCACAGGCATGAAGGTGAGCTCTGGTATTCCTCTTTAACAATCCCTTCCCCCTGCAAAAAAAAAAAAAAAAAAAAAACTACACAAAGAGAAAAAAAAATCTCATTAATGTTGAAGTTTACATGACTTGAAAGTAACTGAACCAGTACTTGAAAGATGAATCCATTAAAGGTTGCTAAATATAAAGGCAGCATCTCTGGCTTAGAAGATCTTTTTGAAGATCCAGTTGCTGGACACTACAAAGAGTACTGGCAGAGAATCCCTGTGTGCTTGTCCAGTCTTTAATTACCTCCCTGGACATGGGCTATTTGCCAGTAGAGGTAGAAAAAAGAAGTTAACAATAGTCTCTTACATTGCTCCTGCATGTTTCTCTCTGCATGTTTACTTCTGTTGTAAGGTGTGTTTTAGGGAATTTCAGAAAACACTCATACCTCAGGTGAATTTCTTACAGAATCCCAGTGTTGTTTTTGGAAACTATCTTGTTGCAAAATACTCCTTGGCAATAAGACTGTGAAGGCAAGCAGATTTCTGTATATAAAGGAGTCCATCTCTGCTTTGGAAGTTGAAATCATGGTCTGATTTATCTCACAGCTGTGGGTTGTTTCAGTGTGTCAGAGAATGTTGTTTATACAGTCACATATCAGCATCGGTAAGCACAAAATTGTTGTGTTTTCAAACACTTCTTAAATTACTTTTCTTTCTTTACAGACCGTGTCCAGATAAGAAACTTTAATAGGTCTTGATTTTGAAAAAGTGAGTTATAGTATTCCTTAAAAATGTCATATTGTCAGTCTTGCCATCTAAAAATTTGTTTTATTCCAGGTGCTGAAAATCTTTTGTCACCAATTTAATATAAGTGTCTGATGTAGAATTAAAGAAATGCTCGAAATGTGGTATTTTTATTTCACAGAAAGTGAATTACTGAAGAAGAAAGGAATTGATAATATTTTTTAAAGGTTTTGAGCATGATCTAAGTGAAACTGATCCAAGTCAATACGAGTCTTGGCCATTTAATAAGAAGCTTTAAATAACAATCTGTTTTACTTGAACTAAAATGGTACTAATTTAAAAATTAAAAAAACTTAACAAAAAAACAAAAACACAACCCACCACCAAATGCCAAAAAACAACACCTCTCAGTATGGACCTGAACTTTGCCTGTGGTGTTAGCGCTAAAATTAGCTTGACCTATACTGAAGCCCATGAAGTTAATGAAGAGCTTGTCAACATTAGAATGAATGAAGAACGTGTATTGGATGGCTTGGATAGACTTGATGTTTACTCTAGACCAGTTGTCCTTACCTTGTACCTTTTTGATTCACAAAGTTGAATGGAAAGAAGAAGCCATGTGATCTGGATCACGTACAACACTAAAATTAGTTGAAAGCAGTGCTTTGTAAAGAATTAAGCTTTCAGCACATTTTATTTTCCAACAGACAACAGATAGCATTAGTTCTGTATTTTTCTCTTCATTTGGAATTTCTTAATCTTTCAGCCTGGTACCTCTTGCAGTGTTTGAGACTGAAATTCTGCGGCTAGTTTAAGATGGACTTCAACAGTATTGTCTACCTGTAGTCTGGTGTGGTAAGAAACTACTGGGTAGATACATCTTTGACATAGCTGTGAAGCAGTGAGAAGTAGGTAACGATAATTAAGATCAGCATTTGGACGTGAGTTCGTAACGCTATAGAGCTTCCATTTGGCTCCACAGAGGATGTCCAGGGTATTTTTTTTTTTCTAGAGGATATGAAGAAAGTGCATTAAGTTTTGTTGTGGTGCCTGAGGTATAAGTGTCATTCTGAGGCTGCAGAAAGCCTGTGAAGTGACCGAGAGAAAACTGCAAATCAGTTTTTAACGAAGGCTGGCCTCGCCATAAAGGGGAGCTGCAAGGTGCGAAGCCGTGGATATTCTCCAAAACAATTTGCACGTTGCTTCTTTTCATTCCACCTGCCACTTTGGTCAGTGAGAAGCTAGTGAAGTGAGAAGAAAATGACACACAGAGATCTGGAGTAAATGACAAAGGAGACAAGAAAGTAAAAGAAAGACTGACAAATACAGAGTGAAAAGTGAATTGAAAAAGGATCAGGGAAATTTGGATCACTTGGAAAAGAGAAATAGGAAAGATGGAAGAAATTGGCAGTAAGTGAAGTAAAGAAAAGGGTACGGGGTAAGGAGTAAAAAAACCCCAACAATATTATTTGCTTCTTTTGACTGTGATATTAAAGGTCCTTGAATTTCTGCCATGTTAATTTTCTGTGTTAACTGATTTAAATGTTAGAGAATTGCCATTTTATGTTGCAGCATTTTAGTTCTGATATTGAAGATGGTTCATATGGGTTAGTTGTTGATCCATAAGTTATTAGTCCAAACATGTATGTTTTAGGGCATTAGGATTTTTAGCAGATGTCAGGTTGTCCCTTTCAGTGCAGTTGTCAGATGGAGTAATCAACCTGAGGGAGCAGTAACCTGAGAGACAGGAAGAAAATTTCGAGTAGGCTGTTAATCTTGAGTCACACTAGTTAAATCTGCAGAAGCATCTGTTTATGACAGACACTGTTTATCCCCCTGTTTATGACTTCAAGGGAGTGTCGTAGTCAGAACATCTCAAGATATCGGATGTGATTAATAAAGTATCTGAGGCCCACACTAACTTACCTTACAGAATTCTGAGCTATTCTTGAGAAAACCTGTTTTGACACGACAGCTTTTCGTGCTGCGGCAGCTCCAACTTCGTAGAGGGGTTTTAGTGCTCCAGCACAGAAGATAGCTCTGGGGAGAAAGAGATGAATGAGTCTCACTAAATCCAGGAGTCAAGCTCCCGGTGTGGATATGTGTGGCAAGTGGTTGCTGTTGCCCTGGAGCTAGAACAACAGCTGCCAAGCAGCTGGGCTGAGCAGGGAAGACCTGTAATGTACCTTCTCAGCAAATTGTCCATTTATTCCAATGCTGCCCCGAGTTCAGGATTTTGGCATGAGGAGCTAAGGAAAAGCTCCTAAACAGAATGAATTGAGGAGAATGTAGAAAACCTTGCAAAACCCAAAGATACCACATCCTAATTGGTAAATCTAGATGAATCCTGGGGTGGCAATAGACTTGGCAGACAAATTTGCTGAGGCCCTGCCAGTTTCTAAAAATTTGTGAAGGATTCAGAAGACAAGACAGACTGGCAAATAGCAGAAATGGTACTGATATTTGGAGTTCTGTGGAACAGCAGTGCATGGAGTTGGATAAGGAAATGTGTTTCAAAGTGAGGAAATTTTAGCCAAATTATGAATGTTTTGTTTGTGTGTTTTTAAGTGAGCTCTTTTTATAAACATCGGTCAAAATACTAGCAAATATCAGAACTTACATGATCCCATTCATGCAGCAAAGTGTGCATTATCCATTTTATTACACGAAGTAGCCAGAATTATAGCCCAACAGTTTGTATGGTTTCCCTTACAGTGTTCTGTTTTCCAAAGAGGATGGGTGGAATATCATATAGAATGGTAAATTGAACTTGTCTTCAAACACACTTGAAGAAAAAAAACTGCAAGTGTTTTTCATCATTGGAAAGAGTTTCTGTTAAAGCAAGTAATGAACCAATTTTGTCTCTGGCTGGAAAATAGTAGGTGGGGAGAATGCCTGGAACTTGACTTTGCAAAGATGGTGAATAAGAATGATCTGTTTTCCAGCATGTAGTTTGTGGAGTAAAGCACTCATTTTAGTACTTCCAGCCATGTCTCAGTATATACATATCAGCATTTTGAGCAGAAGTTGCCTATCTAAAATTGCTTCCCAAAAAAACAATTATGTTACTCAGGATAATGATATACTAGCACAAACAGGAAAGCATCTTCTTAAGAATGTTTCCTTATTGTCGTGAGAGTTGCTGTATAACACATTTATTTTCAACTACAAAAGAGTTAGGCTTGGGTGGGTGCATGTCTGCCAGTAGCAGCTGGTAGGTGGATGGAGCCATAGATGCTTTGATGTTGCCTTTTTTTTCCTTAGAAGTCAATCTGGGTGAAATGGGAGAAATCTGGTGCGTCTTAATATTGGAAAGTCTGTTAAGGAAAGCACAAATGAAAGCTTCGTCACAGTGGAAGCTGTTTAATCTGTCGCAAAGCAAACACCAGAGAGCTTCGGCAACTGTTCTGACCATGCTGTCAGTTGTGAATGACAGTTACTTGGATTCAGTTTCCTAGATGGATGCATATTTCTGATCTATGTTTTAATCATCTATTTTCAGTGTTAATACAATTTGAATATCTTCAATCTATTGTGTGAATGACTTGGATAAAAGCTGTACATTTTTCTATTGCAGTTCACGGGCACTTCTTCTAAGGTAGAGAAAAAAGCTGCTTTTGTTTTTAAGTCTTCATGCTACTTTATCAGGAGGTATTCTGGTTTCTGTTTCTGTGTCCTATACCTCAAGGCTCAAATCACAATTTAAATTCTACAGGCTTTGGACTGGTCATTACTGAGAGCTGGGAAGGGGTATGGATGAAGTCTGATTATGACTGACGTGTTCATATTCATCAGAAAAGAGAGTCACCTGGAGAGAATGAGGGGTAATTGTTGCAGTGCTCCCTCCGTCACCGCTTGTGTGGAAAGACATTGGCTGCTGGGAGGAAGCTACCTGAGGTTATTAAGATTAATACTGCTAGAAATTCCAATCAACTCACACAAGGCTGCTCCTCAAGGCTGTCAGATGCCTACTGCCTCCTCTGATTCAGGCAGGGCCACATCAATTTTGAATTTCCCAACAGAGATTGCTATGATTTATGAGTTTCGGAGGCTGATAAATGTGGTTAGTTGAAGTGTTCATGAAATAATTGAATCAGAATAATTTCAGTCAGCTGTACTCAATTTATTTTGTCTGATAACCACAGGAGGGTGCAATTTTGGATAGGGAGTTTTATTTCAAGGATTCCTATCACAGGAAAACATTGTTGAACCTGGAATAAAAACAACTTAATTTTGCTGCCAGGCCTGTATGACAGCCTTATGAGCTGCCTCAGAACCCATCAGAGCTGAAGAGTAAGTACCTTGAGCTCTTGTGGTATTGCCGATGACAGAGGCTGAGTGAGATCTGGTTTATGTATGCATTGTGGGATGTCTGCTGGGAAGGGTAGCTAGAGTTTTACTATTTAGTGTTTGAAAACCACTTTACTGTTCAGTTGCAAGGACATTCTTCTGTACATTTGTTTGTAGCAAATGATTTTCATTTTTATGAAGTGTTTCACTTCCGGGTTTTGTGATTTTATTTCTAAAGTAGTGATCAGCATCAGTTCTATCCTTGCAGCAAAGGAAGCACCCATGCATCTCTGAAAATTTTTATATGAAACTTTAAATATAAATTTGTCCCTACAAGTTTATCATTTGTCTACTGTAACTTTCCCACATAGTTGAAAAAAAAAATTACATTTCAGGTGGATTGTCCTAGAAAGAATATTGAATGTGAAGGGCACTGTAAAAACGGAAGGTGAGTGGTTTACAGTGTTGTGATGACTGGATGAGATCGGCAGAGAATGGGAAAGCCTAGCAAGCAGAGCAAGGGAACAGGTGAAGCATGCTACAGAGAAGTATTTTCCTGTTGTCATGGACAAGATAGTGATGATAATCTGAGAGCTGCAGGCAGGGGAGGGTATGTGTAAAAGGCAGTGGCATGTGGTGATCTCTGTGTTAGTCAGTTCAGGTATCTTTTGAAATGTGCAAAGAGACTCTGCAAGCAGGATACAGGGAAAAATCTAGCAGGCTGCTGAGTCAAGTACTAGTGTATTCCTCATGTCTGGTAAGACACCTGAAGTGAATTTTCCTGGCTAGAAAGATATTGTCCTTTGTGCTACTTGGAACAGAGTTGTAGGATTGCTATCTTTCAGCTTCATTTATTCTATTAGGATTTTAGACATTTGCATTTTCGTGTCTTTTCCTTATTGAATCCTTCAGCAGCTAATGTTTCCTTCTGCAACAGGATTACCTCTTTATGCAATTTTATGTTTATCCTGTGTGGCTTTTCCCCATAGACATTCCTTTTCTCAGAACCCATCAGCCTTCTGAGAAGTCATAACATAGCTAGGCAGCATGCCATGGATAACAGAGGTTGTTGAGGGAGCAGCTTTCCCAAGAGTCCTAATCTGTGTAAGATAAAAATGGACAAGTTTATTCTTTTGTGAACCAGGAATGTAGGCTGCTACAAGAGATATGTGTTAGCCCAGATAGTTGTATCAGCATGGATATACCAATGATCATATGACATAACCTGGCCTGCATGTGAACTATTGTCTGGCCATCCATGGCTGTAGAACTATGGGGTAGGTACTTTAACCATATGGTGAAAAAAAGCCATACACTTGCACAGCAAGAAATCTCTCTTGCTCTGACCTGTTATTCCCAAAGTTCCCTTGCCTTGTAACTCAAACATTTTAGGATTTTTCATGAACTTAAACTTTATTTTCTTTTTTTTTTTTTTTATTCTTACCATAATCATCAGTTTGGAGAGAGGGGGATGTTCAGAATATGAGAAGACCAGTAGGATTTGGGGGTGAGGTGTTTTGAGTGTATGGAAAGATTTGTGACTCTAGAGTGGTATGTGCTTTAAGGCTCATTATGGCAATCTGTGTGATGGGGTAGATCAGACTTCGGTGTTTCAGACACATCGAGCTGCTGTATTGAAGAAGAAGCTGGTATACTCAGTTCATGTTGTAAAATAAGTCATATTCTGAATAACAAAGTCCTGCTAAAATTCAGCTGCCCGACTTTGGTGTAAACCACAGAACGTTTTCCAAATCAAATTTGGATTTGGGGCTGAGCATAAAATGAGGGCACGAAATAACTACATTCTCTGCAGAAGATGTTAATAGAAAAAGTCAGGATTACAGTAATGCATTCTGTGTGGTCTTTGGTGAGTGGAGAACAGCAGAATGGCATGTGCAGGACTGTCTCACTTGTGTTTTTGTTTCTGCTGCTGTGAAAAGCATTTTCAATATTTGCATAATTTAGAGCATGACATTATGATTTTCAGAGCTTCAAATTCGGGTAAAGCATTTACATAATCTAATTAAATCATGTAAATGTTTTATGATAATATTCAAGTAAGTGCAAAACTTGTTCCACAGATGCATCCCATCCTTAGGCCATTGGGGAAACTGAATTTAGGCATGCAGATCTATGTTTCTAGCCCTGCATTCTCTGGGAGGTCAACAGAGTACTTACTGAACCCTCTGTTCTTAGCATAGCCTCCAAAGCCTGCTTCGCAGAGCATCATCCTTCCAAGAAGCTTGAAGGTAAGCTGGTACCGGAGGGAAAGGCAAAGCAGATTTAAAAGGCTACTTGCAACCTCTTATAATTTGAATGAAAGCAATGCTACTGCAGCATGTAATAAATTGCTTCCATTTCAGTGAACATTAAAATAATCCCATGGTGACCCTCTTAGCAGCAGCCCTGCCACATTTGGTATCAGATCTCAGAAAGCATGTGTCGTACTTGGATGGGAAGCTACCAGGGGAAGCCCCACAAATCCTCCTGGTGACTATTGGGTTTGTTTTTGCCTCTGGCTGCACTAACTCACAAAATATTGGAAGCACTTGGCCAGCATCCATGATGAGAGATGCTGTCTTGTAATGAGATTATTTAAATAATATTTTTTATCAGCATATTCTCACTAAGCTGTTTTCAACAGTAGTTCTTAGTGAATCCTGTCTTTGCTAGGCTGTACTACTGCAATAAGTAAGTGAATTGAATCCTAATTTTCCAAATGTAGCCAAGCTAATGCTAAGCTAGTATTAACGAGATTCTTTTAGAAAGTACAGCAGTGCTTGGTAAAGGTAGGCTCTTCAAGACAAGGCCTCTGTTTTAAATAAGCCCATTGTCATTGATTTTTATCAGTGCCATACTGATTTACTCTAATTGGTGACAGAAATGTGTGTGTATACACTGCCAGGTATTTTGTGGTTTCACAGTAATTGTAATGGTTAGGAAGCACTTAGATGTTACCTGTGCCAGGCTGTTGATGCAGCCTGTGTGCTGTTAGAAATATAGGGCTGTCTGCAGATGTGACGTACGGTGACTGTGGTGAGTCCAGCAGCTCTGATTTTTATCTGAAAATGTGGCTGTTTTAAGGGGAGTCTGGATGTAACATACTGCGAAATCTGGGGGTTCTGTTATTTATTGTCACAACACATAATAATATCCAAAGGTTGTAAATTAGTTTGGAGCTCAGCAGTATGGTAAACTGAGAATATGTGAAAGTCATTGCTAAACTAGCTCAGAGAAAGGTGAAATATATCAGTGGTGAATTAAGTCTTCTCTAATTAGACAAAGAAATCTAATTACTTTGCAAATTTTTTGTCTAATTTTTAAGGGAGTGAAGCTAGTGTAAATTTAAAATGGAAGCAGAGGTGTTCAGCACATAGTGTTAACTGCCAAGGAGAACAACATTGTGACCTTATTTGCAGCTGCACATGCATCATGTGTAGGAATGCCTGTCATAGCCATAATGATTTAACATCAGGGCAGGCCAATATTTCTTGGTTCTTCCTCCACAGTGTAGGCAGTTTCCTTTATAGGTGGAATGGGAAGCTGTGGGTGTTTCTGGTGAAAAATGGTAATGCTAGAGAGGTGCCCTTTACTACAAATCCAGCACTGTTCGCTTTAGTTCACCTCCTGAAAAAGAATGTGCAAAGTCACAGCCTGGGGAATGAAGTCACACAGGGGTGAAGTTTAAGTTTTGACATGGTTGGATTCTGGTTTTTTGATTACTCAGCTGTTGATTATACGATGTTAAAGCATAGTAGGTGACACTGGGGATGTTTAAAGCTGCTGAATTTTATTTTAATGTGCCAAGACTTATTTCATTGCAGAAAAGAATCCTTTTAGTTTAAAACCTGCAGAATTTTAGTTATAGTAGATATTTTAAATTTGGATATGAAAACTTGTAGGGCTATTTAACTCCAGACTCTGACATTTACCTTAGTACAGCTTTTCATACTTAAGGCATTTTGTAAGAGTACAAGTATTAACTGCCACTATATCCTGTGTGAATTGCTGATAATAGTTGCATAATACAATCCCTTTTAATACTGTATTAACTGGGCAATAGTTGAAGCGTTTGGGAATTGAACACTTTCAGTGTTCAAACAGAAAGGACTTGAACAATCAAGTATAAAATATGAAAGGTCTGACAGTGTTCAGTTCAACTCTAAAAGGATAATAAATTGATTTTTGAGAAAATACATGCTAACCCAGACTCATGGCCCCATCTGATGTCTGCCTACCTAGATTCAATAATTTTAAATGAGTTGCCCTGTTTCTTTTAATTCTTTCACTTGCTTTCCTCTCAATCTGCTCCAGTTCACCACTGCAGATAACATATTTACTTCTCATATGGATATGGCCCCTGTTGCAAGGGAACAAATTTGGGATTTAATTTAATTTCCTAGTATATATCCTTAATATTTATGGATTATCTTGCAAATGAGACTAACATTTCCTTGGGGCAAGAAGAATTCAGTTCATTCTTACCCAAAAAATTATAGTCAACTCAGCTCTAGTGTTTCTGGCTATGTTACCTGCTTGGGCTTAAAGATAGTAAAGAAGCACATGGAAATATTTCAGGAAAGTTGAATATCACAGCAATACCTGACAATCCGCAAAGATTTATGAAGGATAGTGTAAAATGAGTTGTATTAAAAAGAATTCTGTGATTCTTCAGCTGTGTTTTCTTGCCAAAAATAATTTTTAACCATCAAAATTCCAAAATATAAAAAGAACTTACTTGGTCACATTGTCTGTATTTGCCTTTGTATGTTGTTACCAGCACAAGAGAGCCTGTTTACAAAGGAAAATCTGTCTTGCTAGAGACTGGCATAGGTTCATTCCGGTTTCTTTTTTTCGAGGTTTTGATACATTTGTTAATGCAACCTTAGTGTGTTCACTACAGCTTTTTTAGCAAGTTCACTACTTTTCCTGGTCTTTTGAAACAGTTTTACAAATTCTATAGTTAGTGTCACTGACTTAACAGGAGTGAAACAAGGGACCATAGTCTAATTTTCAGTAAACTCTGAGTCTAACATGACTCTTCTCTTGTTCTTGATCAAACTGATTGGCATGTTATTCTAGTTGACTGTAGCTTAAAATAATAACTGTATATTTTTCTTGTCTTGGGAATGCTCTGGGTCCTGTTAATCTCAGTATTCTGAATATAGAATCAGTTTTGTCCTCTACAACTACAATGTCTGTACACATAACACAATTAATTTTGTTTACATAATATCCAACTTTGAGAGAGAAAGAAGGATCCCTATTGTAATTATAGGAAACAAAGGCACAAAACGGTTTAAGTGATTTATTGGATTAAATTGAAGAGAAGATATCTGTGGATATGCCTGAAAATGTACACCAGGGTCTTGAGGTCCTTTCCAGAAACTCACTTTTTAGGTCATCCTTTTTAGCATTATTGAAATACTGCATTTTGTTGATATTTATTAATGCCATCGTGATTAAGGAAAACACCTGTTGGTACAGTTTTGTGTTAGATACATGAATAATTGAAAGACAGTAGTTTGACAGCTAGTGTCCAGATCTTACTTTTAACTGCCTGCATCTGTTCAATAGCCAAGATCACATCCACAGAAATGTCCTTACCAAAGCGTAGTGTCTATTTAGAGATTAAAACAAGCTGTCTTATGTGCACCATAGCTGATTGTAGGTCAGTCCCATAAGATTTTCTTTCACACTTGGAGAACACAAAGATCACAGAACAGCAGTGGTGCATTATATGAACAAAACCTCTGCATTATAGTTCAGAATTTAAATAAATCATGATCTACTCTTGCAAAGTATGGTCAGTTACTGTTCTGCTATGATAGCATGTGATCTTAAGTGTTGGGAAGGGAGTTTAATTAAAAAAAAAAAAAAAGAAAAAATCCTTCAATGCATCTGGCAATGGAAAAAAATTAATTTTGTTTAATTTTTAATCAGACAGCCTGAGACAACCACTGAGCACTACTTGGCAATTAGAATACTAATGAAGTGCACACTGGGTTAACCTGCTTTTAAAGGACAGCAAACAGTGCATTCAGAGTTGAGGGATTCTATTTCATTCCAGTCAAGTCTTCACATATTTACCTTCTCACTTTGCAAGAAATCAGGAAATGTTTGCCTTGTTTTCTTCTTTAAAAATACCACCCCATGGTTAATGATTTTTCAAATGCAGAAAGCACAGAAAGTGGTAAGTGGCTTTCTTGAAAGATATGTAAACATTGTAAAACATTAATCTTCACTGTTTGGGGCATCTTCAGTGCCTTAAGTGTTTTCTTTTTGTTTGTTTGTTTTCGTTCTTCCTCTAATATATTTGCATCTCTCTACCATTCTGCAACAGTTTGAAGTCTTTGGGTTTTGTGCCTTCTATAAATTAGATATTGTGGTTATTTGTCTATAGCATGCAATTTCACAAAAGATAGGTTGCAGGAAGAAATAAATTGCCCATGCCTAAAGTGTTTATTTCTTATAACATTTATAAGCAGCTATCTATAGCAAGACTGAATATAGTAGGCAATGCTTAATGAATTCAGATGAGTTCTGAGACATAAATTAAGTAGCCTAACCATCCATAGTAGCCATGTCATTCTGGCCTCACTGTGAAATGGATATTTCATTGCCCCCTCTATGTCACATTGTTGAGCAGAACAATATAATTACACCCTAGCTATAATGAAGGATTCACAGTAGCTCATATTAGGCCTCCACTTCCAATTTGAGCTTTAAAAGTTTACAGATGCTGTAGCTGGCTACAGGGATATAATCCTTTTGGTGTAATCCTTTCATTTTCACTTCCAGCACCGGACTGCTGAAATCTGAACTCCAGTGCTTTCCTGTTGCCCTGAGCCAGGGCTTGGCTCTAGACACAAGTGTTGAGGCAATGCCTGGGGCAGATGTTTGCTGAGGGTGGTGAAGCAGCTTTGCAGGGCTGGCAGCTTTGTGTAGTCCTGGGCCCCAGACTTGCTGCATCTCATCTCAATAACAGAAGCTGAGTTGAGACAAGGCTATTAGCACTAAGAGGAGGAAGTCCAGTGTTGCCCAAAGTAGGGTGGTTGGCCTGTGTTGCCCAAAGTGGGGTGCTCTGCAGGGAGCAGAGCAACAAGGGCTTTTGTTTCTTGTCCTGACACATTAGGGCTTTTGGTCCTCATTTCCATTAACTCTTTGTTCTCCTGTCCTTCTTGCCTCACAGTAGGAGCAGTCAGTAACCAGCACCTCAGGATTGGGAAGCAAAACTCAGTTCATTGCTGTTCCTCACTACCCTGCATTTGCAATATCCGCTTGCTCCCATTGTAGCTGATTCTACTCCAGGTCTGAGGGTGTTGCTGTGGGAGGCAGAGCCAAGTCTACCATTTCCCAATCTGTTTCATTCTACTAGGGATGGAAATACCCCTAAGGTGGGGGGACATGTCAGCTTCTTTCATGAGTTGTTCTATGATGCTGAGAAGAGGCATGCCTGAACTTCTAATGTCGTGAATAAACTTTCATTCCAATGTTTAGCAAAGAAGCTGAAACCCAAGTCATCCAGGTCAAACTGGGATATGCCAAGTCTACAACTCTTGGTCTTAAAGGAGATGCTAGCTCACCAGTTGTGAATTTGCTTATGAGACAATGCATAGGGAAGTTTTCACTTAAAAAAGGGCTGCTTAACTTTTTCTTTCATGTCAGTTTCTATCATGCCAGTATGTAGAAACAATCTGGCTTATATTTTTCTGTATTTCTTTTTCAGTTTTAAAAATATACCCTTTATATAAGGGTTTATAATGTCTTTTATATGCGTTCCTGATGCCAAGGGGTTGAATTTATGTTGATTTCTCCTTGTGCAATTCCCAGTTCTGGGGGCTATAACTGATTTTCCTGTTTGTTAGAAATGCACAAAAAAAAGTCTGTCATTGTGGACTGGCTGAATTAGTAGGGAGTACTTTTGCTGTATTTATATTTTTATTTATATTTTTGCAGTTTTATATTTTAAGAGAAGGTGCACTTTTGACAGTTGGTTTGATGTGGCATGCAGTCTGTGGTAAAACATGCATATATCAGTGAAGCCCTTTTTCATTGGATGCCTAAAGCTTTCTTGCTCTGATTCGATAAATAATATTACCATCGTATTTTCATATTCTTTAATTTTTTTCCTTAACAATTAACAGAGAAGAGACAGAATATATTACTATATATCATAAGTACTCTTTTGGAATATTGAAGCACTTGGCCTTATGTTGGAAATAAAACCCTACCCTGCTTAAACTCCCAGCACTGATAAATTAAGACCATTGTGTTCAAAGAAGTATTTAATATCTAAGATGAAATATGAAACTACAGTGTTTAAGTGAGGAACTTTTCTAAGATCCTGCTGGGAATGTGAACAATCATATGGTGAAAATGGAGTGTAAAGAGTATGGAAGAAAAAATTCTGAGAAGAGTCTGGAGATTACCTATAAGGTATGTCATTCCATGGATGACTGTAGAGGTTTTCATTGTAATCTAGGGTGAGATGAGGAGGAAGCCATGCATCTTAAATAATAAAGGCTTGTAAACAAGTTCTTCGTGTTCTGTTCAGTATCTGCAAGTTTTGCTCCTCAGAAAGTTAATATGTGTGATCTGTTACATGCTAAAGATGGAACAAGCACGGAAGAGGTGCGGTATCAGGTTGAGGAGTACTTTCTCATGCAATGTTCCAGCTTGCTCCTATATGAGGTGGCTGCTCCTTCTTGGCAGATACTTGGAATGGGGAGCTCCTGTTTGTTTGGAATGGGCTGAGCAGTTAAGTCTTGCCTCTGTGTCAGGCAGTGGCTCCTGCAAATGTTCAAAGTGCAACTATTTTATTTGCTAGAGATGGTGAAAAAATAATATTGGTAGTAAAGAACAAATTATGTGGCGTATTGGCACACACTGCATTACTGAAAAGCACAGAGCTCCCCACCTCTTAGACAGCACTCATGCTTCAGAGCATTAGTTGCTTGTTCGTAAGTATGTAATTGTCAGTAGTAAATAAGTAGATGCTGAATTTACATGAGAAAGTGTGGGAATTAGGAATAATCTCCTAATGACTTTCGTAGTCCAACCAGGCTTCATTTGGTTTCTTTAGTGAAGGTATAATTATATCTTGAGATCCCATACTGGGCAAAGCAAACCACAGAAGTAACGTTTGCTTGTTTAGCAAGCTGAGACTCTCTTCAGCGAGGTAATAGAGACTTTTCCCCCTTTCCTTCCCCAACCTCTGCTCTCTTGGCCATCAAAGTTACAGTGAAAGCAATTGCACATTTATTACTACTCTGACCACTGTGCTACTCTATGGTGATTTGTACTGTGTCATTGTAATCTATTTTTCAACCTTGCTGCACTGTATGTATGTGAAAGCTATCCAGCATGTCTGACAGTGCAGGAGAAGCCAAAGGTCTTGTGGTTTACAGGTGACATTATCTATGGGTTCTGTATAGTGAGTACTTATGCATCTGAGGTATGTTAAATTAGGAGTATTGGTGAGGCATTTTTTTTTATTATTATTTTAAATGTCTTGAAATTAAAAACCCCACCATTTAACTCCTAAATCACTGTAAATCAATCTCGATGCCAAGATGAGTTGTTTAAAATAGAGGCATCACTTTTGGACAGAAAAACAAGGCACGGGTTGCTGTTCTCAATTCTTTGTTAATGCATTTGGATCTCTTACAAACAGTACATATTGCTAAAGAGTACAGCTTTTCATCAGAAGGTACGTATTTGAAGCCCCCATCACCCAAGAGAAAATGGTTGTTGGTCTGTTACACCACTTACATAGCCACAAGTCTATGAGGCCAGATGGGATCCACCCAAAGGTACTGAGGGAGCTGGCAGAACTGCTCACTGAGCCACTTTCCATCATTTATCGCAGTCCTGGTTAACTGGGCAGGTCCCATGTGACTGGAAGTTAGCAAATGTGATGCCCAGCTACAAGAAGGGTCAGAAGGAGGATCTGGGCAGTTGCAGGCCTGTCAGACTGACCTCGGTGATCTTAAAGATCTTTTCCAACCTTAACAATTCTATGAATCTATAAACCCATTATCTGTTGTTAAAATTGTATAGACTGCTTTTGCTTAGCAAAAATTTATACTGTTTATAAGAACAAGCTAAAGTGAATCAAATCCATACGTGGGAGCAAAGGTTTCTCCAGAAGTCCCAAGTAGACATTGACTGGAATATGATTGATTTTATCCAAGAGAAAATGAACACAACGAGAGGGAGACTTTTTATATCTAGATCTCTGTAATACCTGCTTTCAGGCATCAATCCGATTACCTTCTAAACTTAATAAGCGAGCTTGCTCTACTAAGCGTAGCAGCACAATATACTCAAAAGTTCATTTAAATGCATCCAACTAAGAAAGGGAAAGAAATTATAATTCCATAAAAATACAATATAACTAAGTGTAATATCACATCTCCTAATCATGTCTCTAAATGTGATGCTGAGTGAAGTTATAGACAGTAGTTTGAAGACTGAACTTTTGATATTATGTTGGTTTAAGTTTCTTTACTTATTCCACAAGTGTGTTTTAACATGCAGATTGACTGTTTTAGGAGAATGATGAATGTGTAAATAACTAACATCTGAAAAGTACTCTTTGATGTCAGTGTCCTGAGCAAATAAGAATTTCTGGTTAGGCATTAAAGACATGATTAGCAAACTCAAAACATCCACCAGCTTTTGAGAAAAGTTCCATCATGCCACTGAAAAATGAGAGAGGGTGATTCTTCATTACCTGGAAAAATGAACCAGGTCCATTCACCGGGTAGAACAAAACTGCAAGTTTTGGGCAAGTCAAGCATATTTTTAATGCAATCAGGGCTTGCATCCACAGATACATGCACAGAAATGTAGCCACTATCTTTCCAGTGGCTGAGGCAGCAATGTTAATAGGTTCCAAGCACAGACAAGCACTATCTGTTTCCAGGAAAAAAAGTGCAGTAATTGGAAACAATTAGGAGAGTGTACACTGAATGCAAAATAAGTTGAATAATTAGACTGCTTGTGCTGTTTGATCAGTTTAATATTACTGTGAGACCTGGAGAGACCATATTCAGCCCAACAAAATTCTCCTTGGGTGCTTCGGAATTAGAACTACATTACTTGACATCTTAAGTTCACTTCCTTCTTCTGATCCTAAATGCAACCAGGAGTAAATATGGGGGAAATTGGGAAATTGGAAGTTAGCTTCTTTCCTGTTATCCCAGTATAGATAAATGTCTTTCCCTCATGGCCTTGTTTTTCACCAGACATAGGATGGGTGGGCAACTGAGGTTACTTCTGTCCTGTGATCAGAATCTAGTAAATTAACTGAACTTAAAAACCTCCATTCCTCAGAGGCCTCAGAGGCAAGCTCAGAGAAGACCTCAATTGAGTGCAGTGTTAGGAATTCCAATTAACAGCATTTAAGTAAAAAAATAGATTGAAACAGGAGATAGGGATTTAAAAGCATCTTTAGTTTCGTAAACAAGCTTACTTAATAAAAAAATTAAGATGGAAAAGCTGTATAGCTACATTTTTGGAATTACTCAATACTTTGGACTATACCTCTTGATGAAAAAGGCATCATACAGAGCTGCTTATAGACCTGTTCCTTTTGTTTGTTGTGTATTTAGGTTTACACTTCTTTAGCTCAATAGATAATATTTTTTTTGTAATTTTCAATTGTGCCAGATTTATATAGCTATGGAAAAGAGCTGGACTCTTTCGAATGTATATATGTATTTTGTTACAATTCTGGTAGCAGTTATCTGGCAATTTTACTCTGGAAAATGACTAGGAGAAATAGTTTCCTGGTCATTTATTAACTGTTTATAAACACTCTATAATCACATCATTTTTGTTATTCTTAACACATCTGTATCAAAGACTTATTTCCAGATTACACTCTCAGGCTAGGGATGATTGAGAAAGAAAGCTTGCAGTATGAAAACATAGCCTACTGGATGAGGTTTTTTGGTTGGTTGGTTGGTTTTTGTTTTGTTTTGTTTTTTTAAGTTTTGGTTATTTGGGGGAGTAAATCACAGAATGAGTCACGTTGAAAAGAACCACAGTGGATCATCTGGTCCATCCTCGCTGCTCAAGCAGGGTCACTGTAGAGCACATTGCACAGGATTGTGTCCGGATGGTTCTTGAATATCTCCAGTGAGGGAGAATCCACAACCTCTGTGGGCAATCTGTTCCAGTGCTCGGTCACCCACACAGTAAAGAAGTTCTTCTTCATATTCAGGTGGAACTTTCTGTGCATCAGTTTCTGCCTGTTGCCTCTTGTCCTATTCCTTGGCACTACCAAGAAGAGTCTGGCTCCATCCTCTTGACACTCTCCCTACAGTGAAAACTGTATCTTAATAGTTTTCAAGATTGTCAATAATACATAACATTCACTGAAGCTGACAGTGACTGTGAATGAAAAGCTTTTTTTGTGACTAAAGGCTTGTTATAACTACTTCTCTATTTCAGTAAGTTGAACAAGAGATTTCATAATTATGACTTTGACTCTGGAAAAAAAACCAACAGTTGTCCTCTTTTTTAAACCAAAACAGAGAATAACCAGAGGGAATTCAGTTGTTATCACCAAAACATAAAGCAAAAAACTTGGTGTCTAATGATAAGGTTTTCAGAAGGAAGCTTGCTGTCAGACCAGTGCTGGGAGGGAAAACTAGTATGAGAATATCTGTGTGCTTGTGACAGGGCATGTTCTAGTCTGATACATAAGGAAAGTGTTGAGTGGCAATTCTTTTACCTTAGGACCCTTATGCTCTTCAGCAGGTAATTGGTGGTGGGTGAATAATGGAATGTGATTGTTTTGAGAATCTCTGTCTGGAGGTTGGGCTCCACCTGTCATGTCTTCTTTGTAACTCATTTTTCGCCTTCCTTTCTATTCTTATCTTGCATTATTCTGAACTGCCATGGTGTTGCTTGTTTGTGATGTACTCACCATGGGTGCCACAATGAAGAATGATGTACTGAACTGCAACCAAATTAATTTAATTGGACATACACCATGAAATTTTTGCAAAAGAAGTCTTGAGGCTTAACAAGGAATGATATTGTATCTCCCTGATACTTGGAAATTATTTCAGAACAATTTTAAACAAGTAAAGAAGCTTTGCTGGAGCATCTTATTATTGTCTAACTCCTTTGGCTTTGATACATTCCAAGGGTTGAAGTTAAGTTTCTCCATTGAGTCTGTCCAGTTCTTATTTTGTGTTTTCACTTGTAAAGTGAATAAAGCACCTATATATTTATAAGCTACACTACCATGACCTTCAGCAAACATTGGAGTTGATTAAAACATTGGGCAGAGCAGGTTTATCTGATTCCATCAGCATTCGCAGGTTATGAACCTCAGTTTATTAGGGCTGTATTAGTGATGTGATTAATGGTATAGTATTTTTTCCTTATTCCAGGCAAATCTTCAAACTAGGCTTGAAAATCATTCTATAGAGTCTATAGATCCCTCTCCTGAAGCACTCTGGCACCATATTAAAAACACCATCCAGCAGTCCTCTGAAGAATCCGTAGGGTTCTCCTTCAAGACGAACAAGGACTGGTTTGATGAAAACAATCGAGATCCAGGAATTGCTGAGGAAGAAGAGAACCACCCACCAAGCACACCTTGCACTGCCATCTTGTCATGTAAGAAAAACAGCCTTTAGTCTTGCATGCAGCAAGCTCCAACAGAAACTCCGTGACACTAGCTGAAAAAAACACAATTATGCACAGACATGGGTGATCACAGAGGATTCTATGAGGCCCTGAAAACAGCATACGAGCCTACATACCAGGTCCAAAGCCCTCTACTCAGTTCAGATGGTCAAACGCTTCTAACAGATAAAACCTCCATTCTGAATCGATGAACACTTTCAGACTCTTTTCAGTACCAGCTGTGTAGTTCAAGACTCAGCAATTCAGTCCATCTCACAACAACCAGTGAAGAATGAATTGGATATTGCCCCTACTTTGGGAGAAACTCTTGAGGCCATACAGCAGGTGAAAATCGGCAAGGCAGCTGGGGTTGATGGAATTCCACCTGAAATCTGGAAACATGGGGGCCAAGCACTCCATGCTAAGTTTCAGGAGTTTGTGGTGCGCTGTTGGGAACTAAGTGAACTACCATCAGACCTACGTGATGCAGTCATCATCACTTTGTATAAGAAGAAAGAAGTTAAATCAGACTGTTCAAATTACCATGGTATTACTCTGCTCTCCATTGCTGGCAAAATCCTGGCAAGAATACTTTTGAACAGATTAATACCCACTATAGCAGAAGGAATTCTACCTGAAAGCCAATGTGGTTTCAGAGCCAACAGGAGCACCACAGACACGGTGTTTGTTCTCAGACAACTGCAAGAGAAGTGTAGGGAACAGAACAAAGGTCTCTATGTAACCTTTGTTGATCTCACCAAGGCTTTCGACACTGTGAGCAGAAAAGGTCTATGGCAGATTTTGGAACATTTAGGATGTCCCCCCAAGTTCCTTAAAATGAGCATCTCACTCCATGAGGATCAACACGGCCAAGTCAGATACAGCGATGCACTTTCTGAGCCCTTTCTAATTACCAATGGTGTGAAACAAGGCTGGGTTCTTGCACCAACTCTATTCACAGTCTTTTTCAGGATGATGCTCCAAAGGGCCACTGCAAACCTCGATGATCAGGACGGTATCTACATTCGATATCGTACTGATGGAAGCCTATTCAACCTAAGGCGACTGAAGGCCCACACCAAGACCTTAAACCATCTTGTCCGGGAGCTGCTTTATGCTGATGACGCCGCCCTTGTCACCCACACAGAAGCAGCTCTGCAGCGTTTAACATCCTGCTTTGCAGATGCTGCTGAGCTCTTTGGGCTGGAAGTCAGCTTAAAGAAGACAGAAGTTCTCTATCAACCTGCACCTCAGGAAGTCTTCCATCATCCCCATATCACCATTGGCCAGTCAGAGCTCAAATCAGTCCAGCAGTTTAATTACCTAGGTAGCCTCATCTCCTCAGATGGTAAGATTGACGGAGAGATAGACAACAGGTTAGCAAAGGCATATAGTGCTTTTGGAAAACTCCATAAAAGAGTATGGCGTAATAAACTCTTGAAGGAAAGTACCAAGATCAGCGTTTACAGAGCCATTGTGCTGTCTACTCTTTTATATGGATCTGAATCATGGGTCATCTACTGTCACCACCTGTGACTCCTAGAATGCTTCCATCAATGCTGTCTCCGTACAATCCTAAACATCCACTGGTCAGATTATGTGACCAATACATCTGTTCTAGAACAAGCAGCAGTCACAAGTATTGAGGCCATGTTGCTGAGAACACAACTGCGTTGGGCAGGGCACGTCTCAAGGATGAAGGACCACCGCCTCCTTAAGATCTTGCTTCATGGTGAACTTGCTACTGGCTGCCGCAAGAAAGGAGCCCCCAAGAAAAGATACAAGGACTCCCTGAAGCAACATCTCAGCCTTGGCCATATTGATCAACATAACTGGTCTACTCTGGCCTCAAATCAGGAGACCTGGAGACACACCATCTATAACACTGCAACTTCCTTTGAGAAAGCATGCAGGATCACTCTTGACGAGAAAAGACAACGCAGAAAGAATCGTGCCTTGCAGAATATACCACCTAAGGAGCCTTTCTGCTGTGCCTTTTGCAATCGGACATGTCTGTCTCTTATTGGCCTTATTAGCCACCAGCGTTCTTGTAACAAATGTGGATAGAGCCTTTCCCAAATCTTCGTTCGCAAAGGCTAGCCATGATGATGATGATGATGATGATGATGATGACTTCTTTCTTACAGTTTTGCTCTGGAGTTTGACTTCCATACCAGCCAATCATCAGGGAAAAATCTGGGGTAAAGTCTATTAATGATCCCTGTCTTATGGCTGGAAACTTTGAATCTTATTGGAGATTCACACTTAGCAGTTAGAACCAAACCCTTACTAGAAAACACGTTCTTAGAAAGGGAAAAATGGATGAGAGATCAAAATTGAAACATGTCTCCTGGAGGGTATTTTTTTTTTTGGCTTGGGAGTTTTTTTTCTGACTTTAGCTTCCAAAGATGCCAACTGTGTTTTCTCATATTTGTGACTAGCACATTTAGACTGATTTAGAATAAGAAATGTTGAAACTGTGTCCATTGTACAATAAATTGTATTTATATAAAGGAAATTTAGATGTGTAACAGGATGCCCTTAAGAGAGGAGACAGTAGTTTATTGTTTTGGAAAACTGCTTTGGAAGAGACTTGGAGAAGCTCTCCTTGTGTCCCAAGCAGAATCAGATTGTCAGTTCTATTTTGTAGATCATCAGTGGTGGAAAAATCCATAGCTATCCTTGACAATTTATTCTAGTATTTCATTATTATTCCAAATTAGTGGTTTTCCTAAAATGTGGCCTGGACCTTTCTGGTTGGCATTTGAGCCCATTATTACTTGTCCTGTCCATCACTGGTATGGAGAACAGATTATTTTCTTCCTTTTTTTTCCTCTTTTGTGCCTTAGGTTTTTCACCTCTGATAGTTCTTGTTGATCTTCTTTCAAATGTCTCCTGTTAGTGCACATATTCCTTAAAGATTCAAAATCATTGTGCAGTGTTATGCTTGTGATTCATTAGAAATAGCCCCCAGGTGACACCCCCACACCCTTCTTTTAACAGAACTGTTACTAACTAGCTTATTTTTGTCTTATATTTGTGATTGAGTAATTACTGTTTCTTCAGCTTGTTAAAACATTTGAATCCTTTGCCAGTCCTCCAACATACTGGCAATCTCTCTTACTGTCAGGAATGTTTTTTTTAATCTATCATCTAGGTTGTTAAGAGAAAAGCTGAAAAAGGCCAGCCCTGGACAGACCCTTTGAAGTACAATGCAATACATCTTTCTATTTGACAGTGAAACATTGGTCCTCTGTGGGTACAATTATCTAATTTCTGTTTTCAGATTTCAACGTGACTTACTGTAGTCAAGATGTATGACAATCACTCCTCTTCTGCTAAAAAGGCCTTTTAACCACACACAGGAAGAAATTGGATTGTTCTGTCAGTTTGTCCTTAACAAATTCATATTGATTGTCACTTCTGTCTGTGTTACCATACAGCTGCACACAGTGGTTTGCTTCATCCAGAAATGTTCTTGAATCTGAAGTCCAGCTTGAGTTGTCTCTGATTTTTCAGCTCCTTTTTCCTGCTGTTCTAAGCACAAGCAACACACTTTGCCCTTTCACCTGTCTTCCATGAGTTATCACAGAGGTGGTATCAGTTCTCATGTCAGTTCAACTATTTTTTTATATATCTTCACTGATATTTGTCAGGCCAACTAAATTTGAAAAATGTAATTAATAATCTCTGTTCTATTTAAGCTCTGACTGTTGCTGTAATTCTGCTTGGTACCAATACATCTCCTTCGTGTAGACTAATGCAAGAAGTCATTAAGCCCTCTGGCTTTCTCTGCGTCTTCTGTACGTTCTTTCTGAATAATTGTAGTCTTTTTAGTTGTAAAAGCTAATATCTGCTCTTTTTTTTATTTTTTCACAGCTTACTGCATAGATACTTTATGTTATGTTTAATAGCTTGCATAGTTCTCTTCTTGAGGTTGCTTGAACTTGGAACTATATGGAAATCTCTGGAGAAGGAAATTGGTCCTTTCCTGAGAGCATGCTCACGAGTGACACATTTCTGGAAAGCAGACTGGCATCTTGGTTTTGAAACAGATCAAATGAGGAGAGAGGGCCTTGGGAGACAGGCAGGTAACAGAGACACAGGGGCCAGAAGCAAGCTGTAGTGTTTATACATCTAGGAGGGGCATAGTGGCTGCTGGATTAGAACAAAATTAAAAAGGAAAAATGTAAACATGTGGTAGGGAGAAAATAACTTTGTTTTCAAAGCTTTTTATATCTATCTTATTTGACCAACCTGAGACTTGCCTCTTTAAAAAAAATATATTCTTCTACTTCATGTTTAGATATTGTAAGTACTTTGGTGTTCTGGAGCACTGACTTTAAGGGCAGGCTATGGGCAGATCAGCTTTAGAAGGGTACCTGACCTGGTCTCTGCTCAGCTTTGATCATAGGGTTCCTTTGTTTCTTATGGCCATGTTTTGTGTCTTGACATCCTTCCTTGTGTTTCAGCTGCTTGCACCATTCTTTTATGCTCCTTAATGATCTGACCTAGTTGGTAAGTTGCTTTCCTGTGTTTGAGGTCAATGAGGAAGTCAAGGAAGTCATGATTTAGCAAGGCTAGTCTCTTACAACACCTCTGTCCTTCTACAAGGAAGTGGGCAGCATTTGTGTCCTCAGTTATTAGTTCTGTCCCGTACTCCAACTCTTATTTTACTGGGATTTTTGTGCATTGAGAATGGCATTAATGCCTGATCTCAAGGGTGAAAGGTCAGATACATTCATAAAGTTCAGTCCCACCTTTCTCTAGGATAGAGTACTTGCTCTTAAACTCATGGCTTCTGGTTGTAACATTGCCTGGCCTTCAGATGATACTAGCAACCAGCTTCTTCCCTGTGTAGTTGTTGGGTTAATCTTTACAGCTGGGTCCTGTTCTGTATAGCTGTTCAAGTGGTTTGTTATAATGGCCTTTGTGTCCTTCAGCATCTTCTTGATCACATCTGACCATATTCTTCAGCTCTCCTTAATTCCTTATGCCAACAGGTATCGTTGAATCAGATGTTTCCTTCCCAGCCTTTATTGGAGGGCAAATGTAGATGTCTTCTTTCAACTACAATTCAGGGCTATGGGAAAGATATTGCTAACTGGGCATGGCTCACAGCTGCAGGTAGACACTGAACAAATAGCTGACTAGGGTGGTCACTGCACTTCTGTGCATTATAGCATTTATTCACTGTTCTTTATGTCCCCTCAGGAATTTCTTCCATTTATCTCTAACGCATCAGGCTATGGAAACTAATAATAAGTTAATGTTAGTTGTAAACTAATGAATTTCCCACCTTTCCTTCTCCAAACACGCAGCCCTGTTATGCTGAACCCTACCTGTATGTATTTTCAAGAAGAAACAAAAAACTGGAAAAGAAGATCTGGCTGTATCAGTGAAGAAGGACATAGAGGACTTAAAGTGATGTATCATTAGACTATCTTCTGAATGTTCATTTGTAATCTTGGAAAAGAATTTCCAAGCATAGAAGAACATATTTAGACCTAGAATGCATTACATGATAAGGAACTTCACCTCAATTATTAAGAGACACTCAAGCAACACTTAAAAGGCTTTTACAATGCAAACTCTTTTCTTTTGAAAATACTTTAGCTTCACTGTTGTGGTGAAGTGTAAGATTATTTGGCAAATTACCGAGAATTTAGAGAGTACTCAAGATAACCTGAGGCAAATTTAGAAAAATAAGATAAAATATTGTACTGCTGTGATTTATTTTTTTAATATATTTATATTAGTAATGTAACTCATTGCAGGAAGGTATTGAAGCAGGGGTCAGAAGTGTATTAATTTTTTGTAGGAATAATGGGAACATTTGCATTGGATAAATTCCTTCTTTTATGTCAGGAGACAAATGACTAAAACATATATTTACAATGTATAGATTCGTTATATTGTTCTCTGAATGTCTGATGCTAGCTTATGTCCAGGACAGAATATTTAATTACATGAACCTTAGTTGTCATCTGGAATGATAGACTGTATATTTTGTTTGACATTTCCATGAAGGGGTAGAGGAATTGAAAATTACAAAAGATTTGTCCCAGTGTAAAACTTTACACTGATTCATTTTTCTGGCTGGTTTTTTTCCTCTTATAAAATGCAGCAGTCCATACAAAATCCAGAGAAAGAAATTAGCAGGAGTGAACAGAAGTCAGAAAAGCTGAACATTTTACTGATAAAATTTTATGTGGCTATGAAAATGATGGATTTCATGAATTACTTCTTTTTTTTTTTTAGTGTAGGAACAGTACTAATTGTAGTTTGCCATCAATGTTAAACTAGGATTTTGAATTTAGCCCATGGCAGTATAACAAGAACTTACGCCAACTTGCAGCACTGTGCAGCTGCTGAAAACCCCCGCTCTAGGAAGAGCCTTGAAAATGTGTGAATGCAGAGCTCAGCTCTATGGATCTTTGAAATTCAAACATTGGAACAGATTCTACTCTAATGTGTTCCTGTATAAACCTAGAATTATTTCCATGCTGACTGAAGAGTTTTCATCAATGCACATGAAACAGTGGTTTTGTTCATTGAAATGGGCATGGATTTATGGGAAGGGTAGGGCTAAGAAAGGTAAGATGTCCACTTAGCATCAGGCAGCCTGCCATGCTGTGTTTAACTTAGGCCTGTATGTGTCCCTGAGTGGCAGTAACAAGTGTTGCAAGACTGTAGTAAAGCAGATGATATAACAACACTAAAATAAGAGGGGTTTGACTTATGTTGGTAGATACAGAGATTTGTGCAACACCTGCACTGCCTTTCTGCAGTAAATTAAGAAACAAACCTAACTTTTTTTTCTTCTGGAACTTCCCCTTATAAATTGCTTAGGAAGATTTTCAAAGTTCATTCTAAGTTATTGTAATTCAAGGGTATGCTCATGGTTGCCTCTACTAGTATCACTGGTGAATTTAACCCTGAAAATCACTTTCAAGGTGCATAAGGAAGATGTGTATATTGTAGTTATGAATAGTTTGGCCCTTAGCACTTCAGGAGTTGAATCCACAACAGTCATTTTTCTTCCACCTCTGGATAATGAAGAGGCTAGTTATGGCTCTTGAGCGGGACTTATGTTTCTCTTGCCACCTTCAGAGCTGTGTAAATGAGAGGGATGGAGAACCTTATCCCAGTGAGTAGTTTCTGGTTCCTCCCTGGCCAGTAACTTATGGGATTTGTGTAGTTGAATTTGGTCTGTCTAAAAGCCAGACTTCTGGACTAGTCATCTCTACCTTCTGTAGTCATTGGAGAGAAAGGGACAGAGCAAGCCATCCCATCTATCTTAGGATGTTGATGAATTGCCCTGTGAAAGTACTTGTTTCTAGATACTAGAGTAGTCAATCATGTCAGCCTATGAAAAAGGGTGAAAATTGTAATGGGAAGCTGTCAGTAATCAAGGAATAGTCCCATCTACCTACATGCAGGAGTGTGTTGATCCCAGTATTGCTATGCTTATTTGTCATAAATTATTTAAAAGGATGCATGACTCTAGATCTAGAGCAGCACTTCGATAAGACTTAAGTATTATTGTAACTAGAATAACTTCCCTATTTGGAGAACTCAGGCTGTGGTACCTGTTGTGATATGCTCCCCAGAAGGGAGCTCTAGAGGTCATCTGCCCTAACCTCCCACCCAGACCAGATCTAACTTCAAAGGTAGATGAGATTGCTCAGGTCCAGTGGCATGTTGAACATCTCCAAAATGAGCAAAACAGTTGTCATTTGTTGGATGTACAAGTCAGCAATCACAGCCTTCATTATTTTTTTGTCTTTTTTTCTTCCCATCTTATAACAGTAAATCATATTCTGCAGAGTTCCCATTTTGGAATTACCATCTGAGCTGACTGCAAACTCAAAGGATACAATTCCAGTAGTCTAATCAGGGGCTGCACCTTTGGGGTATCATGTGCAGTGTTTGAGGGATGCCCTCCAGAGATATTGCCAGCTATGTATGTTTTGCTTTCTTGTGAAAGAATGCTTTTCATTGTTTTTCATTTCATTTTGGATTTAAACATTTCTGTAGAAGGTATAAAGGTTTCTGTTTCCAAGCAAGGTTGTTATCTTGGAGACCAATGACAGGCATTTGGATAAGGCCAGAACCAGTAATTCACATCTCCATTGCATAACAAATGACAATAACAGAGAACTTATTCCTTCAACCTATTGTATTTTTGTCTTTAAAGGGCAATACTTTAATTTCAGATACTCAGCTAAACCTAGGGAGACAGTTATATTCTCTACAAAGCTGGTAAAAAACACAGAACCTTTTTTTTTTTTTCCATCTCTGGATGAAAGAAAAAGGCTATTTCTTGCTATGCAGTCTTATGGTTTATAGATACTACTTGTGACTATTTCAGTGGCATTGTGATTTACCTTGCAGTTTTGGCAAATTTGGTTCAAGGAGACTTTGTCATAATAATTTCAGTCAGTTCCAAACCCAGACTTCAGGTTTTTGATAGTAGGAGAATTCCAGACTTTAAGCCTGGTTTTGAGAACTGTTGATTCTCAAGCATTCTTACAGACTTCTGAGAGTCACGAGTACTCTACATTTCTCATTATTAAATTTTGGAAAGGTGTCTACTGTGATGATTTTTCCCCCCTTGGTATTAAAGCTACCCTATTCTACCTCTGCTGCGGCACAATATAAATTGCTTTCGTATGAGCTGCGTTTCCCACTGAGTTGCAGATACTTTGGATTCAAGAACAGCACTGTTGAGATGAAGCTTTCCTAAGAATTTTTATTTCTATTAAAGCCTTCAATGTGAACATTTTTAGTAATGCTTTTCAACTTCTGTTACAGAAGGTCTGCTTTCCTAAGCAGATGAGGCATGTTACCTCTCTATAGGCATCCTTCTCATGTCATAGCCAAAAAATGGCAGTTTAAAAATCTTCTATTTGGACTTTATTACTTTAGGCAGAACCTTGTAGTGCAAAACCCCAGATGTTTTAATGCATAAAAAAAAAGATACTCTGTTGCATACACCTAGCCAAATCAATTATTCAGTAAAATGTTTGTGGTGAAGCAGCAGTTAACAGAAGAGTGGCAGATGTCATACACAGAAGTGTCCATTTCAGTATGGTGCTCCATGGTCTGTTGTGACAGCTAAATGAAGCAGCTCAACAGCTGTCAGCATGTTAATGTTTTGGATTAAATAAACACGCTTGGAAGAACTTTCTTCAGATTTTAAGACTTAATGACTTTGATGGCAGCCGTGCTTCTTTGCAGATGAAGTTTGAAGTGTTTTGTAAGTGAGGCCAGATGCAATGAGGAATAACGTTGGACTGCGAGGTAGACTAGTGTGTTTTAATTTCATTGGAGCTGTGTAACTCTGAACCGCAGTGGAGCTTCAGATTTTCTACTCAGTATAAACACTAGATTTAAAGCGAGGTTGCAGTGAGGTAGATAGTTTTCTTCCTTTGCTTGATAGCCTTTAATAACTTTAAATAAGAGAAGTTTTTAAACTTGCAAAAAGTGAGGAGACAAATCAATCAGGAAAACTGGACATATATCAACATAAATCCAGTATAACTGTCCATTTCAGTCAAATTCAATGCAGAAAACTCAGGGATGAATGCATGATCATTTAAAAGTATTTGTTTGGGGTTTCTTTTGTTGGTTGGTGATTGCTTTATAATGTAGGCAGCTGATTTCCCATGAAATCTTCTGTTTTGCCTGAGGATTTTCTCAATTGCCTTCCTGACCTCAACTATTTTAGAGTTGCAGTGCCTGATAAGGATGTCATATATGGACATATTCTGCTGCATGTAGCTGGCCAGTCGTCAGATGTTTTCAAGTAGCTTATCCATTTCCCAGGATCTGAAAGGTGATCTGTTATTGTTATTAATGAAATAACAGCTGGTGGGATTCTCATTGCCATGTTAGTTGTCATGTTTGGCTGTCAGACTGAGTAGGGACATATCCTTCAGCACCAAGACTGCTGAAGAACAATAAGTTAAGTTATCATCACAGTTTTTTCGTCTTCACCTTTTGTTCTGCTGCTCTTTGTCTCCAAGCGTCTGCTTCTGACTATGGCCAGCTGACTTGTGTCATAAAACAAGAAACACACAGGACACCAAAGTTCTAGATCATTCACCCAGGTTTGAAGGAAGACGTGAATATTTAGCATCATTGGAACATCTTAAAAGTTAGAAAGAAGCACTTGTGATGGCACCTGAGGTAACCACAGTGGTGCTACATCTTTAACTGTATCAATGGATGGACCAACAATCACTTATTTCTTTACACTCCCTGCCATTCCCAGTATCTAACTTTAAAGAATGCAAGCATAAGCAATTATGGAATGTCTTATCCTTCTGCTCTGTTCTCATTTGTTCTGTGAATGAGAGTGGAAGCCTCTTTGAGGTCCTTTGAGAAATGCACCAGGACCATGGAAGATGGGAGAAGAGCTTTGCCTGGGAACTCTACCCAAAAAGTAATTTTTTCTCCATTAACCCTGTAAGCTTTATAATTAGCTTTCATTAAGAAAGGTAAAACCAGCAACAGGTAGATGAACTCACTCTTCTAATCTTAAAAAGTAAATGTGTATATGACAAGCAATGATCTAAATATTACAAAAATTTTTATGAAGTAAGTGAAAGTAAAGTGTAATGCTGTTGAAAAATGAGTTTTGCTGCAACTTAAGCATAGAAGTTTGCAGACTTTTTTTACTTGGGTTTTTCGTTTGGTCACTGCTTCAGGAGTCCCAGGTTTGAAATTGTGTGGCAGCCACCCCATATTTAGACCAGAGGGATCAGAAGGGAGGCCTTAATAGCAATTGTTTCAGAGCACCATGGGAACAGGTCTGACAGACTTGTTTTCTGGAGTCTACTGAGGCCATTGGTAGTGTGCTGATAGAGGCGAAAAGTCTTTGCATTTCTCTATATTCACTTGTTTTCTCTCCTGACTTATTGCAGTACTCTCATCAGTTAGCAGACAGGCCACCATGCCTTGCTTGCTGAGCTTTCAGCATGCCTTTCTCTTGTCCTCTGTTTCTCAGGCCAGAGGTTCCCCTTCCAGTTCTCACACATCTGTCCTTTCTTCTTTGGTCTGACCAAGTGTGGCAGTGGTGTTTTGGTGGTGTTTGGTTGGTGGATTTTATTATGTTTTCTTAGCAAGCTTGGAGAATCACAGCCGTAAGTAAAGGTGGTGAAATATGTGGAGAACTGGAACATCTGAAAATCAGGTCCTTAATTCATGGTCATGACTGTCAAAACTTCTGAACTGGTTTTGATGCTGTAGTAGACCATTCCATGGTCTTGAAAGCAGTTCTAATGGCAGTGATTTTTCACTAGCTTCTTTTTCATGCTCACCCTCAAATTCTCATTTAAAAGCCTGGCATGTAGAAATTTTAATTTGTATTTCTGAAACCTCTAAAAATCTGGTTTGTACAGCTGTTTTTTTCTGTGGTTTTCCCTGGAAAATATTTTGTTACCTTTACTTTTCACCCATATGACAAATAAATGAGTTTTAATTATTGTTTTTGTAGGGATTGAGTCTCTTTCAGGTTTTGATTTTTAAGTTGAAATTGAGTAAATAAATTAAATGCAATCTCCACATCAATAGAAAGCAAGGAAGATTATAAAATAAGGGTTTACATGTGTAGCTTTGCAACAATAGAATAAAAAGTGGAATAATGAACTGTAAATGTATCTAATTACATAAATAATGCATTTGTGTAATTGTCTAGTAGGGGTGTGCTAATGAATCAATTATTTTTAATTGTAGGATGCTTGATTGTTTCAGAAATATAATTGATTCTAATCAAGAATCAGTTAAGTGTTGGTAGTAATTGTATTTATTAAATATAATATATTATTATAGTTTAGAAACATTTTCAAAAAAGGAAGTATTAAAGGACTGTACTGGTGTTATGTGTTCATACCATTGGGCTGATGGGGTGGCTTACTGTAGTAGTGCACAATAAAAAAGAAACATGTTTTATTCTCATCTTCCTTTGTTATCTCATCTGATCTGTGAGGCTAAACAAGGGTTTAGATTTGCTTAGTATTCATGAGTCTTAGCTTGCTGCATGAGGTGGGCTTTGATAGAAACCAAGCGCCCCCACTCTTTCAACAGCGTGAGACCTGCAGTCCTGACCAGATCTTAAGAGTAGTGCTCTGCACAGCAGGGTGGTGGTGCACGGGGAATCTGTACCTGCCTCCCTTCCCCAGGTGTCCTGGCAAGCAGTTAGCTCAAGATATCTTCTGAACTGTTTTTGGATTATAGTTCGTCATGTGGAACTGTTAGCTTTTACCTCAAACTAGTTATTGTTCTTTTTGTAAATAAAACTTTAGTAATTTTAACTTAAAGGAACTTAGTGTACATGTTGTGCACAGAAGAGGCATTTGGTCTGCCTTCCCATGACTCTGCTGGCTGTTCCAATACAAAGGACAAACAACTAAATGAAGTTGATAGGACTCTAAATGGATAGTGAGCTGACCAGGTAAACAAAGAGGGCTCTGTTTTAACATAGACCTCATTTTGGTGTCACGTGCAGGTGCTTTGTTAATGCTGAATCTTTTTTGGCCTTTGTAGAAAGGGCCAGTTTTGAGGCTTATTACACTGTGGATGGGAGAGTGGATTGTCCATTAACTGCATAAAGTACAGATCATATGTGCAGTTCATGTTGCCATGGGTTTATGGGTCCTAATCAACAAACTTGACCAGTTGTGAGCCCTGGAAAAACTGAAATCTGCACTAAAGAGTAGGTAAAGCACAGAGCTCCCCTCTAGGGGAAGCTGTCTAAGGACCTTTGTTCTACTACTACCGTTCCATGAAAAGAAGCATTTTTCGATAAGTGTGCAAAACACATAGAAAGTAAATATAGAGAGTGCCATCTACTGACACATATGGCATATACGCAGCGTTGTCCAGAAACGTGCCGAGTCGATAAAGTTGTTGTTGTGCTCCAAATGGCTTCCTGACTGTAGGTACAACTGTGAATCTAGCTCAAGCTTGACTTGTAGCATCATAAAGGAATCAGTCAAGCTACCTGATGTAACCTTGGTATTTCTAAAAACTTGTTCTTGTAACCCAAATCCCAAGATTGATCTGCAGAGTTTCAACAAGGAGGAGGGTTTTTTTAAAAATTATTTTCAAATTGGGGAAGTATCTAAACTGAATGTTTTCTGAAGTTTTTTGACCCAGCGTCACTGGAAATGTGGGGTAACTTTGTGTTGTCTTTTAAGTCTTTTGCTGGATGGGCTGCTGGGGAGCTGCAGAAGTGAAAGTTGGATCACCTCCCCCTGTTTTGTTTTCCTCAGGAAATTGAATATTGAGTTTTCATTTACTACATAAAAGTGCTCTATCAGACAATATCTGACTATCACTATAAATTGCTCCTTAGTTTGACCAAGAGGAATTATCAGAACTATTTGCTTTCCTGACTTTGGGGGCTAATTATTTGAGTAGCGAGTTTTTGAACTTGAGGATGAAGATAATGTTCAATTTTTTTTTTTTTTTTCTTTTCATTCTAGCACTGGTTTCTGAATGTAAAGGGGATGTGTGGCAAAGAGAGCACAGACAAGGGAATTTGGGACTTCTTCCTTCACCCTAAGAACTGAGCTTACTGCTCAGAAAAGCTTAAAAAGACGAATGTTATGAAATATTCAGCTAGGAGTGAAAAGCAAAACAAAACCCCTCGTTATTCCACTGTATAAATCTGCAGTGCATCATATATGGAATGCTGCACTCACCTTTCGTCTCCCTGCTTCAAAAGAGAAGTAACACAAACTAGAGAAGGGTAATAGTTAAGGAACTGCTACTGTGCTCAAGATTGTTCCTGCAAAAAAACATGGAAGGGGGGAAATGGTTACTCTCCACTATTCATGCTTGAAGAATGGAGAGGCAACCAAATTTAAAAAAAAAGTTACTGTGCACAGATGAAATTGTGGAACTTGGTGGCATAGTATGGTCTGAGAGCCAAAATAATGGGATTAATGAAGAATTCATGAAGAGTACTTTGGCTGTTAAAAGTTGCCATGGTTGCAACCTTTGACTCAGAAAGCCCTTTCCCTTCTTATTTGGGACAATCAGCACTGTATGGCCAGGAAGGGTCACTTTATTCTCACCCCATTTCTTATATATTCCTCTAATTATGGCCTATTGGACCTAGCAGGAAACAGGTTATTAAACCAGGTGGGTTTTTAGTCTGACCCAAATCAGCGGGAGCCAGAAGATAAGACCTTGCCTCTTACTCTGTGTCTGCAGAGTCATGTCCTCTTTTCTGACTGCTCTGTTTGTGGTCCGAAAAGATGAATAATTTTTGCACAGGTGCCACTGGGTGTCATTTGGGATGAGTAGTAGGCTTTGCTCAGGGTATCCTTCAGGAAGGGAGGGAGATGTGGCCAGGGCAAGGTTCTCGGCTCTACTTTGTAACACAGGTGCCCAAGATAACTAGGTATTGCAGTGCCAATCTTTCAGACTCCCAAGGCATTTATTGGGTCTATCCCTTAATTATAAACCAAAGACAATATTCTTCAGTTCATTTGTAAATATTTCTTGAGGCTACTTGTCAAGAGAATTTCTTCTGGCTTTTCAAACTCAAGTAAACTATTTTGATTATAAGATAATGTAACATAAACATGTCACTGATCATGTGAACATGTTTGTATGTAAGTATGCCACATCATTTCCATTAGCTGTTTTAAGAGGAAAATAATGTACAAAACTGGCAAATTTCTGCAATTGGAACTCCTCTAGGTGTCCTCAGTTTCTTCCCAAGACTTTCAGACATGGTATGCCAGTTCCCACATTGCTATAAAAGCTTTGGTTGTCAAAGCAATTTTCTTTTTTTATAATATTTTGCCCCACATTAAATGTCACCAATGGTCCATGTAAACAAATAACCTTCAAAGGATAAAGTAACTCTTTCCTTTTGTCTCCTTTGTTTCTTAACTTTCATCAGTAATTCTTCACTATTGAGGTGATGGCAAAGACCCTGACTAAGGAACAATATGCATGTGTCACCTTCAAGAATACAAAAAACAACCCCAAAACAAAAACGAGAGAAAGGTCTTCATACAGAGTTGGTTAGCAAACCCAGCAATCATGCCAACTTCCCAAATCAGTTGGCAGTTTTGTTCTGTAATCTCTTTGCCTCATATGAAAATGCTTGTTGCTAACCTTGTTAGTAGAGTTTCTTCTCTGGTGTTAACACCCACATTTAATTTCTGGGTTCATTCTTTCAAACTTTTATCCTGCTGGCATGCAAACTACTGTGAGAATGCTGAGGATGGTTTCACTGAAGGAGGGCTGTCTGGAAGGGCATTAGTGTCCTAATGCAGGTGAGTCTTGTGAACCCGCACCTGAAGATGGGAATGTTGCACCAATATCCTTTTGGGGTTTTTATTCGTGCATGTCTAGCTTGAAGAAATATTCTTAAGCAAAGTTAATTGTGTGGTTGAAATAATTTGCTTGAGAATGGCAGTTGGATTAGAAATCTCAGTCCTTGCTGTGATACAGTGCTACACCACTAGTCCAGGAGGTCACACTTTGGCAAACACAGAGTTCATGCATTTCTTTCAGTGATAATACTGTCAACTCCAATTTACAGCAGTCTGGTTTAATGCAGAGCTTACCAATAATTTGTAGTGATCAGAAGATCAATGAGATTTAGTGTTCATGTTCTGAATGAACAAGTAAGGGTTGAATGGCCTCCTGGGAGTTCCTTTCTTGTCTTGGCTGTGACAGCTCAGAGTCCTCAAAGTTGAAGCTGTAATGCATTGATGTAATTTTAATTTTAGGATGAAAAAACCTGAACACTTGATGTTTTTTAGAGTCAGAAACCCATGAAAGTTAAATCAGGGTACTGTGTCAGTGATTGAATTTTATCCCCTTGTTTTTTAGCCATCCTAATGTAAGCAAACCCTGGCTAATGGCCTCTGTTAGCAGCAGTGTGCTCTGACACAGTGGTGCAGTTGTGTAGCAATCTTTCTTAAGGGCTTTCTTTCCCCCATGGGGTGACCTCTTTCCTGGCTCTTTGAGATAAATTCTCCAAGATTCTTGACCTGATCTGATGGAGGTGGAAAACTGAATGGCACTTTTAAAATCACTAGTCTCTACATGAACCCTGTGTCTAGCACGTATTGCACCTTTAAAAAATGAAATAAATAAATGCGCTCCCTGCACCAAAACTCAGCCACGGCTTTAGCATCTTCAGACATAAAGGCATTTCATGCAGCCTGTTGAATTAAAGGGATTTTCTGCCTGCTTCTCATAGCTAATTTTTATGTATACAACACTAAACTTGTAAAAAAAAATTAGTCAAAGCAGTAAGGCATTAAGAATAAATTGCTGAGAGCTCCAGTGAGAAATGTGTCATGCGAAATCATGGAGGAAAGAGCCAGCAGCTGTTCATATGTTCCTGGGAGAAATAACCCTTTCACAATGAAACACAAGGATAAGACAGGGGAAAACATGTTTTACCTCTTGTAAGCTCCAGTACCTTGATATAAAGCCACTTCTGATTTAGAAGGGGTAAAAGAAGGGTATTGGTTTTCTGACAAGAAATGCAAATTATTTGTAATACTTGTTGCTAGTTGTAGTCCTATAGATTGATCAGTGTATATAATTTTTTCCCACTAAATTACAAGATTCATCTGGATTTTGGCATATTTATAGATAATTATTATGTTTATTTTTGATGCCCATGAAATACAGGTATGTTAGTCTTTGCATTTTTAAAGGAAATCATATGTCAACTACTGTTTCTGGTCTAAGAACGATACAAGGACATTGTTATTAAGCTTTTGTACTCAAGGCTGGTTAAGAAAGCCAAAGCAAATTCACAGTTCAAAATAACATATTTCTAAGATTTAGGGGTTTTTCAAGAGTTGATAAGTTATTTTAACCCCACTCAAATGACACTAGATACAGAATAGTTATGGTAAACTTAGTAGGTTATTGCTCAGAATCCAGTATCTCCTAAAGTCTAATCAGTACAGGCTCTGGATGTGTGGATTTTATTAATATTCCTGAACTGAGTCATATAGACATGAGTTATTTGAGGTGGCACTGCAATTTTTCCCTAGCTACTTAATAACTGCTCTGCAAAAACTGTTCAGATTTTGCTCTCGCTGCTGGAGGAAGCTGGTACGTTAACCCACTTTGCTTACTTTGCAGTTATTTAAATTTATTATTTTGGGGAGGATTTTTTCAGAACCTTGGCCTGAAATTGGTAAAAGCTCACCTCTGGAGGAGCTTTTATCATTGTTTCATCTGCAGAGGAAGTGATAGTATAAAGGATTCTTTTGCTTTTGAAGATTCTGATAGCAAATGGCCTGAGTGGAGCAGGATTGTCTCAGGCCCTGTGGCCAGGACACAAAGCTTACCTATTGAGGGCTCTCTGCATTCAGTATTTCTGAGTCTTTCCCCGTCTCTGCCGTTTGTTGTACTGACTGTTTTCAAGTGCATAACTACTCCCAGTAGCCTGTAATTGCAAGGTCAGTCTAAGGTGAAGCTGTGCCTTGTTTAGGAGAAGACATGAACAGTCTGTTTAGGCCGTATGTTGTTGCCTTGTCCTTTTCTTGAAGCCTTTGGGTAGCTCAGCCTGTTATGTATAATGATTATGAGCACCAAAATCTTTCAGAGGATACAACTGGGGCCAGCTTAGCTCCAGTATACTTGGCAGCTTTGTAGAGTCTCGGCTTGAGTCTTAAATGGGCATAGTAAGAAAGCTGTTCTGCTCTGATACTTGATTTTGAGGGTTAGCTACTTCATATTCCCTGATTTTTCTTGCTAGCTTCTGGATTTTTATTGCAGAGAACGAAGCCCACCAGGTATCTATTTTTCCCATTTGTTTTTAAAAGCGTAATTTTTCCCATATCCATGGATATGACTGCTCTGTGTCAGCCAGCAGCTAGTGTCTGGAGGAAATTTTTCTCAAATAATTTTTTGGTTTTTTTTTTGTTTTTTTTTTTTAAGAACTGAGGCTTTCTCTGCCATGAGAGTGCAAAATTGAGGAAAGGGTCAAACTATGTAAGGATAGTGCTTTGACAAGTAGCTTGCTTGTGGCCTTCCCCTGATGTTCAGTCTAGGTATTTGCTCTAGCTATTAATTTGGTTAGAAGCATGTAAGGACAGAGATCTATTATTTCCTCGCTAAAAAAAAAAAAAAAAAGCACAGGCTACAGCTTTGTTTTAAAACAGATTATGGTTGCTAAGTAACAGTCTTCCCTAAATTGAGTGTCTTCCTCAAAAACTAATCCCAAAGTCTTAAAAAGTGAGAAATTAAAGATGCAATAAATCTTACTCGGTCCATGTGATTAACAGACATTCTGAGTTAAACAGGTCTCCCTGTTGTTGGTGGAGAAAGCTTCCACTGGCTCAATGACATGAGTATTTCTGTACTGATTCTCATCCAGAGTAGAGAAATTTATAGTGTAACATACTTATTTGGCAAATTCGTATTAATGAACTAATTACTAGATTTTTTCCACATTGCCTCCAACTTCTCACATCTGTGGTGTTGTTTCATTTTGGTTTTGAGGCAGATAAAGGAATAAATATAGGAATGAAATTGGACACTATCATTAATTCAAAAGGAACAATGTTTCAGGCTCAGCTAATGATGGCTGCTTCCATCAGTGCCTATGTTGTGTTTCCCAGTGGATTATATTAGTTACATGGGTGTAGCACAGCTCTGCTTTTTCTTGCAATGCTCACAAAAAGACAGGAAATCAGATTTAGGTTTTAGGTTGAGGACTAGAAACACATCCTTCTCCTCACAGCCAGTGCTTAATAGTGTAAGTCACAGCACCTCTTGATCAAGTCAATAAATCTCCTGCAGTGCAGAGACACCCAGGGTAACAACATCTGAGGTAGCACCAGGGATAGAAGTGAGATAGGCATGTCAGTGGGCTCTGCACCTGAGCTACTGAGCTCTGCCTGAGGAGGTTTATTAGCTGAAGAGAAGTGCTGCACTAACACTTTTGGACCAGGGTTAGTTCACCTCTGTGATGCTGTGCAAAGTAAGTAAATGAGCATGGTTAGGCACTTGCTTGGATGTTTAAGTTCTATCCACCGACATTGTAGACATGCCTTCCAGTAATTTTCTTGGTGAACTTGGTTAGGTTTTATGATTTCTTTCTATTTCTTTCTCATTTGAAGACTTCAAAACTGATGACAGCTTACGGAAGCTGCCAAATATTATCGCAGTTGATACTGCTTTTATGTTTATTAAGCTTAGGGATATGATTAGACCTTGAAAACTGACTTAATATGTGAATTTCTCATTCAAACATATAGAAAGCCACCTTCTCAAGTCTCTCAACATAATTAAATTTCTTCTCTGCTTTCCAAACATATTTTTAAGAACAGTACTGAAGCCAGCATGCACAATATGATTATTTTGTGTATTTGCAATTAATTAGACAATACGGCAGAGTTAATATTTTAAGTATACTGTTTCCCAGCCACCTGGTACTTCAGGCATCTGGGCCTAGTGCACTTGCAGGGTTTTTTTTGCTCTTGAGCATCCCTGCCCATGGCAGGGAGGTTTGAACTAGATGATCTTAAATGTCCCTTCCAAACCAAAACTGTTCTGTGATTCTGTGACTGAGCTTTTGTGTTCGGCCTCCATACATCCTGTCCTTGCTGTGGCATGCTTTTAGTGATGGTGGGCTCTTGTGCATTCATGTTTGAACTACTCTCAGCTTGTGTCTCAGGCTGAAGACTGGCTGGTTAGAGCACATCATTGAATGGGAAGTCTGTGCAGAGTCATGTTCTCAGCTGAAGAGCTCCTGGTTCTTCTGCAGGTGACAAAAATACAGCGATAGGTAACCGATGTTTCAGTGGAAGAATCCCAATTTACTCACACCCACCCCACCTCTCAGCCCCCCTCACCTCAAAAAAAGGCAAAGTATCCAGAACATCACTAGACTTAGGAAGATGGGAAGCTCACAAAACTGCATTGAAAATCAGAGACTATTAAGTTATTATTTCTCTCCCTTCAGATTTAAGTCACTGAGGGTTGTTTTGTCCTTGTCTGTCTAAATGTAATCTCCTTAGAAGCAGATTGTTTTTTAAAACGAGATTAAAAACCCCTGTAAAACCAGATCCTCTCTGTTTTCTGCTCAGTAAAAGGAGTGAACTGAGAAAATCCGACCCATTAAGTGTAACCTGTGCTGTTCCTCTGTGGAGGAATTTTTTGTGTGCATGCATGTTAGGATCTATTTAAAGCATTTTCATGAATTGTGTCCATTCAAGCAAGTAATTCAGATTGTTTGTAACAGTAACCAGCTCCCTCATTACCTACCACTCCATGAATCCCTGTCAACTAAAAAGTTTAACTGCCAAAGATTTTCTATTCTCCTTCATCAAAAATATCCTCAAATCATCAATTAAAAATATTGATGGGAATTAGACCAAAAATGATCTTTGAGGAACCTCAGTATTGAGTTGCCCAATTCATTAATGTCTTCCCAGTCACTTTATTTTCAGATGTGCCTGTAATACCCATTTTTAATAGCTTCAGTGGATGTTGGATGTTGCTATTTCCTTATACAGTCATTTTTAAAACAGTAAGATTTTAAAATCAAGATGTCATGTAGTACTAAATAATTTATTTTTTTTAATCCAAATATTTTATCAACAGAAATGTTACTAACATCCAAACTCATATCCTGTCAGAAAAGGTTAGTGATTCACTTGAAAAAGGCCTAGTTACCATGGAACTTGTTGTCTGAAATAGTAGGTTGTTTTCTTTTTTTACTTTTTTTTCATGTTGATAGTCTTTATTTTTGAATGATCTATTTAGATATCTTAGGAGCCATATCAGGTTACTCAGACTTTAAATCCTTATCAGCACCATCTCCACTTTTTTTTTTTTTCTACAGACTTCTAACTATGGAACCAAATTTACTTTTTTTTAATCATGTAGAAATCATCTGGTTTTTTCAAGAGATTTATCAATAATTAACAACATTTGGAAAAGCCCTGTATCCTTTAAAAATAGTAGATTGTACTGTCATTATCTTTCCTTTCTCATTTATATATTTGTGGCTTTCATCAGTCTTTTCAAAGCAATTTGAATAATAAGAATAATCATTATAATTATTATTTAAGTATCATCTTAGTCACACCTGAAATATTGCCTTTTTTGAGGTCTCTAGTAATGAATGTGTAATTTGTTCCTAGTTTCCTTAATACTTCTCTGATACTTTTGTGCTCCCAAAATACAGTTATGGTGATAGATGCTTCAATTTTTAGGAAACTGGCCCTTTTACAAGTTCTTATTGTAAAGTGTTTTCTTTAGTGTTTTCTTTACCAAATGCTGCTTGAAGGAAATAAACACGACATAATAACTGGTTTTCAATTCATCCACTAAGTTTTTATGTTAGGTTTTAACACTTCTGTCACTGAAACTCAGTATTGCATTACGTCTGTTGGCTGCTGCACATGCTCACTAAACAAATTACTGTTTGCTGTTTTAAAAATTATACTTGCTATTTGAAAGGAGTGGAGTGGATGATCCCCAGTATTCCATCTTTGGTTTTGTGTGCTATAGTTCCTAAATTCTACATTATCTGCTGGAAGGATGATCTAGACACAGTGATGTACTGTGTCACTGGTAAGCTTGAATTCCATTGTCTTAGTATTATGATTCATTCCACTGGGTTTCAGTTATATTTCCAATATCTTCAATTTTTCTTGCCTGTTACTTAAGCAGATAATGTTCATTGCTGGGAAATATTATTTTTTTAAAAATATGTCCTTTGAAGAGTTCAGTGTAGTTGTATTTATGTTGTGAAACTAAGCTTACATGACAGAGTGTTTGTGCCATAATTAGTCTATTGAATGAAAAACCTTTCTGGCTACCCAGTCATGTTTATTACTTTGGAGAGTGAGATTTTACAAGGGTGACGTCAACTGAAGCATAAAGCTCCCTCTACCATTAAAGACTTTTCAGTTCTTCACAACCCAAAATCCTACCTCTTAGTCCCACACTGACGTTTTTGCTCAGCCACAGCTAGCCTTACATATTTAGCAAATTCCTTGTTCTTGAGGGAAAAGGGACGTTCATGACATAACTTTCCAGATATTCTCCTCCAACAGCCTAAAGTCTTCCTGGATCAGTGGAACACAGGTTGGTAAGGTGTCAGAGGCAACCAAAGGAGGCTACTGCCAGAGGAATCCCTCTTTATCATCTTTTCGCTTTCACTACTGGAACGAAGAAAACTGTCCTGGCTGTGAAATGTCCTGCCTGTTCAGCTGCCCCTGGAGCCTTCTCTTCACAAGCAGGCTCTCACAACCTTGTGGGAGGTCAGCGCATTTTGAACTAGACCATAGTTCAGTTCTTTCCTCCAGTTGCTTTTTCCGTCTCTTCAGATGACTCATTCGGGATAGTGATGTACCTTAGGTCCATCTGTGAAGATACACTTTGTCATGGTTTGAGAGCCTCAAAATCCAATTCCCTAGTCCAAACCCCCTCCCACATCTCAGCCCAGTGTGAGATGGTTTTCCAGACACCACATGAGACTCAAATGGGGGAAAGGGAATATATTACAATGACTGTACAAATAAATACTACAATACATTATATACAATCTTAATTATCTCTACCATGACATAAGTATTTACAATGGATCAAATCTCTTCTCCCCTCCAAATAAAAGTCCAGGAGGGAAGAAGGAAAAGATCCCTTTCTACTCTCAGAGCAGCAATGTCTCTAAGGCAGCAGGCATCTGTCCTCTTCTCATGCAGCAGCTGTAGCTGGATCTCTGCCAGTACACACGAGGGGGTATCCAAGCCCCTCGGCCTCTCGTCTTCAAGCGAGGGTCTTATCTTCCATGGGCTGTGTTCACCCAGACAACGGTCGCATCACCACGTCATATCATGAAGTACGGGGGTCTTCGTGACGGTCTGTATCTTCAGGGGATTCAAGTCCCCTTTGCAGAGCTCTGTGCTCTGTCTCAAGCAGCAGGGGTGCCAAGGTCAACCCCTCCGCATTCCTTCTCAGAGCTTTACAGCTCTTTTCTGCAGTGCTGTAGCACTTCAAGACTCTTTCAAGTAAGAGTTCATCATCCTCCTCCTTTCTTGGAGGTCTCAGAGGGGTATGGGGTTTTATTTCAGTTCTTACCCCAACTTCCTCTCTCTCTCTCTGTAGAGCCTAATTCTCTCTCTGCTGCTGGCTCTCTCTCAGCTCTCCTTCCAGGAGTTCTCTCTGTGTTCCTGCCTGCCTGTCGTTGTTGCTTGGTCTTATCTCTTCTGGCTCTCTGCCACTGTTTCTTCGGTCAGTGCAGTTCTGCTGCTGCTGCTGCTGCTCACAGTGAAGAAACATCCCCCAGCTCTTACCTACAGATACTTAGCCGTCTTACACTGTTCCATGTCTCTGTAGCCCCCCTGCCGGGGGCTAGGGGGGGCCCAGAGGCCCCAAGGGGCTCTGAGCCCCTTCCTCGTGGCTTTCACAACATGGCTACTTCTTCTACAACTACAACTAACCTTCTCTTCCGTTCTGCTTGTGATATGTTTATATTTTGCAGAAGCGCTCATTGGGTAAAACTTCAAACCTTCAAGGGTCACCAGCCCCTGGGGTTTTACCATTTTATAACTTCAGGGGGAAAACTGTTTCCCACCACCACACACTTTCAGTCAGACAGCCTGCAAATTGACACTGGAGCTTGGTACGCTAGAGAAATACATAACTTTAAGATGCATACTCAGTCTTTGGCAGGCAACAATTGCAATGATGTCTACATTTTCACCAAAATATGAACATTAGAACACTTTGACCAATTTTGAAAATTATGGAAGTAATAAATACCTTCATTATTTTTTTTTCCAAACTCATTTCTCACAAATGAATGATTTGTCTTTAGAAGTAAAATTGAATTGTACTTATTTCTGCATGATTTCCCGAATTACCCTGAGAAGGTATAATTTTATAAGATTGACAAGAACAGGAAAAGTTTACAAGAGAGAAATAATCCATCAGATACCAATTATATTGTGTCCTGTTACTTTAGCCTTGCAGTCTAGATGTCTGGTAAATTTAAAACAAACTGCTAAGTAATTTCACTCAGGCTTTTCCTGTTATTTTTTCAGATTTTTGCTTTCCTTTCTTTTCTGCTGTCACTTTAATCATCCAGGTTTTTTGTTTTGATCAAAGTCAGAAAGATCATTGTTTTTATTTGAAAATAACTAGTACAACATGAATCTCTCTTGTCTTTTTTAGGATATGCTTATTTGTGATCTACTGTAATAATTTACAGAGATGCTTAAGAGAACCTGTACTCATGGTTATAAAACTGGCAAAACAGAAATCCCTGTTAATGTGAGAAATAACTTTCTTCCACTTAGTTTAAGTACAGTGTTGAAATGAAACATTAGTACAAAGAGATTTGTATTTTAGAGATCAAGTTATTGTGGTATTATGGTAATAATAAAACATTTTCATAGGTCATCAAACTTATAAAGAAAATGATTGATAAGGTTAGGGAATCTATACAGAAAATTAAGGCTATTTAACGTATTCATGACAGACCCCTGAAAACAATAAGTGCCTTATTAAGAAGTTCTGTTGCTAGGAGACAGTAACCACAGTGTCAGAATAACGTTTTTATTTCATATAAGAAATGCTGGTTAACACATATAGTTAGATAATGAGTAAGGATAGCTAGGTGATGTAAAAGACTGCATGAAATGATTAATTTTTGAGATATGAAGCTAATAAAAACTGCCGGTCTTTAAAGGCTACCTTAGCATAGTGTGCCCCAAGAACAGACTGGTGACCAAGACTTGTTTGAAGCTTGACCAGCAGTAGGTGGTTACCCTGCTCCAAAGTATTCAGGTGAAGTAGTTCCAGTTTGTAAATCAAATAAGAATGAATAAAGGTAATAAACAGCTTTGAAAAATGAGATGTTTATACAGCTGTTTAATCTTGCTGATAGAGAATCAGGTTCAGTATGGGAAAGAATAGCATGGTTCATAATGTCATAGAATAAACTAAACTGTCTAAAAGAAAAGTTTCTAAAATCATCAGGACTTTAGAGAGATATGAAGGAGGATCTGTCACCCAGAGACATGCAGTACTCTATTCTAGGAGGTGCCAGGAAAGCTTTGGGAAGACTACAGCTAAAAAAATATCCAAATAGTAGATTCTTTGTAGAAACAATTTCGTGACTGATATCTACTAGTGGCTTTAACCAGGGTAATTCTGAAATAAGTATGTAAATATACAGATGGAGGGAATTTGATCTGGAAAGCATGATCCACATCATTAATGTGTAGTTCTAAAAGCCTAACAGAGGGGGTGTCTTGTTGAATTTCAACAAGGTACATCATAAAGCTCACCCCACACTTTGGTTGTGTACATATTCTCCACAGTGGTCCTGTTTTCCCAGTTTTGCTAGCATTAGGGACTCCTTATAGGCCGCGTTGACCACATTCAGATATTGGAGCCTCTGACTCCACTCGCCTGGTTCCCCTTAGCATTGGTGCTTTGAGCTGGAAAGTATATAGGCTTTGGTGTATAGGTTGTATATGCAGAAGAAGATACTTTTTAACAGCGGGGTCCTGTTATTCTCCCAAACATCTTTTCTACATCTGCTTTGCATGGAAGCAGCATGCAAGCTGGATGTATCCCCTAAGCAACCAGTTTAGGAACACTAAACTGCTCATCTAGTTCTCCATTTGTCATTTCAAAGTCAGGAAAACTCATAATTAGTGTTGCCTGTGCAGTTCTAAATCTGTTTCAGTGTGTATGTCCATCCTGATAAGAGTGTTTAATTACATAGTCGTGGCCATTTTTTTCTCAGTCAGTGAGAACCACCAGTCCTGTAGCTATTGAAAACTTTTCCTGTTACATGTTCTTAGGCCTCACTCATTGCTGGATAGACAAGTCTTGTTATAGAGAGAGAATTGTTAATTCCCCTGGGTCTTTTCAGTGGTATTTATCATTGTTGTGTTTCATGTGTCTTTCAAATAAGAATTAATGTCTTTTCATATGTGAAAGGTTGCTACTGTTATCGTTCTATAAAGAGGAATAGAGATAAATGGTTGACATTAAAGTTGCTAATTTTGAGCATCCAATCTGAGTTGTCTACAACTTGGTATTTGAGTCAATACAATACTACTGAAGCCCATGGACTTCTGCGCAGCTCTTCCTCTGGATGGCTTCTCCTTACTGTCTGGGATCATCAGCAAGGGCACAGACTGCTCTGTGACCTGTACTTGAGATCTCCAATACTGGCCCAGAACTGCGATTGCTGACAAAACCTAAATCCAAAGTGGACTTTGTTATTCTGAACCATGAATTCTCCCCTGGAAACACAGGTAGTGTATATGCTTTCCGAAGGTGACAGATACCATCTTTCAAAGAGGGGAGGAATAATTAACACCTCTTTTCTTATCCAGTATGCTATCAGTTACAATTCCCACCTAGGCTGAGACAGGGGCTCCTATTTTTGTTCTTTCTGAGGGTTTGCAAACCTATCTGATATATTGGGGATTATCTCTACCCTGCCAGCAAATTATGTTGGAGCTGGAACATTTTACTAACTCCTGTTAAAATGGTTACATTTTCATGCATGAGAGTTTGGGGCTGGGTATTTTTTGTTTGTTTTTTTGGGGGAGAGCAGGCAGGGAGTTAAACTCATTTCAGGGTGGAAGAGAAGATGGAATGTGAGTCTTTCACTTAAATATCAGAATATTCATATGCTGACATTAATATTTCACTATATTGTAGCTCCTGTATAGCGGAAGTTCTTTAGCTGGAACAAAATATCTTGACTGAATCACCCCACACCCTGTTTTCTCCAACCTCACAAAAGAACTCAGTTTTAAGTCCAAATACCCAAGTATAGACAGATAAAGCAGAAATAAAACAGTGACATTTTGGATGATTTTACTAAAGCCCCAAACAAGTGAAAATGTAATTTTATGATGGAACCTTTTGGTGATACTTTGTCTTCTGTTTTAACTTACTGTTATTTAAATTGCTGCAGCAGAACTGAGAAAGGGGAAAGTTTCTGACTGTTTGTTTTTCTTATAATTAAATAATTTAAATATCTACAATAAGAACCGTAATATATTTGGCATTGCCCTTCTTTGTGTACAGGTAGTTGGGTCACACTCATTCTTTCCACCTTAAACACGAGTCTTAGCATAAGGTCACAATAGCTGTGAGCAAGTTTATAAATATGGAATTGGTTTTATTTGAAATACTGTTTTGGAATAACAGGTTGATTATTCTTATTTTAAAGTTTGGTGGTTTTTTTTTTCAAAATTAAGAATTTATAATTATGAAAACTGAAAAAGCGTGCAACATTAGCAAGAGCTTAACCAGAAGGAAGGAAAAAAAAATGTGAACTGGTTTTCATGAATTAGGGAGTTTTTTGGAAATTTCACTGGTCTTATAGATGGGAACCTTTTGAAGCTCAATCAAGACAAATGCAAAGCCCTGTACCTGGAAAGTAAGAACACCTCCAGCACAGGCTGGGGGACAGCTCTGGTAAAGAGACCTGTGGGTCTTGGTGGACTGCAAGCTGAATAAGCTTGAATAAAAGCAGAGTTGCAGGATTGATTCCCTTGCTATAGCTGGACAATTGCAGGTTTAGCACACTTGTATATCTGGCAACATTTAGGACTTAGAGTTCTGCAGGGAAAGAAACATACAAAGTAAGTACTAAGTGCTGACCATATTTTTTAAAGCATGGCCTACAAGGTTTGACTAGAGCCTTTTGCAGCTTTGGTGACTGTAAACTTTAGCCTTGGCTGAACTGTCAAAAGAACAGATTCCCATGGGATAGTCAGTAAGTTTGATCACATTTTCCATGTATCACATCTGCGAGCCTGCCTGTTAAAGGCAAAAATAAACAACAAGCAAACCAGTTTTCATGCTGCAGAACTCCTAAAATGTCTGAATCAGAAGAGTATCAGCAAAAATATTGCAGACTGAGAATTCATTTTGAGGGTTTTACATAGCTTAATCCAATATCTGGCTGTTATGTCCCAATGAAAGAGTAGCCAACTGTCTAATTTCTCTAGTCTTACTCAGTTATTTTGGCTTTATCCTCTGAAGGATACTTCAAAAGACATGATCAGTAAAAAAAACCAGTGTTTGCTCTACAAGGTTTACTAGTCTGGGCATAATGTGATGCTGACAACTAGGCTGACGGCTTCCGTACTCACGCCGGTTTGTGTCCAACCGGGGAGGTTCATATAGAAGGGTTGTTTCTACTAGTCTATATCTCTGCCAATGCCATATCGTACAAAGAATAAGCTGTGATTACAGTATATGTGACGTGGGAGGTCTGGAAATAAGTTTTAATCTTGGTGATTGGCAGGAGAGGCTGAATGGCTTTAGCACAGAGAACTGAAAAGTGTATTTCTGAATTGGTTTCACCTTTATTTCAGAGAAATCAGGAGGGTGGCAATTTCATAATTTCTTACAAGTGTTGTAAAGATCTAGAGAAGAATACTGTTCATTTAAATTTGGAAGAGAATCCAAGTGAATGCTTTGCATCAGTAAACTTCAGAGTGCTCTAGTAATTCGTCATGCTTCACAGGAAGAAAAGCAAATTGAAGGAAGTGCGTGTGTAGTGCTCTTAGAACAGTTTTGGATTTAGCTGAACTTTACTCTTCAGTTCACTGGCTTGCATGACATTAAGAAGACAAGAAAGGTCAGTCAAATGGCAACATCAAAAAGGTTCTTAAATTCCAAGGGTGGCTCTTGACTTTGGCCAGGCTGGTGAATCCTTAGCTAATTGTCATGGTATACCAGCAGACAAGCACTCCACTCCATATGTAAAATTATGTTCTTTTGATTTTTAAATAATGTGCCATGATATAGCAACATTCCTGAGTTCCCACCACAATAAAACAGATTTTGTGAATTTGCTACTTAAGATTTTTAACAGATTCTAAAAGATGGAGGCTTTGATTTGTGTAAAGCTGTTCATAGTACTGTTTAAGTTTTGACCTTCCCCTTGATGTGATTAGAAGTGGGAATATAATTAATATTTCTTCACTAGGGCCAGCAGGTCAGTAGTTGCCCAGGAAAGGAAAAATGTAATATCTATGCCAAGTAGGAGCTCTGCTTTTTGAAGTTCTTTCTTGTACCAAGTGGGGTTTCAGTTTGGTAGATAAGGGAGCTGTAATCAAAACCTCAAAAGTGCAAAAATTAAGGACTCTTTGAACTACTTACATTTGACCTACAAGTTTCTTTAATCTCAGTGTATCTCCTGAATAGACCTGTAGCCAGTTACAGTTATTCACTATACTCAACTCTTCTTCACATGAATGGTGTTGAAAATTGTAGTAAGGCTGGCAAGCTTCCAGAGTTAGCAAACTGTTACAGAAGCACCTTCATTCTTTGGAGAGCAAACAGTAAAGAATAAAGGAGTGTTTCTCAAATGTCCACACATGGAAATTAGCCCTGATCATTTATGGGTGGATGCTAGCAGAATAGTGGCATAAATTAAAAATACCAATAAAATACTATTCAAGTGATTTAATTGAAGACATCAAGGCCAGCTAGTTCAAGAAAGAAAATGAAAAGAAATAATTCCAGAGATGACTGCTGATTTAACTTGTTGCAATTAATACACTTCAGTGCCCTTGAAATGCCTCAAATTGATGAATGCAATGGTAATGACTACTGAATCCATCAAAAATAAACACATTCATTGTGGTTGACTTTTGAATTTAAAACAACCAGAACAGAAAGTTAAGCCATCGGGCAAATTTGAGGCATCTCACCCCTGGAGTATTCTCATTTCTTGTGTAGCATAACGCCTGTGCACACTTAGTAAGAGGAAACTGGAGTGAATGGGCAAGACCTACAGAGGTGATGAAAACCATCGTGTAACAGAGAGTTTTCTATAAGTTGCTAAGAGATATTTATGCATCAGTTCACTTCCAGGCTAAATACATTTTGCAACTGTGGGTGTGCATGACCACTGAGAGAAACTTTTCTGTGCATAAGTACATATTGATTGTTTCTAGGTACTGCACCATGAGCATTACATTTGTTCTCCCAAGGTAAAAAGCCAAGTTACTCCTTGGAACTATTTTTTGGATTCTGTTAAATGGCATTTTCCTCTGTATTGTAATGATTCAAACAGCTGAACGGACAGATCCTGGCCAGACTAATTAGTGCCCTTTAAAAGTTTTGTGAAAACCGGGCATACTTTTTGTTATGCAGTGGAATGAGAAGTTTCAATGCCTTTAGAAGACCTGCAAATAGATGCCACTGTGGATGCACACCACATCTTAAAGCTGATATCCCAGAATTCCAGATACTGAATCAATAGCAGTTGTATGGGTGGCTTCAATTGCAGTATAAATATATATAATGATAATAACAGCATTATGATTGCTTGTCTAATAAAAAATATTAAAAAATAAACCTGAAAGCTAAATGCAGGATAGAATATTTCAGTTGGAAGGGATCTACAATGATCATTTAGTCCAACTGCACGATGGCTTCAGGGCTGACCACCAGTTAAACATGTTAAGGGCATTATCCAAATGGCTCTGAAACACTGACTGGCTTGGGGCACCAACCACTTCTCTGTGACTGAAATGCAGTATGGAATCCCTAAGAATCCCTTATAGGTAACTGCTCCAAAGAATTGCACCTTAGTCACATGGTTCCATTTTATAAGGAAAGACTGTACTAACTTTCACTACTTTATTTATAATATAGTTACTGTTTTTTATTTGCTCTGAAAGATACATAGGTTTTTTTTTTTTGGGGGGGGGCGGAGAGGGGGAGGCTGGGGGGAACCCCCTTCTGACTATATTGTTCCAGCCATCTTAATTTTAAGTTATAATGGGCAAATTCCCAACTTTCTGGTATTCTCTGTTAGAAGCCAATCCCAAGCCTGTCACTCTGATGGTAAGGAAGAGAGTCTTTGGAGAGGCAGCATCTCATTTGCAGTGAATTCCTGGATGGTTTTTCTTAAATTGGCTCTTCCCCAGGAGTAGCTTAAATGTGGTTATCCATTTAAATAGTTTACTACTGGGAAAACAATGCTCTATAAAGTACAAGATCTCATTTGCAAAGGGGGTCCTGGGGACTGAAAGTGGATATACACGTGCCATGTGTTGCAGTCTCCATCTTCTTCTTTTCCTGCTGTTCAGAAATAATTTGAAAATTACCTAAAATAGGAACAGTATATTCAATGGCTGATCAACAGGCTCAGATCTGTCTCCACAGCAGAACCTGCAGTGGTAGCCTTCAGCAATAGTTCCTGTAGTCCACAGAAAAAAAAGAAATGAGTGGTTATTGGGAGGAACAGCACAGCCTCTTCCCAGGAAGGATGTCTCAGAGGAAAGGCTTGGCTGTGGTGTGTAGGAGCCTCTGGCCATGGCTGTACTACTAAAATGGATATGCCTAGGACTGTTCTTTGGTCATGAGAGCATCTGCCCGTAGCAGCTTGTGTCCATGCTGATTTAAAAAAAAAGAGAGGAAAAAAAAAAGGAATAAGTCTCATGCTCTGAAACAGAAAGGCTGCCTCAAAAATTTCTGGCTAGGTGATGCTCTCTTGAATCATGCTAAAGTATGCCAAGGATAGGTCTGATAGCAACAAAAGTTACTGGCTTTCAGTACAACATCTCTTCTCAGAGATCCCTTGTAATTATATAATAAAAGGGTTTTCTCTTCCCCTAATTTAGGTAGAGAATAAACTAAATCTTTGGGTCATTCATGCTTATTAAAGAGCCCAAACCACGAGTGATAAAAGTTCTAGGGAGACAAGGCTGCTTTCATACATCCAACGTTTCTTCACTTGACATTATGGAGAATATCTCTGAGGAAATATACTTCAAAACCATAACATGCACAATGACTGCCCTGAAAATAACAGCCATCTTATTAATGACAAATGAGCACTGGCTCTTGTTACTTATATGCTTCCTTGAAACATCAGAAAATATTTTAAACACTATCACAAAGTCCAGTAATGTGACGATATTTGTCAGAACTAAAACTACTATCATCTGTAGTTTTAGTTTTATTGTCCAACAGAATTAAAAAAAAAAAAGTCTCAAATAATTGTCTGTGTTCTTTTTGGTTTGGGGTTTTTTTATTTTTTTCTTTTAAGTTTATTTTACTCAAGGCTCCTTTCAGACCGTTGCACATTCCATGTTTGGCTGCAGTCTTTTTGGAGAGTTTAAAAGACTTCAGAGACACGTCTTAGAGTTTTAACACAGCTACAAAGTGTTGGGACAAAATGGGGAGATCTTCAAATGTGACTTTAATTCTCTGCTGTAGTGTCTATAGCAACAGTGGTACACACTTTTCTTAGCATACTATTAGCATTAAAATTTAATAACATGTAGGGGATATCTGGGCCGTTACACATAGATGAAGAAGACAAAAGTCCTTTTCAGGTAAAGTACATAACTTCAAAATATGCGTATTTCTCCCATATATTCCTCATTTTTTCTGCCATCTATTTTATCATAAACAAAAACTAGTTACAGTCTCTGAAGGAAGGAGTAAAATTAAAGAATGCAGGTACCACTCCTAGGTTTTCCAAATTCTCTAAAAAACAGTGATTTAGATTTTCTAAATAGAATCACAGTTACTATATTCAATAAATGATTTTTATTTATTTTTGAGAGGGTAACTTGGAGAAGTGAGTTGAAGTTTCATATACTTTATAAACCCAGCATTTTATCATCAACTGTTTGTGTTCTTCCCTAAACAATGGTTTCTATTAGTGTCTTGTACGATTACATCTTTTTGATTATTAATGGGTTCATAAAATATATTTTTTTACCCTATTTCTGTTTCATTGTTCATTCTATCTAGGAAGGAGTTTCATTTCTAAAAAGACAAAGAGCCCAGTTGCCTGAATGTAATTGTATTCTCAGTTTACTTTAAGCAGAGATTTTAGTTGATCTAAAGTAAAAAAAGGTTGGTTTTTAGCTGTAAGCCAAGTCAACAGAAGCTGTGCTTTCCCATTTTTTCCCTTTTATTACCTAATTGTTATTCCTTATTGCAAAGTGTCTACCATTATGTTATTTATTTATTTTGCAGCAGGTTCCTTTTCCTTTACACTTGTTCTAAGGGGTAGTAAACCCTTAATGCCACAGTGACCAATGGTAAATCACAGTGTCTGACACTAGGAGACAAAAGAAGCAGGAGGAATCTGTGAAAAATGCCTGCAAGAAGCGAAGCACAGCATGGATTGAGATGATTCACGTCTCTGCAGTGAATCTTCAGTAAAAGGTAGCAGAGCAGAACCAAAGACCATTTTCACTCATCTTGAATTCATTTCACCTGATCTCTAAAGTATTTCCCTGCTACCCACCAGAGCTTTGAACCAGGCTGCATGTCTGAGTACTGCTTTTTTCTTTTTTTTTTTTTAATTTCCAAAAAAAAGTGAGAGTAAAAAAGGTAGCTAACAGAGGGAGAAGCTGCATGCAAGGAATGCAGAAAAGAAACCCATTTGGATGTCTGTCTCTCTGTCTATTCCTTAAAACTTTCTCACATTTTTGTGCAATCTGATTTAGAATAAGAAGTTTTTCAAAAGCATGTAATGACCTTAAGTTCCTGAGTCACTTAAATGCTCTTGGAAACGTTGCTGGAAGTGGATGCATCCATACTTAAACAAAAAATGCTTTCTATTTAACAAAGCTGCTGGTAACTTTTGATCTATTTTTATAGCTATTTTAGCTGTTTCCTTGAAAAATGAGTCTTTTTCTTTTGCTTTTGCAAGTATTTTAATGTCTGATTTACTAACTTAGGACTACCTTATTCCTGTACAAGTCTATATAAATCTGCATGTTACTTTTAATCAAGGAGAATCACACTTGTTGCTCTTCATCCTGCAAAGCTATAGACACATGCATATGTGAGTCACTCACAGACTCAAAGTAAATTTAAGCTTGCACAGATAAAATTACTTTGAGTTGGGAGTGACCTCATGGATTCCTCTGTTCTTTTCTACAACTGTAACCATAGTGCAAGCTGATTTTCCTTGGATTTAAGCTAGTGTTAGCATAGCTGAAAAGATACTCTGTATTTTCCTGCGTTCCTGGCTGAAAGCTTTTCTGGCATTCCAGCTGGTGTCTGCAGGTCAAGAGACTTGGGACCCAAGTCTGAGTGCTTTCTGATTAACTTCAGCTGAAGCTGGAAAAATCAACACAAGAGTTTGCTACTATTAAGGTATTGAATCTGGATTCCTCACATGTACAAGTTTAAGTTTAATTTAATTGGGAGTGGATTACCTTATTAAATTCTTTGGAGAGGTGCCTGAATTCTTCCTAGCAGTTGAAGCTCTGTACTTGTTACCTAGACTGTCCACAACTGAGACTTCAATAGTCATCATCTAGGCCCCCTCTTTTCTTATGGGAGCTCTTGGCTGCTGTTCACTTTTGCGACTGAATTTTGGATCCTTCTAAAAGAAATAATTTTTTTTCTAAAACTTCTGGGTATATAGAAATAATACTATTGTTACTTGTGTGCTACCACATGATGTAACTTTTGTTATAAGATCAGTCTAAATACGCTGTTGAAAGTTTGAAAGGGAGCTGCAAAAGCCTGTGGATCTGAATCTTTGCTAAAGAAGCAGTGATTTACTACCCAAAAAGGGGTAGACAGGGCTGGAATTTGTAATGCCACAGGAAAGTAAAAAATGGCTCATTTCTTCATGCACAAACAGAATCTTTTTATGCTAAGCACTCTGCTTTATGAACACACACAAGAGCCCCTGTGCTTGTATCTTAACAGAATAAGCCTACCAATATAATATATATTATGCTCATTGATGCTACATATTGTAAGGGTTTTTACTGTAGAAGCACTTTTGCCTTGCCTGGGTCAACAAATATAACATCAACCTTTTCACTTTGCTACCATCAGTGATATTCTAGGGCCTAATAGCTAGAAGTGGGTCTCACTGCATGTCAGAGTGAATGCAGTGAATATAGAATGCTCAGCCTGCCCTGTCTCAGATCTGCAGCTACAGCTCAGGGTGGTAGACAAAGGGAAAAGAGAGAAAACATGTGCATGTGTGCAAGCGTAGGCAGTGTTAACAGAAGGGAATTAGCTGGCTTAGAGCTTTGATTATCAACTACAGAGAGTTTCAGTTCTGGTCTCTTGTCTGAATCAGTCAGATCCACGATATCCAAAAGTAGTTATCAGCTGATGATTATTTGATTGCTTGTGAAGTAATAAGTTTGAACTGGGCTCACCCAGTGAGACTCACCTGGTGCCTGTGCACCCTTTTCCAGGTGCTCTGGGGCCAGTTGAGGAGGTGATGACTCCAGGCAGCCCCAGCTACCTGTAACTCTCTCCCTTTGCTGATGTGAGGGCTGCCTCTGCCACAGGCCTGCTGCCGAGTTGCTGGTGTAGTTGCTCCCAAACACATCTTGATTAAAATGAGCCAAATAACCTAAGAGTATCGGCTAATCTGGCTGGATCTGCCAGGAATGGTGGGGAGATGGCCATCCAAACCCTTCTGCCAGCAGGCTGGAGGAGCTGGTGGGCTGCAGCAGTGGGACTGGCAGGTGGGGCTGGAATCAGCAACCTATGCAGCCAGCACAGCTTCATCTGCAATGGGATTGATGGGGATCTACAAATACAAATCTACTTCCTTCACTCTTGTGATAGCTCCAACCTATTTCCAGTGAATAAATCAAAGTAAGAAATCACCCACTTGGCCTTACCATCCTTTGGTTTTTTCTGTTATGGATGTCAGTGAGTTAACGATTGTGGCTTAATCTATTAAGACTAAACCTTGGTCCTATTACATGAGCAGACAAACAATCATGGCTTTCTGTGAAATCAGAGGTTAGTTCTTAAATGATGAGAGAGTTTGTAATTCCTTGACCTGCAACAAGGCAAAGGTGTTCAGTGCAGGGAATATAAACACTTATCCTGGACCAGCCTGAAAAGCAACTACTCCTGTGGCCATTCCTTACACCTGGTCAAAGTGAGTGGGGTAGAGTGTGGAAGCTCCTGGTTTCTGTGAGTCCTGCAGCCAGAACAAGGGCTGTGATTCCAGTAATTTTGACAAGCACTGAATTCACTATTAAACATTTAAAAGGAAAGAGTGAGAAGTAGAGATTTTCTTTTGGTTCCAATATTATAAATCATGTACTGTACTAACAGCATGAGAAATTTCTGTGGGAGGGAGCAGCAGCAACTATCCTAGGGACAGGTGTGAGGTATGGCCCTAAAGTTTGCGTTTCTGAAGACTCTTTCTCAGCATGAGCTGCAGGTAATAACCACGTAAAAGAAGTTGTCACCTTTTGGCCTCTGCACTTTTAGCTCTCAAATAACGACCAAAAATGTGAAGTCATCAAATTAAAAGTTTACATCTGTCAAGCTATAAATACATTGAAGAGAAGTTCTGTTGTTCAGTGATGTTAAAAAGAAGTTGAAAAGCCTCTGCACTGGAGCATAGTCACGATTAGATAAGAATACATTCTTAAAGAGCATACTCTTGCTTTAATTAAATTCTCAATATTTGAAGTGCAACATATGTTAACTCCACTAAAACCAATGCACTGTCACCATTCTCTGTGTGTTTTACACATATCTCCCCCAGCCGTATCACCTGTCAACAAGTTGGTTACCTCTAATGATCTATTTAGTCATGTGGTTCCCATTATTTCAAGGTTTAAGTTCTTTTTCTGACAGAGGAGGCAGGTAACTTTGGGATGGAGGTGTGCGTTAATATTACAGTTAGGCTTTAATGAACCAAGTTCATCTGAGGAGAATGATTTCACCATCAATGCTGGCTCAGAAGCAGGACATCTCCTGCCTCCCTTGGTTGACAGGTACTGTGCAGTTTATCAGTTGCAAAGTACCATTGAGTTCCCCTCCCTGTAAGGATTTCCACAGAGCCTGGCTGCTGTGGCTCCACTCCAATCCACCCTCTGTTCTGTCCCCCTTAGCGGGTGCTTGCTGTTGTATAAGAATCATTGTGGAGCTGCCAACCACATTCCATCAAGGAGTAGCAGCTGCATTTTACCCTAAAATGTCCTTACTATTAGAATATTAATCTAACTTCTCAGTTTCCTTTAATTGTTACCCCCAGCTGTCTTCCCACTGTACAAAAGGGTAGCTGTTCTGTGGGCTTTCGTGTTTGAGAGGTTTCCAAGGAGGGTGAGAGATGATCCTACAGAAAAAAACTTAAGATAGGGATTTTGGACAGAAGTTGTGAAAGGAGGGAAATCTGAATTACAGCCGGACTGATGATGTTGTCACAATGCGCATTTGCCAAAATCTGGAGATGTTGCTGTGCTGGTGTACTTTCTGAAGAAATATTGTAGGACAATACCATCTGTCCAGGATCTGTAAAGTTCTTTATTGATTTACTGGAGTCAGTATTGTTAAGGTTTTATTTTCAAGTGTTTATTTAAAATTGTATCTACATGTGAGTGTTCACAATACTGTATATTTTTTTATTTATTTCTGTTTACTGTGTCTAGATAAAAGCACAGACCAACACTTACCAGAGGTGATATACAATCTGTTGTTATTTTAGCACAAATGCTTACTGTTCAGCACCTGCATAAGATTAGCCATGACAGCTGATGATTTAAAATGTATGATGCATCATGTTGTCAATATAATTTCAGCTCCAAAAATGTACAAATTCTATTTTAGTCTTCCTGTCTTTGCACATATAATTTTAAACTAAGAACAACTCTGGACTCTTCTGACAATTTTATATCTTATCGCATTGTATAATGTGGATTATATACAACCGAGAAAAGTACAGTTTCCCCACAGACTCTGCCCTGACAGATTTGCAGCCTGCTGAATCCTGCAAAGAATTAAGGATGCGCACTACAATATCTAATCTCCTGCAGGATGCTGTGAACTTTCAAATTGTTTTCACTGTGTAATTGCTACAGTTTTTAAAGTCAGGTAATAGTGGTAGAAGACTAAGTGATATAAAAAAAAAATACAATTTATGAGCAGTGTTTTTACATTTAGAGTAATATACACTGTAAACCAGATCATTGTCTAGTTTGCTAATATGTGGCATATTGTGCTGCGATGTAAAACTAGAGCAGACCACTTACCAAATCTGGAGTGCTATTACTTAGTTGAATGCAAGTCACGTGCCAGAAAAAAGCAAAAATAATATATATGAAGATGAAAGTGGAATAGGATGATGTGATGGAGAAAAGCATAATGATTTTTGATTTGACATGAGATGATGAAGTGGCCACAATTTATATATTTTGACCCCTGTCATTCACCTATTTCATGCCAGCAATGGTATTTATTAATTTATCATCAGCATTTAAAGTATTAATATTATAACTTGTAAATATTACAGTCAGATGCAGACTTGTATATTTTAAATCAGTGGTGAATTTATCACAACACTGCACTAAAGAAACCATGGCCTCAGGATTTAAAACCAAAATTAGTAATGAAGTAAAGAAGTTGTTAGTTAGTGTGTCGGTGTCAGATTTGGCAGGGCAAAGCCAAGTAATTTTGTAAATTTATTCCCTCCCCCACAAAGATTGCCTAAGCTAACTATTAATAATTTGATATTTACTATTTAATGAGCTCAGATTTAAGCAAATACATTTTCATCTTTATGTTTATCCTTATGAAAGTATAAACTGATGTATTATGCAAATGGTCTCATCTCCGGTAAAACCACTAGCTTCCTTCATTCATGCTGACTTGTCTGTGTGCTCCCATGTTGACACCTTCATTTTGAATATCCCTCTAATCCCTTATTTATTGATTTATAGTCGTCTCATCAAGAAAACACTTCCTTGCAGCTTATTTCACTTCTGTTGACTAAAAGATGTTGATAAAAAGCAGCCTCTTCCCAAGGCAGCTTTGGACTTGCTGCACTTGGGTTCATGGACAGCTCAAGAATTTACTCTTGTGTGCTCCTGGTACTGTGAGAGAAAATCAGGTTTTAAATAACTTCAGCCAAATCATCCCTGTCATGGGGAGTGGCCAAGCCAAGAAAATTTCTGTATGATGTAAAGAAACAAGTACAGTAAAGGGGCAAAATTGATACTGATGACTAGAGCACACTCACAGAAAACAAGTGTGTCTAAACTGAACATGTAGAAGTAGGAGCATTACAGACCCCTTTGAAGGGTGTGATTGCCATAAGCCATTAGTTTGTGTCATGATTTAACCCCAGGCCCATACAACCACTCACTCACTCCCCCGATGGGATGAGGGAGAGAATCAGAAGGGTAAAAGTGAGAAAATTCGTGGGTTGAGCTAATGACAGTTCAATAGGTAAAGCAAAACAAGAAATTTATTCACCACTTCCCATGGGCAAGTGTTCACCTGTCCCTAGGAAAGCAGTGATCCATCATGCATAATGGTGACGTGTGAAGTCAAATACCATCACTCCAAATATCTCCCACCTTTCTCCTACTTTCCTCTAGCTTTAAATGCCATATTGTGTGGAATATCCCTTTGGTTAATTAGGGTCAGCTGTCCTGGCTGTGTCACCTGTCACCTCCCAATTCCTTGTGCACCCCCAGCCTCCTCACTGGGGCGGCGTGGCATGAGGAGCAGAAAAGGCCTTGACCCTGTGCAAGCACTGCTCAACAATATCTAAAAAAATCTCTTTTATCAACAGTGTTTTGGTCTCAAATACAAAACACAGCCCCATACTAGCTACTATGAAGAAAATTAACTCTCTCGACCAAAACCATCTTGACTTACCACCTCCCATTCATGGTTGTCTTTTCATACTACTCCCTGAAATCCAGGCAAGAGCTTTTCATTTAGGTAACTCTTTGTAAACTCCCTAATGCAATCTTAGGAAGTGGGGAAAATAGTGCAGCAGTATTAGGACAGTATAAATAGTAGTGCTTGCATCATTCTTTCTTTAGAAGCATGCACTGATTCATCCTTATGATTATTTTCCTATTTGAAGAAGATGATACAATATAAAAATATTAATAAAATAGGCTTCTGACTTAAGTACTCCTCACTCCAGAAGCTTCTGGAAAGCAGATGTAAATGTCCACTAACCCCATATATACAACAAAAAAGGCTGGGTCTAAATTATTTATGTGGTGTGCTCAGTGGGAGGGGGATAAACAAGGCACAGACAAGAGTTGCTGCTGTGGGATGGTGCTGAGCTTGTCACCGACCCTGATGTGAAGAAATGCTGCATGGAGGGATTGCAGATGAGCCTGTGCATGAGGGTCGAGGACCATGTATTTGTTGTGAATGTTTATAATTTCTCTGATAATAGACTATCACGTACAATGCAGGGAACAAAGAGCAACTCTCACCTCTCCTTCCCTTGAATAGCAAGTCACCTTATCCTGTGATGTACAAGGCAAAATAATTGCATCTCAAATGTGTGGTGCATTTTTGTTTAGAAGGTTAGCACGAAATTGATTTATGAAACAATTTTCCCTGTTTATGTCAGAGAGGCCATTTTCTGGTGAATAATTAGATGTGGGTTTCTCCTGTATGGTGACATACACTTTTGTGAAGATAGGTATAGTTGTTGCTTTTCATTACATAAATCTCAGAGGAAATTCTGTCTAGTTGCTCGTGAGAAATTTTTTCCCTGTGACATGATTTCAAAGATTGATTCTAGGTGATTTTGGAAGAGTAATTTTTTGAACTGTGTTTACCTGTGCTCACAGTGACATGCAGTAAACAATGATCTTGTGCTACTCTAGAGGTAACTCTCCCCTTTTTATCTCAAAATCAATTACTTGTTAATCCTAGATTAACATATATGAGAATACCTGTACAATATAATTGCATAACATGGAAAAAAATTGTCCTTCTGGTCCTCAAGCTACCCCCTGGGCTTTCAGTTTGGTAGTGGGCAGCTCAGGGCAAAAATACTCTCCTGACTCGGTGCCTTTATTTTATCGCAGTCATCTATCAGAGGCAGCCACAGTTTATGCATACTGATTGGAGTTTTTTTCGTCCTTTTACATAGATTTTTAGGTAATTTTTCAAACTTTGCTATCGAAAGTTATGTACCTAAATTATTGCTTGTTTTTTCTGGGTATCCTTTTTAATCACGTAAATACCGGATTAGATTCAGATGTCCAGTAGATTTAATCTCCTAAACTTGAAATAGTGCTCTGCCTTTTATTAGACATTGAATTGTACTTTTTTTTTTTTAGATAGTTGTAGGGTTTCCAAGGAGTTTCTTTAAAATATAATTCAAATCTCATCAAGTTTAAACAAGAAAAGCTGAACATTAAGTGAGCTATTTACTCTTTATAGCCTTATAGTCAATCTGGGAATACAGCAAGCAAAAACATACAGAATATGTTTGATATGTTATTGGCATATTAACACCAACATTTTTAAAAATATTATTTTTATGAATTTTTTAGATCAAGTGATTTTAAATGTACTATACAAGAAAGGAATTATAATTAATTGAATAAGCTGATGTTGGGAAAAATCAGACTCAAATTTTAAGAAACTGTGGTGATTCTACAAATCCAGGATTCTTGTTTCAAACGGGATTCCTTTTATTTTGTAGGTATCTTAACTTTACTTCCTCCCTTCCTTAGTGTGGACTGAAAATGCACATTTTTTCCCAGGGAAAATGATACTCTCTATTCCTGATTAAATTTCAACTCTAATTTCAGAATTTGGTTTTCATATTAGTGGAAGTAATCTTGACAATGGTTTAACAAAAATGAAACTTATTTTATTTGATTATTTTACTGTTTGTTGGGACATGCCTTTAACACTTAAATAAATTTTCCCAATCTTAATATTAGGATTCTTTGAATATTAGGATTCTTTGGAAGAGAGGAAGAGGAGATTTTATTCCAGAATACTTTGAGTAGACACACCATGGATTCTTTTCAGCTGGTTTTATAGTTATACAGTTTCCCCAAAAAGCAGTGTAAATATTGGGTTGAATGCCTAGAAGTGTATTTCTCAGTGTTGTCATGTATTAGGCAGAATCTTGTATTGGAATAATGAAAAATGTAGCTCTTCTAAACACATGGAGATGAAGGAAGTATGTCAAGTCTGACAAGTACATGAAATATTAACAGAAAATTCTCTTACTGATATAAGGACTTCTGTAAACCCAGAAAACACCCAGAGTAATGCAGGGTCATCTCTCTAACAGGATGGGTAGTTGAAAACTCTTCAGGCAGATGATTTCTGGTAAGGTGGTCCAGAATTCAAACCTCCATGACCTTCTACCAAACCTTAGATAACAAAGGCATATTAGAAATAGTACTAGCTGTGGTCATAAAACTCATTCACCCAGACTGAAATCTTCCTTAAAATAGAAGTTACAGCCTTCTTGGGAGGCTCATTCCTAAGGATTAACAGAGCATTCACTACTTGTGGGAAAAATATGGGCCTAAAATTGGAAGGCATCATTTTATAAAGCAGGACAGACACAGAGAGTTGTGGCAAAGGGAAGCAAGGCTACCCCTGGCATCTCAGAGGAAGTCATTAAGATGAACTTAGTGTGGGGGGAAAAAAATCACTCTCTTGGCATGAACGTTACTGAGGAACATTACTGAGAAACTAGCTGGTCCCCACACTGGCTGGCTTGGTGAGTGGAGGCGAGACAGATGCAGAACTCTGATTGTATTGATCTGGGTAATAAAAAATTTAAAAATAATAAGATTTTTTTTTTTTTGTAGGAGTAGAAATGAGCTAGGAAACCGATTGCAGCATAGACTGCTAACTTACTAATCAGAGTTCAGGGCAGCTGGAAGTAGAATAAAGGACATGGGGAGGGAAAGGCCTGCAGCCACCCCAGAAAAAAAATGGATAAACTCTGGCTAGCATATGGGAAAACTGGAAACCAGATGCATAACCTCTTGATCATGCTACATGGCAGAAATTTAAAAGAGAAGCAGAGGCAGGAGACTTACCTCTTTGTGAAGCTTGTAGTTATACAAATTCTGGTACAATCTTGAATTACAGGTTTCTCCTTGCTCTGTCCTAAATGGTTAGCCAGCCATTGTCCATTGCAATTTTTTACAGACATGTTGATATGGACAACAACATTGATAAGTAGATGGTTGAGATTAATATATTTGTGGTGTCATTAACAGACATACATTGTAGCACGCCATGGTCCGAGGGGAGATGGGGCCGTGACACAGCACAGACGGGTCTAGAGAAAAGGTAGAGATGCAACTGGGATACTTTATTGAGGTGTCCAGAGGTTTTATGGGTTTAGGCGGGGAAAGGGCTAGAACATGGGGTGGAGCATGAGACAGACAAACGGGGGAACAAATCGGGATAGGGACACAGGCAAAGGGGGAGGAACGTGGGAGAAACCGGGGAAGGAAAGGGCAAGTGGTAACTGTCTCCTCTCTGCAGCTTCTGCAGCCTATCAGAGAGGGGAGCGGGGAAGCAGGGAGCAGGCAAACTCGTGGCAAGCCCAGGCATGCCCAGGCTGTGCAATGTGTAGTGTGGATACAATGAAACCACATAATAGCAGTAAAGTCCATATAATAACTGTAAGGTCCATACAATAAAGTCCTGTCAATCGCTGTATGTTTTTCTCCACACCTGGAACCTCTCCCATCCTGAATCTTGTTCCTTCACAGTAGCATACAGAACATTGATTATTTATTTATACATTGAATAGTTCCCAATGGACTAGACATTTTACAACCTACATGGAAAATAGGTTATGTGAGATCAAAATACAAATGTTATAATTGAAGTGGAAAGGTTTGGAGAGGGGAGAATTTACTCATTAAAAAGTGTATTTCCCTAAGATATGAAATAACTGGCTGCCATGCTGTCCTCAGTTTCAATGCTGTTAATAAACTGATGGGCATGGCAGCAGATAGACTTCAGTAGAGTATTGAGGAAGCCTTGTGGATTGCTCCAGAGGATGTTCTAGATGCTATTGTGTCCTGGCTTACTCTGCTGGAGGATGCTGAGTAGAATGAGTACTCCACTCCATTACATTGCTTGCCACTGTGTGCTACAACCAGCATGAATTTCTGATGTTGTTTAGAGCTTACATTGAATTTACTAACCTACTGACCTGTAGAATTGTTTTGAAACCCAAAACATCTTAGATGTTACTTAGTTAAATTGCTGCTTTCTGCGTTTGCATTCCTAAATAACAGTGGTGAATGAGAACTTGTACAACCAATTGTGACTTGATTTAATATTCTCAAAATGCAATTTGATTTCACATGTGATTTAAAATACAGTGAAAAGATTTTTATCTTTTCATATGCAAGAAAACAAATTTTAGCTTTGCAAGTACTCTGGGCTGCTTTAGAAACACTATAATGAAACAGGTGACCACCTCTTAATGATTTTAGCCTGGTGATGGCCTATAACACTCCAATATAGGAGTAATCTGTCTTTTAAGAATTTGAGCAAAAGGTGTTTCTAGTTGTCTGAAACTACAGAAGTATATGAGAAAAATCTCGATGTATTAAAAATTGGTGATGAATAATAAGGTATTTAACTTTAATGCATGTATTTATATACTCTTTATATTTTCTATGAAGTGTTTGTTTCAATGCAGGCTCAACTGTATGTGTTTTCAATCCCTCTAGTTTCAATACACCTAGTCTAATTTTTATACAAGAGTTTGAACTGAGCTATATTCACATTTCCGACATATGTCCTACAGCATTCTATTCCCAGACTCATCGTCTGCAGAAGGGGTTGTTGCACCCTTAATGAAAGAACTTGTCTCAACACCATTTGACATTGTGGTTTAATATGCTCCAGATTTTTCTGAGGTCTATAAAAAGATTTTGAGGAAATTTCAGAAGTCCTCCTCATCTTTCTGTGGTATGGCAATGTATCTGTAGAGACAGATATGGAGCTGTGGTATTAAATTCCCTGCTCTATCCTCAGAGATGCTCAAAAGCCATCTGGACATGGTCAAGGGCAAACAGCTCTAGGTGACCCTTCGTGAATGGAAGGTTGGGCCACGTGACCTCCAGAGGTCCCTTCCAACCCCAACCATTCTGTCCTCTAAATAATTTGATGACAGAAATTACAATGTGTGTGGATATATGTTTCACAGAACACTTATTTTTATTCATCAAATATGGTTGTTTGAGATTCTCATCACTACAGAATACAGTCAATGAGAGAAACATGGATTTTCTTCTAACATGTAACCAGACTCAGCTTTGTACTTTTTTGAGCTTTCAGCTCTAACTACATATTGAAGGTGCACATTTTTTTAAAGCTGACATTCTTATGGATTTCTGTACTCACAGAATTTTTTGAACAAGAGTTTTTTGAACTCTTTTTCTACACTTTTTGGATTTCTCATATGTCTTTACATCCTTTAGAAAAGATTTCTATTTCTGAACAACAGTTCAGTTGTTATTACTCTTCTTATTGCTTCCATCTTAGTTTCAGTCATCTCCAGCCTTACATATCCAGATGTTTGTGATCCTTTCCTGTCTTGCTTTGAGTAGTGTTTGAATTCCTTAAAGGGAGGCAGAGTTTTGTCATGGACTTCTCGTGAGACTGGCATTTTGCTCCCTCTCCCAAGACTACTCAGTTGCTCTAACTGTCTGTGAGTGCAATGTACTAATGATAAAGCAAAGTTGTTCTTCATTCTTCAAAGCTACAGTAATACTTTAAGGCGTCCAGTTCAAAGATCTCATAGTCAATGACATCTTCATAGATTTTCAGAAGAAAACAAGTGAAATAGGAAAAGGCCACAGTATCTATGAACTCTTTATAGGCTTTCATACCATGATTGTTGTTTTTTGAGTAAAACAGTGATATCATGCTTAACTCATTACAACACCTCCCAACACACAAACACATTTGTTTAAAATTATTATATCTGCTAGGAACACCTGAAATTGCTATATTTAGAAAATCAAACTCTATCACTTTAAGTGTAGAATATCATTCTTTGGTTAAAACCTGCTACTTGTTTCCACATATGCATTCAGCTGGACCAGTTACTTGACTGTAGTGATGAAAGTTATCCATATACCTGAGTAAGCTTATGGCTTGTGTTAAGTGTTTCTTTTTTTTCTCGCAGGGAATAGAATTCGTAACATAGGTCAGAGACTGTTTACAAAAGCTTTTATACAAAGTTTTAAATATGAAAGGGTAAATTAAGGAAATCACTCTTTCTCCCCCTTCAATCTTTTCACTTAAATCTAGATTTTTCTGCATATAAATATATAGAACATTTTCTGTAATTGCTCTCCTAGCAGAGCAGATGACTTGTCAGTAGATAATAATATACTCAACACTTAAATAATTCCTTCATATATGTTATTAGAAAGCATTTTACCTACAGTCCCAGAAATGTCCATTTTACAGCTGGAGAAAGGAGAGATATATTAATTGATTTGTTAAGAGCCAAGAAATGGATAAAAACAAGCTCAAACATAGGACAGGAGAATTAAATTCTTATGCACTCTACATCAACAGGAAGTTTTGCTGTTCATTTTTATGAAGCAACAATTTTATCCCAAGTGTCCTACAATCTTATCTATTGCACAGCTTAGGGCTGATTGCCTTTACCCACACTTAAGATGATTGACCTGACTTCGTTTTAGATTTTTATCCTAGTATGGATTGCTGTGCTCATGGATGAGATCCCTCTCACTTCAACTATCTGCAATTAAAAATTTAAGCTCAAGCTAGTTTTTTGAGCTTCTTTTGCTGTCAGTGAAGAAAAGAGATGCAACTCCAGAATAATCTTCTTTCCAACTATCTGAGGACAAAGATGAATTACTAGTTTAAGCTGGCCCTGCTGTCAGAAGCAGCAGTCTTGGAGTCTTTCCCCCTCTTCATGTGCTCATCACAAAGTGTGAGAATGCACTGTGTGGTGAGTGGATCTGTGCAAAAGCTAAGCTCAGGGGAAAAGGGCTGGTTTTCAGCCAGATCAGCTCCCTGAACAATTTGCCATATATTCATACAAATGTAGGTATTAGGACAAGACAGAAATCTGTGCAGGACTGGGAATAGGGAGTGTGAGTAAAAGCAGGGCAGGCCTGCTTTCTTTCCATGGTAGCATCAGGTGAAAGGATCTCCTGAACACCAGTCTAAGCCACCTATGCTGGTTTTGTCTGGAACAGAGTTAATTTTCTTCACAGTAGCTGGTATGGGGCTGTGTTTTGGATTTGTGACCAAAATAGTGTTGATAATTCAGAGATGATTTTGTTACTGATGAGCAGCACCTACACACACTCAAAAGCTTTTCTGCTTCTCACCCCAACCCACTAGTGAGGAGGCTGGGGGTGCACAAGGAGCTGGGAGGGAACATAGTGGGGACAGCTAACCCTCGCTGACCCAAGGGATATCCCAGACCATATGGAGTCATGTTCACCATATGAACTTGGGGAGCCATATGAGCTGGGGTAAAGAGAAGGAAGAGGAGGACATTTGTAGTGATGGCATTTGTCTTCCCAAGTCACTGTTACGCGTGATGGGGCCCTGGTTTCCTGGCAGGCTGAACACCTGCCTGAGCATGGGAAGTGCTGAATGAATTCCTGCCTTTGCTTGCATACACAGCTTTTCTTTACCAACTGAACTCTCTTTATCTCAACCCATGCCTTTGCTCACTTTTGCCCTCCTGATTCTCTCTGCTATCCTCTTGGGCAGGAGAGGGAGTGGATGGCTATGTGGGGCTGAGTTGACAGCTGGGGTTAAACCATGACACCACCTGCCCTATTAAGCAAAATTAATCTCACCCAGAGTTTATGTGCAATCAGTGCTACCTGGCACTAACCTTATCAGCTGAAGTTTAGTGTGATATTAGTATAGCAGTGAGGCTTTTTTAAACTCCACCTTCATGAAGGAGTCTGACATGGTAAAATAACCAATTTAATTATTGAGAAATTGCTGTTATTGGAAGTAGAAAAGCTGAGTTGTCTGTTTATTTGTAATATCTTACATGAGAAGGTATTGTTAATTTCCAGAATCCTAATTATTAAAATTTTAAGAATTATAAAATTGAAAAAGACTGAACAGGTTCACCCCATGCTCTGATTTTATACTTGATCTAGTTACAATTCTCTTAGATACTTGTTTATTTTAGTGAGAAGGCAAGCCCAAAAGGATTAAACCTTGCCTACAGCTTTGTTTTTGTGCAAAAGTCAATTATGGCTGGCTAAATATCCCTGAGGTAAACATGTGTGAGGTTGATAATGTGGTTAGAATAGCAACAGCAGTTGTAAAGGAGACACTGGTGTTCATGGAGTTAACACATTCCATATTGCTATCGTGCAAAAAATTACAGACACATCCAGTCTGGGAACATCAATCAATTTTTGTTAACTTTCAGGATTTTTTCTTCCTGATAGAGCTAATATTACATCTAAATATTATGTGTGCTGCATCTGTAAATTTCATTCCATTTGCTTAAGGAAACCTTCTGTATGAAAAATGTGAGTTAAAAACTATGTTATTTACATGGTGCCACTGGACTGATTGTGGAATGGGTCAAATCCTGCCATCCTTAATGAGGAAAATATTGACTAGTGGCTTAAGTAAATATTATCTGAATTCAATGAATACTTAAGTCTCACGTATTAAGTGTTCAGAGGAGCAGAAAATAGTTCATAGCTTTTCCTCCTATGATTGCACCTAACCAGCCATGCTCATGCTTGCTATTTCCTTCTGTATTTTGCCAATCAAAAAGTCACAATTTCAACAGTAGGCAGCCTTGTAGTAAAATAATTAACTGGGAATTGCAAGTTCCTCACAATTAGAGAATGGAACTACAAGTATGTTCTCACAGGCCAGTGGAGTCTTTAACCACTGACATTGGAGTAAGGGAGGCAGAAGAGGCTGTACACCTCTCTTCCAAACGAATTTTTGAGAAAAGGATGATTTTACTCTAGGAGAAGGCAAAGGGACCATGACATGCAGTTATCAGGGCTTGCCAAACCTCTGCTAGCTCAAAGTGACTTCTGACTACAACATTGGCCCATGCATTGTTTAGAAGCCTAATGCCAAATTTTGGTCTATGATTTTCCATGAGTGGTAGGGCACCTAACTCTTTTGCTCCTCTGGTCTTCTCAATATATTTTATTGCCTGGTCTATAAAATTGAAATATTTTTATCTCTTGGATGTTAGAAACAGAAGATTGCAAGACCCTCAACTACTGACATAAGCCATGGTTAAAATAACAGAACATTGACAGATAGCAGAGGTGCAAAAGAAACTTCAATTTTAAAATACTTGTGAATGTATTAGACCATTTTTGTTGAAAGGGTTAGCCTGGTAAAGAACCAGTAAGAGTAACAGGGATAGATAATTTTACAATCAATACTATTTTATTTCTTGGCAATGCATGAAACACCATCCTTCAGGAAGTAACCGATTGCCATGTGTGCTAGGCAACTAATTCCCTCTGTCCTCTAAAGGTAGTTTGCATTTATTTACAAGACTGGTTGCTTTCCTCTCCCCTCTGTCCTTCCAGAAAGTTTATGGTAAACAAAAAGGAAATTGGTGACCGATACAAAAGATATTTGATCACATGTTGATTTCACAGCATACAGAAAACAGTATGTTAGCTCTCAAACGTCCTCTTCCTGACTCATAGTCTGAGTTACTCATTCAAAAATAAAATACAAAATAAAAACAAAAATTTAAAGGCAGAAAATTTCCAAGTTATTCAAGTGCAAAATCCCTGCAAAACTATTCCATTGAGAAGTAGAAACTAGAATGTTTTTGAGAATATAGACTATAGAGTTTCATTTTCCACTAAATTACTCTTTGTACCTCTTTTGTCATTAGTATATTTGCTTGTTTAATAGAGTACAAAAGCCCAATTTGGCTGGAATTATTAATGTTATGATGGAATATATTTATACCTGTTGATTCAGAGTTGTTTCAGTTCTATGACAAAAACATGATGAGCATGCATTACAGAATATCAAAGTACTCTCAACTAACTTTGAGATGTAAGAGCTTAGAGACTTCCTGTGAAGAGTTGGGATCTCCATCAGTGGAAGAAAGTTGACTGTGTTGGACTCTGAAATAAATTATAAAAGTGGAATAAAACAATCCTTTAGCGTTATGAAAGATTTCCTTTGGATGCAAAAGGAAAAGTATAAATGATAGAAAATGCTAGAAATCTTTGCAATCTTAATGTGACCCCGTTCACTGTATGTCATTCAAAAGTGCCTTTAATGGCAAGATCTCACATAATTTTTGTCACAGTCCCTGCCTAATTTAACACCTGAATGGTTGGTACCTAGAAAATGAGTAGTAATTTGATATTTACTTTAGTTTTCTTTGTTTGAGGCATGACCTTCCCTTTTGTTCCTTTTGCAAGATTCAAGCTTAATCCTGAATGTAGAAATACTGGTATTGTCAGTGTAGAAATACTTTCTATGGTAGTTTTACCAAGTGTCCTGATGCTTCTTAGCTGCTTATTAACATAACTTCAGTGAGTTCCTGTGTTAAAGGATGTAATTTTCATTTTCCTGTTTTACAGATGGAAGAACTAAAGTAAAGAAGGACTATTGTTGATTCCCAAACATGCTTAAAACAAGGTAAGAGGTGGTTTTTTCATAATTAGCATTCATAATACTATTTCATAGTTTGTTTTCATAATTTTGTGAGCTGGTAGCAAAGATTCCATGGACTATTAGGAGTAACCCTGAGTACTTACCTTGTCTCTAAAACAGGGGACAACAGACAACAGTTGATAAATATGCAGATACTAAATGCAATTCCTTTAATCGAATTGAAAAAATATCCGTTAGAAGTATAAAGGAAAGACTTGTGATTTTCATGCAAGTAAATATAATAAGGTTGTCTTTTTTTTTCCCTTCTGCAAATGTCTGTAGCTCTAACATATCATAAGAGATGAACTGCTGTTTTAACAACCAAAGGGGTTGTGGTTGCCCTCGGTGAAGAATATATTTGGAAAAAATCTGAATGACCTTGTACTTTTGAGCCAGACTGGTGCTATTGATGTCTTTTTACTCAGAGACTCCTAAAGAGGAAGTTATATTGCCTGTCACTGCAAGTACAACAGCACTACAGGAATATCCAAAAAACTGACATTGCACAAAAACAATACAAGTGCTACTTGCAATATTATTGCATTAGAACTGTAGAGATCTTTACACTTTATTGATACCATAAGGTTTCAAACATGCAAATAGGTCTTTTGCGTTCTTTTTGTTCAGAATAGTAGCACATGTGTGAATGCTGCGCTACACTCATAGAAGGTTCCAGATCTCCTTGAGGACACAAAATATTGGTGTCCCTCCCTTTTCAGTTTGTGATCCCCTTAAATCACTGACCTGTTAGCAATGAAGGAGTACATAGAAAAATAAAGAAAAAATAAAGGTCCCTAAAATGCAGTTCTTGAAATCCCGAAGTTATCAAGAGGTAAAAGATGCTATTTCTCATCCAGATATACAAATGATAGGTTGCTGATCACTCATTACTTGTCATGCATCAGAAGCAGTAGTGACCTAAAGAGTAAAGACTTTCAAAAAAACAAGGAAGCTCAGTAATGCACTGCTCAGAGGACAGTTTTAGACACAACAAAATCTTTCCCTTTGCTTTCTATTGTGCAGAAGTGTCTGTTTTATGTCAGTGAAGGCATTCCTGTTATCAGTTGCACCATGGGCTTCCAGTATTCCTGCATTATTAAAGCCTTCTGAACGTGATCCCCCAGGATGCTGATACTTTGGCATTGATCTACTGATGCACTTAAGCATATTGGTGGGATCTATTCACCAATAGCATTTATATGCCGCTGCTCTAGGCTTTCTATCATCGTGAACTGCAATGGGCAGGGTGACAAAACAATGTCAAGAAGCAGATAGAAGCCAGAATCACCCCAGCAGTAGGGAAAAGAAGCCTTCAGGAGTTTTGGAAAACCATCTGAGTTGTGCCAAAGATTGCACTACTACAATACAGTCCAAAATATAGAATCATAGAGTATGCTGAATTGGAAGGAACCCATCAGGATCATCAAGTCCGACTCCTGCCCCTTTGCAGGACAACCCAAGAGTCCTGCCTGAGAATTTGCCTGAGAATATTGTCCTGAAAATATTGTCCAAATGCTTCTCAAACTCTGTCAGGCTCGGTGCTGTGACTGCTTCCCTGAGGAATCTGTTCCAGTGCCCAACCACCTTATGGGTGAAAAATCTTTTCCTGATATCCAACCTGAACCTCCCCTGACTCAGCTTCATGCCATTATATGAAAGGGTGAGGAGCAGCTCTTGTGAAAAGAAATGAATATTTAAGTGGAATTTGCTTATTTATTTTCCAATGACAATGACTTTCAAATTCCCATTGTTGTACACCGCTTTGATCAAGCGGTTTGTACAGGAAGATGCCGTTCTCCTCCTTTTCAGTGGCACAGAGAGCTGAGATGACTTGACCAAGCTCACTTAACATATCACAGCAGAGCCAGGCTTTGAATCTCAAAGAAAGGCAAATTAATAATAGCTCTTGTGTGCCTAACACTCTGTAAAAGAAAGAAGTGTTCAGTGATGCATTTTATAGGGGACACAAACTAATGTGTGTTTGCTAGATGATACCACAGATAGGATGGTTCTCGAACAGAGCATAAGTATGTGAGCAAACTTAACATTTTAGAAGACATAAAGGTTACAAATATACATACCTATACATTACTATACTATATGTAGTAATGTATAGAATGTGTAGTAATGTATGTTTCTGTTTATATGCAATCATTTATATATATATATACACACACATAGCATTTAGATTCTGTGGAAATCCTCAATGAAGCAGCCTGGGTAGAAGTTCACAAGATGTCTGTGCCTACCTTTGATTTGAAGAACTTAAACTTTTTAAGAAATTTGACTTTATTTAATTATGTTAGAAAAGTTTACTAATCACTTGTAAAGTAATCACTTACATTTAGTGAAGTAATTCTGATAACAAAACCAGTGTGATAGACTATTACTTCAAGACCATTTTAACTCTTTATAATGGGCTGATTTTCTCACCAGTGTGATAGACTATTACTTCAAGACCATTTTAACTCTTTGTAATGGGCTGATGTTCTCAATTCTCTAGCACATCAGCCAACCACAGAGGATTTTTAGGGAAAAAAAAACATTGAGGTTGATATCTATACTAATCTTTTCTCTAACAGACAAGATTCCAAAAAGGAACAGTTAATTTACCTTTATGTTCTTCCTGTGAATAGAGCTGGTCATTAATTTTTAAATTTCTTTAAAAAATGAAAATTACGTTCTTTATCTAAATCAAAATTTAACATATTTCAATTTGTGAGTGTGAAAAGTGATGACTGGGACTGACTTGGTCTCTGGGTTGAGTTAGAGATGCACACCAGGTAAAACAAGAGCCCTAATCATGCACCTGCTCCTGTTGCAGACCAGGTTTCCCTCACTGTCTTCTATCAAAGCTGTGATAGAATACATATTAGGCTTCAGAGAGAGAGACTGTATCGGGCAGAGAAAGCATATAAATTGTAGATCTATCACATGCTATGTGAATCCATATTCCACTTGGGCTGAATACTCAAAATCCGAAGCTCCAAACTCAACTCCTTTTTTTGAATATGCAAAAGCAATAGAAGAAAAATATGTGCTCCAAACTCCATATTCACGTGTGGAGTTTGTTAGACTGTGTGCTTTGGTAATAGGGAAAAAAAAGAGGAAGAATGGCACCAGGAAAAGGACGACAATTCCTGACAAAGACAAAACAGCATGAAGAGCAAGGCAAAGGGGGTGAAGAACTTTTGTAGAGCCTTACTGAAGGATGGACTTGTTTCTGTCTCTCCACACTGTGGTCATCTGTACCTCCATCCTCCCTCTCTTGTGATGTATTTGTTTCCTCCTGTATTTTCAACATGATGTGGCAGTCAGGGAGGGATCGTTCTACCATAATTTACTTGTTTAGCCCAAGAAGTACTTCTATATCTTCTCCCGGTTCACTTGATAGACCAATTATTGCTTGTTAGTTGTGCTGAACTCCATGCTTGCTGGTTTGTGGTTACGTGCTCTCAGACTCTTAACATCTGACAGAAAGCAAGGACATGAACTTTATTGCTGATCTACCTGTCGTTCGTGGGTTCAACTCTTAACATTTATATTCCATTAATATTGTCATTTCTGGACTAAATGAATACAAAATCTAATCTGTTCTCTCAAGAGGAAATCACTAACACTTGAACATGTTACTGTTGAAGGTATGTGGGTCAAATATTGATTTTTTCCAGTATGCCAGTATCAATCAGTGTATTTTAATTTAATTCAAAATACAAGGAGCCAAGAGTTCACGGAAACAAGTTATACCAAGATGGACTCATTTTCTCAGGGCTGCTATCTCTCAGGCTGCTGATACAGTGGACAACAGAGATAATTTAGTACTTTAAGGAACACCTAGGCTGCTGGGTTGAGATAGCCTGTGTTTGTACTCATTCTGATAAAACTGAGAAGCAATCTGTTAAGTGAAATCTCTCCAGAGGAGCATGAGCAAGATGGTCTTCAATGAGTAGTTTTAAAGCCTGAGAGATTGGGTTGGAATGGTAGAACTAGGGGAGGGAGCTGATATAGTAGCATACTATTATGGTGCACAGTAAAACAGGGATATGTCAGAGATTCCTAGTCTAGAATATCTCTAGCAAACCTCAGCAAATAGACAGACCGTGGCAAACTGCAGTTGTAAGTAGAGCATGAAAGCAAGCAGTGTTGCTGAATGTGTTTTCCTACCCAGATATTTGATAGTTCAGTAGAAATATACGGGATTCATAGACATGATGGATTCTGCTGGACATGAAGCAGAATTCCAGATCATTTGCGTATATTTACTGTTGAGATTTCTGAATGTGGCAATGGATTTGCCATATGCAGGATGGAAGAAGTCCTGTCAGAGATGGACTAGTGAAGAAAATGAAAACAGTTCAAATGTTATAGAAACCGAAGTTTTTAAGGTGGTTTAAACAGGTTTTAAAGTGACTTTTACCTTTTTTCAGAGTCACTGTCTCCCTCTTCCCGACACCCCCTGTGAAGCTATTGTCTCCCATACACAGTGTCCTGGGAAGGTGTCCTGAGGTGTTTCTTATTGGTCCTTGTTAACCCCTTCCTATTGGCTGTTGACCCTTTACCTGATGGTTTTTTCTGTGTGACCCTGAACTTGTGATTGGTCCCTTTTTGACCCTCCTGAAAGCCTTATAAACCCCTACCCCACAATAAACTTCCTCTTTCGTCCGTTGCTCCCTGGTGGTCTGTGTGAGCTCCTTGCGGGGTCGCAGGGCCACGTGCCGGGGGGCAGGGGGGAAGGGTATTCACCTCGCAGGTAATGGGCTAGCAGCCTAAGGCCTGGAGGTCTCCCCCATCCCACTAATCCATCGTATCTGGATATACAGGGAGAAGGTTAGAGAGGTGATAATAAATTTAATTGATTAGCTTACAAGGAAAAATCAGGAAATATGCCCCCAAATTTAGATACACAAGTTTGAAAGTTTTGAACCACTATCTAAGATACAGTGGTTGGGTCTGAAAGAGGTCAAAGGAACCTTTGTGTTGGTTCACATATCTCCTGTGAACTTGCATATTTGTTGTTTCTGTAACTGAAATGGATTTTCCAGGGTCCAATGTTGTCCTGTATCCTCAGTGCAGGGATTCTAATAATCCTGGCAGCAGATTGATTTTCAATAAGTAGAGTTCAGATTATGAAATCCCTTCTCTTGCTAACAAACACGTGCTCCTGCAGACAGATTCACTAAGACCAGTGGAATTACTTGAAAAAGTCTTGACTAATTTCAGTGAGACTTCCATAGTCTTGGTCCACTTTGGGTAGTTAGATTTAATTGTGTTTGAAAAGGAGTGGAGCCATAACGAAGTACAGCAGGGGAGAAATCTCAATGGTTCATATGGATATGCCTCCATAGTAGGTGAAATCCTCATTCTTATCTGAGATTTACCCCAAATCCCACCCTGCTATTCACATCCCCTTAAATCCTTGCCTGTTTGTCCACTGAAAATTGGCATATTTGCTCAGACACAGCTATAGGATAAAGTCTGTGCTGTGCTTTAAGAACAGTTCTAGCCTATCTACTTTGTAGTGGGCATGTGAGTGAAACTCATCTTGTTTCTCCAATTCTATTTTATATCTGAGAATTTCTCACCCTTTTCCTTCCTCCTGCACCAGAGACTACATGCATATGTGTTTGGGTATGGTTACCATTTAAATCCTCGTTTCAGATGCTCTGCTTCATATCTGACCAGCAGAATCTGTCTCAGCCCAGAAATTTAAAAAGAAAAAAAATCTGTTTATAGTTGGTGTTTGCTGACCAGAACACTGTTAAGTCAGTCATGATAATATTCATAGGTAGAGGATGGGAATGAATTTTTTCACCTCTGAAGGAAAGACAAAATTAGTCTGAGCATTAGGCACACATAAGCATATACTGAAGTATCTTATCTATGCCATCCAATTTAGAAAGCTGAGTTGGAAGCCTGAGTTCTTGAGTAGAAAATCCAAAAGAACATGAGCAGCAAATGAGGCAGAGGAGGGAAGAAAAGAAAAAGAGTGACAGAGAGGACAGGGGGAAAGAAAGGACTTTTTGATTAAAGTAATTGATGTGATTTAGTCCCACGGAGTATTTCATAGCAAAATGTTTTGTGTTGTCCTCTGGACCATCTTGAATATGAGGCCATGATTCCTAATTCAGTAAGTAGGGACCTGGGCAAAATTTGTCCCTGTGCATTCTGCCAAGGGTTTCAAGACACCTCTGAAAAGGTCAGCACACTTTTTATTAACAACCCCTTATCTATTGAATCATGACCCCGATGTGATTCTTGCAATATAAAGTATTCTACCACTCTAAGGAGAAGATTTTTTTCCTCCCCACTGACTTTCTACTGGTCACTGCTCTTCTGGTCTTGCTGTCTTGTAATAACGAAAACTAGAGCAAAGTGTCCTTTCAGTGCATGCACTCAAATCTGGAGTTATTGCTTTATTCACTGCCACTTTAACTCACACAGACCTGTCCTGTTCTCTTATTCTTATATTTTTGTTTTATCTCTCTGAACTCTCAAAGCAAAGCCTAGTGTCATGTATTCAGTGACAGCACACAAATGTATGTGGATGGTAAAGGGGCTTCAATTTAGTTCAGGACAAAAGAGATAGGGGTTGGTGTAAATTCTGAAAACTGCAGCAAAGGGGCAGTCTGGCAGTTGACCATCTACCAAGAATTTGCAGTTGTTCCCTAGTGTTCCATGAACCCCATCCACAAACTTTGGGGTTGCTCTGTCTTTCAGTTGAAAGTCTGGAGTCAGAATTGGTGAATCCTGTAACAGAAAGAGGAAGGAAAAAAGAAAAATACCCAATATAATCTGATGACCTGGAAGTTACACTGGGCAAGATACTGAGGACCTACTGAAGATTAATCTATGGTAGAAAGAAGTAGCAGAATCTAAGTCACAGACTGCCACTATCTTTGTGACTGTTACTGAAGCAACAGCAGCAAGAGTGGGAACATTTCCAAGTAATCAGTATAAGAAGTGCTAGAAAAACTATTGTACTGTTAAATCCTGGGTCATCTCAGCTGGAATTGCAGGGAGATACTAGGGGCTTTTCCTTTGATTCCCATTCAACCTCTGCCATGTACAACCCAAGACAGATTTACACGTGAAAAATTTAAGAGTAGAAGTACAAGTTTACTTAAAGTACAAGTTTGCTTAAAACACTGTCCCAGACAAAAAAGACATGGAAAGTGTGCTAAATGAAAATGTCTCTTGATGTTTTTATACTTTAGAACCCTCTGTTTTCTGCCTATATGGCTGAGAGAGGGAGGAGGTTTGTTCTTTTACTTGTAATTTCTCTTCCTTAGCTCAGCACCCTATTCATCTCTGTGTGCAAATTTTGCCTTTTTTTTTTTTTTAAGTTGGCTATTTGTGTTTGATCACATTTTGTTTTATTTTATTTAGAAGGAACTGAAAACAATCAATAAGGTTCTTGGTTGGAAAAAGGCTCCAACTCCAGTAGCTACTAGTCTTGGTCATTGGGCAGCAAGCTGCCAAGTGTATAAGCCTTGAAATATCTGTCTGTTACGATCTGCTTAAATATTGCAGAAAGAATTTTTAGATTCGAATATTCCCTTGAGCAAAATTAAAACTCATGCAAGTTATCTGTTGATACCAAAACTGTTTTTATTAATTGCTAAGAGATACAAAGAGAAAGAGGAAAAAATAAGAAAAGGTTGGAAAATGCTAAGATTACTTTTGAAGAGAAGAAAAGATACCACCAAAAAAAAAACTACGTTTGTATCCGAGCTGGTCTGCGGGGGAAGGGGGGGGGGGGAGAGAAGCAGTGTTTTGCCTTTTTTTTTCTCCGGTCTCTGCCGCCTTCGATGTGATGTTATCTCTTTAGCTGCAGGGGATCTTAGTTCTCTGGAATGCAGCCAGGATGTGGCTTCGCCGCTCACACTCCGTGAGCCCGTGAGCCCGCTCACACCGGGCGGCCCCAGGCCGTGCGGAGGTCTAGGTCTGCACCTCTCGGCCCTCAGAAATATGGTCAGGGTGGAAAAACTCATGCAAGTGGCACGGTGGGTCTCGGTCCACTTCAAGACGGCAGAGGTCCAGTCTCGGGCAGGCAGCTTACGGCAGAAGAAAAGGTGAGGGCGAGGCGGAGAAGAGATTTTTAGCTGTTATAGCCAACTCTCTTTCTCACTCCTCTTTCCCTGCTCTTCCCAAATTTCTGTTCATCTTTTATAGTATTCAAAGGAGGGTGTGTGTGGTTTCTTGGCATGTAGCCTTATTCAGATGTTCACAGAGATATGATAACCATGAACAATACCAGGATCTTTTGGCAGGAAAACTCCAGTGGGAAAATCCTGGTGAGAACTCCTGGTGGAAAACTGACACAGAAGTTGTGGTAGGAAGTTTTTGACAGGCAGAAACAATGGCGAAACATAATTTTTGGTATTTGTATGTTATCTGTTTGTTACACTCTCTTCCACGTAGATAATTGTTTCCTTACTGGGAGTTTGTAAAAATCGCCTTTACTCCAGACTTGATCTGGTTTCCCTGCTGCACCAGCCTTTTCTTCTTCTTCAACTCATCCCCAGTCTTTTCTTCTTTGGAGTCTTATTCCATTTGTTTTCTGAGATGTGGACCAGTGACAGTCTTTTAATGCACCTTTTCCGCATGTCGAATGGTCTTACGCATTTTAACTAGTTGGTCCTTATTTGCAGAGAACTTAAGGCAATTCTTAGGTAAGGTCTGATAAGTTTGCAACGCTATTTCTGCATGGCTTGAGCTTGACTATTTAGTCAAATCACATCCCAACAATTCAAGGAGAGGTGAGTCAATTTTTTATTTCTGGTCATTTGACGTTACCCACTACTGAAAGACACAAAAAGTCCCTTTAAGTTCTACCAGGAGCACACATTTTGGCATAGGCAATATGTAATTTAATGCATAAGGAATCTAAGCTCGAGAAGAGTCATTGGAGCCTCCAGAACAACCTGAAGAAAGAAAAATGTGAAGGATAAAATAAGTTGGAAAAATAGCAGGGAGGGAAGGAGGTTGACTGTCACATACTCCTAAACAGTGCTCCACACCAAAGAGTTTGAGTCACCCTCTGATGGCTTGACTGACTATTCAGTGAGTCTGAGCTTCTGTACCACCGCTCAGCTTGGGACATCTAAGGTTGATGTGAATACCTGCCCACTTCCCCTCTGCTCCTCATGCCCCTTTAATAAGAAAATTTGATTCCCTGTTCTGTAGCTGGGAGAGAGCACAGTCTCCCTGGCTGAGTAACAGCTGGGGAAAAAATGAATAGACCACATGCTGGAGAACAGCCGGCAGAACACTGGGACAAAGCTGTGGACCACTGCCAAGCCTTGCAGCTAAAGCCATGGCAGCCAAGACGAGGGGTGGAGGGAGCCTATTCAGAAACGCGCTCTCAGGGACCCTGCACTTGGTTACTTTTAGAGACTGCAATGTGTAAATTCTGAATGAAAGAACGAAAAATTACTTGTTTTCAGAAAGGTCCTTTGAAAAGAAAATCATTTACCCAAGTTGCCCTGAACATCCTTGTTAAAACTTACCTGGCTCCCATATGCTTTAATTTTTTTTCACCCTTCTGATGACTCTCAGGAAAGCTTAGACCATTGCAGAATTTTATCTGAGGGAATGAGTCCTGACTTTTTTGTTTCACCTTTTCAACCTTTGCTCCCTTTTCTCCAGAAGCGAGTTGTTTGCTGTTTCACCTGTTGCCTGGGCTCATTGGCAGGATGGGATCTGCTCAAGGGTACATCCTGGACAGCTGTAACAATTCTGCAGCCTCTGGAAGAGAAGCTTAGTTTGTGCAGACTTCTGTGCAACACAAATCAATCTGCAATATTTTCTCTCCAAAACTTTTTTCCCTCCTACCTATAAACTGGTTATATATGCCAGTCTCTTCCAGGCCCACAGAGGATGCCCTTGGTGGTAATGTATAATTTTATTAGAAGTGGACTGGAGAGCTGTAGCTGATGAACTCGCTGAGCTGTGTGAGAGAAATAAGGTAGGAGCAGGAGCAGCCCTCAGGCAAAAAAAGAGACAGACTTGGACCTAAACTGTAAGCCCACAAGCTGTGGTACACAGCCAGCTTTTTCATATGAAATATCAGTGTGAACCGAGATAGATGCTAAGTCTACATTGGATGCTACACACCTGATCAGTCTTACTCTGTGCAGGTGTAAGTCAATGACTAAATTGATAAATGGGAAAACAAAATAGAATTTCGGCTAAGTTTTGGGTTAGAAAAAATGAAAGATTTAAGGTAGGGCAATTTTTAACATAAAGAATATATGGATGTTATTAAAAATCACACTTCAACTTTCTGGTAATAATCACACTCATTATAGTTCTAATTAAATTTGTTTAATCAGACTCGTGTCTTCTGAAACTTTTTACTTTAAAACAGAGTACCAGCTTAGAGATACTTAAGCAAAAATAGTGAAACAGTTCACATTAATCAATTGTGACTGATTTAAGTGAAATCTGACTGCCTACAAAGCTGATACTTATTTGTCTAACAAAGCTAAATGAAAGCAGTTGGAAAAAAATCCTTATGCAGTGGTTTATACCTTGTTGGTTATTCTCCTGTAATTAGTTGGTTTAGATTCTAGATATCCAGTCTAGTGTAACTTGTCATATACTGGCTTATAATGTTTAAAGGGAAAAATAAATGAGAATATACTTCTGGAATGGCAGCAATATCTACCAAATTTCCTTTTAAATATGTGCAACAAAATGGATTGTTAAAATAATCCCCTGAGGATAGTGCCTCTTTTGTCAGTTTTCTACTAGAGTGCATCCTGCACTCTGACAGAAAATTGCTCATTAATATCCAAGGAATGACCAGTTTTTCAAAACAGTCATTCAGCTATGCTGCCACTGTTAATTTTTTAAGCATTATGGGTGCCATTAATTGCTTGATGTGGTTGATAACAACAGCAATCCTTTTCGAATGGAACATTAACTCCAAAACCAGTCATTAGTTTTTGTCTGCATACTGTAATTAACACTTACCTTCCAGAAGGTAAACTTCATGACTTCACAGAAATTGCAAAGCCACATGTCAGTGGGGATTTGGCAACTCTGTCTAATATTTATATTTTCTCTTAAGATATTATGGTGGGGTGGGATCTTTTTGGTGATCGCTCTTTTACTAGTAACGATTTGCATTCACATGGCATACACAGTAAAGATAAGGGATCTGATCTGCAATTTCAGCCCAGGGAGAGTTTTCACTTTTTTCCCCTCCAGCTTTTTTTGCTTTCTAAAATAGGAGAAAGGTATGTATGCCTCAAGTTGCTTCTTCTCAGATGTGTGAGATAGCACCACATTTGGTCACCCAGCAGGGACGCACTGAACAATCTTTTTGAGCAGAGCAGAGATAGTTACTGAGTGTCTGTAAAATGGAGGTTGAGGATTGTTTGAGGTGGAAAAGACAGGAGAGAATATTTTTAATTATCTCACACATAGCATACTTTGTCCTTGCAACCTCTGCTCATGTCCACTACATCTCATCCCAGTGGGTGCTGAAATCAGAGGTGAAGAAAGGAAATAGGTGACCCATCATGGAATAGAAGAACCTGCCAGAACTGGAGCTGCTTAGATGTGAATTTTGGAAAGTAAATTCATGTCTTTACTTAAGCTTAAAGGGAGATATGGAGGGTTTGGTTTGCAGCGTCTGTTCCTCCCTGTGATACTTTTCTCAGTAAAAGGTGCAGAATTAAGGGTGGCTGTGCATACATGCAATATGGAGCTCAAAATCCCTGCAACAGTGTCAGTTTTCCCCCATAAGCTACTTCTATATGGTCAGTAAACTCTTTTCCAATTCATTGTGGTATGACTTTATACACAGTTCATTCGATTTTGCAGTAAAGGACCACACTTAATGTGCTGAAGTACACATATATGGACAGAAGAGTGGAAAAGCATAAAACATATTTGGGGTTGTATTTAAGAAAACAGTTCTTTCTTTGGCCTATGCTTGAAAAAAACCCCACAAAATGCAAGCACAAAACCAAAACAAAACCAACAAATCTAACCTCAATATAAACCTCTAGTAAGTCCATTTAGTTGAGATTTTTAAAAGTACTACATGATTTAAGATATATGCTGTCCCTGAAAAACTGAGAAGTTTGTGCTTCTAGGCTGCTAAAGCATGTTTGATATGCCTGTTTATATTGGATTCTTTATATTGGATTCACTGGTAGCTTAGCTCAAATTGAAACAGAGCTTTGGTATATCATTCCTCCAGGACTATTATGTCAGCTACTGACACCATCTCCAATATTTTCTGTTTCTGGAATGTGCTTTTTCAGAGCATTGCTTGGTGATATCAAAGGGCACTTCCCAGTGGCAACTTCTGCTGGTTGAGAAATTAGTAACCTGGAGATGCTCGTAAGTCTTGCGTGCTTTGCTCAGAGATAGTAAACACTCAAGGAAAATTACACACAAGTGATACTCCCTGCAGGCACTCTAAGGAAGGCACTGGAATTTCCTAAACCTGCTGCAAAAATGCAGCTTATTTAAAGATGTCTTGCTTATCTAACTATTCTTTATCTAGTTATTCCCGTACTCTGGCCTACAGGTCATTTCTCCTCTCCTGTCCCCCTGCTCCCCCCCGCAATTTGCTAATAAAATGGAGTGGGTAGAAAAGGCAGGTATGAAGTCTCAGTGCAGGTGCTTTATCTGTAAAGTCATTTGTGTAATATTCTTTGGGTGATGCTGTTGTCTAGCAGCGCTCTATATTCTCTCTAGATGTGGAAATATTACAGAATTTGTAGTCCCCATTTTAAATGCATTTTACTTCTTCCGGATTTTGGGCCTCTTGCATTATTTTGAACCTTAACATTCCAGATTTTTTTCAGCTGGGGCTATATTCTTTCTGTTGTTGTTCAAAAATATATTGAACCATAGAAATGGCAGAGGTAAAGAATGCTAGCACCTGAGTTAATACAACTGTGTACAGTTAAAAAGAGAAAGTGCTTTTCACTTAGATCAGAAGGATTTTGCACTTCAGACTTAATTTGTCCAATTTTTTAGGCATTGCTGATAACATTTCTGTAATAGCCATTTTGACTTGTATATATATATGTCCCTTGACTCTAAATTATAGTGGAGAAGATTTAAACCATATATATTTAAAGCTATGCAGCCAAATGTAACTGGGTTTAATAAGAGTTTATATTAAGTAGATGCTGGCCCAGGGAGATCATTTTCATGTGGTGATGAAGAGTATTGGCTATTGTTATTGAATATTAAGGTAGAGTTAAGTTTATTATCTATAGAGTCAATATAAATATTAAAACCATGTAGATACACCTTTGTAACTAAAAGTCACTTGTCTGCATCAGTGTGTAGTTTTTTCAGAAAGGTACCCAGCTTTCTAAATAAAATCTTCATGGGATTATTTTCAGATTATTTGACTGGAGCTCATGAAAAGAGGCTTTGTTTATTTTATGGATTTACATACAATTTATTTAAAATAATCTTTTTATAAGTGGGCCAGTAGATCATAGTAAACCGCAAGAAAAATATTAAGTTTCTTGCTTCTTCTTTTATTCTGGAAGATCTGTGTGACTCACTGTTTTGGCAAATGAATTTGTGTTTTTTTCAGGAAGTTTGCAACTTGCAAAAGGGACAATAAGGGTATTTGGTAGGATATCCGCTTTATCTTTTTTTTTAAGAAAAGAGTTGAGTAAGAGTTTGCAGTTAAAAAAAAAAAGGATAGTTTAAGTTGATCTGAGTCTGTTTTATTTTTCAATTTGCAATTAACTAAAAAGTTTCCTATTCACCTGTTTTCTGCAGATTATAACTTCTTGGCGGATGCCAGTTGTAAAGGCATTCACAGATTTACACAGTTATTCTGGACATATTTGCATAGTCATGTATACACCTAGAAAAATAACATTTGAAATGGCTGCAATAATAAAAGAAAAAACATCTAGCCTATATTTACCATTATAGGTTCCATTAATAGTACATCTGTGTCAAACTGAAAGAGGCAATGTCAAGAATGGCTGAGCTCATGCTTACCCTCATTGCTCAGCTTCTGTGTCATCAGTTTTAAAGAAGCTGAGGATATGTTAAGGCAATGACATTGTTCCAATTTTCCTTCTTAGCTATAAGGAGCTTTCACATGCAGCAGCACCCCTAGGTTACTTTTTTATTCTCTTAGGGAGCAGATAACATGGATAACTTCTGTTTTAACTTGGAAATTGGTTTTCCTGGTCTTTAGCGAGTAATGCGAAGGTAGGATTTTTGAGCAATGGCAGTTGGCAGCACAAGGGACATCAATCAGTGTAGAACTTGTGGTGAGACCATTGCAGAATCATTGTAACTCAAGGTTTCAGTAGCCTAAAGTGCAAGTCTGTCAAGAACATACTATTCCAAGTCCACAAGGAAGGGAAAATGACAGTGAGGATTTCAGGAGTCTGGCAGAACATAGCCTGAACATAGACTGTTCTGCCAAAACAGAGGCTAGAACGAATAGTCTGCTTCATTAGGTCAGCTTGATTAAAGTTGTGCCAGGAGTATTCATTCTGCCATAAAAAATCTGAATAAACAGAGTAGGTACAAATTCTGTAGACCTGGAGAGCTGTGGGACTGGGGGGCTGTGGATTTGATGGGAGAGCTGAGGCTTTTGCAGGGCACACCCTGTAAACTCACATCTGTAGGGTCTGGTAGTTCCACTGAACCTGGTAGCAGTTCTGAACCTGCATCCCTTTTCAGCATTTGTTTTGCACCAGCTAGGTCGAGAAGTCTGACGTGTGAGAACTTGAGCTCAGTGCTGCAGACAATGTTCACATTGCCATTCTCTTCATACTAGAAAGCACCTGCCCAAGTATTTAGATCTCACTGGAGTTAAGGAGATTTGAATTCAGGTTTAAAATTAATCACATACTTAGACTTGTTGTTCAAGAGGAATGAACTTAAGTGTTTGCTGAATTGGGGCCCAGAAGAAGTAAAGAAGCTCTTTTACTATTTTCGTTCTTTTAAAATTGGCTACTCCTGCAGGATGTGTAGCCACCATTCACATTAATTACAGAGAAGGGGCGGCAGTTCAGTAGCCACACTGCACACCTTCAGCCCCTGGAATCAAAAGCTGAACTGCAATGCTGAAATGAGCAGGGGGATGGCTCACTCTTTCCTAACCTCTGACTGTATCATTAGGGTGGTAATGTTATTTAAGCCTAATGTATCACAAGGAAATGGTTTCATTGTTATCCAGTGGAGCCCTATGACAATGCTGTGGTGACTGAGGCTATAATGAGGAACTGATAAGATTTCAATGGCAAAAGGGATTCATTGCTAGTCCATGACCTCATGATGAAATCATTACAATGAAGTCAGAGATATGAAGTTATTATGGGAAAACTATTTCACAGCAAGTCTATAAGGGCCTTTTTGACAGTGCCATTATGAAGCCATTACAATGTAAGGTTATGATGGTAAAACGGTTTAAATGAAACCCTATTATGGATTAAAAACAGACTAAATGGTGTCAGTGGAAGCTATTCTGCCTTCTAAAACCTAAAAGAGTTAAGCAGACTTCTGTTTCTAAACAAAAACAAGTGATTCTGACTTAAATTTTCTCTGATAAGGGTAGCTGTGGCATACCTCAAAAATAAATTAAACTTGTACTACCACTCCCCGTCTAGCATTTGAGTGACATCTAAAACTGACTGTTAAAGTAAATAGTATATTCAAAACTGAGTAAAAATCCCGCTACCTAAGACTGACATCTCATCAGTAAGATGGCTACTGGTTAAAAATCTAGCCTAATCTAATCACCCACTCTATCACTGGTGCTGAAGTGGAATAAAATGCACATTTAAAAATTGGTCTGTGTTTACCACCTCACTATGAGATAATTAGAATAATATTTCCACAGAGGAACATTCCTCTGAAGTATCTCTGTTTTTTCCGTGTGTAATTTCCAAATCTTTCTTGTCAGTCTTGTTTAGCTTTAAATTAGTAGCTATGTATTTTATGTTCAAAAAGTTCAGTTAGGTATGATCTGATAGCACAGGGACTTGGATGTGGGATTCCATGAAGCCTGTGGTGTTTGAGTGCCCACACCATTCCGAAGGGAATGTTCTGGGCCACAAGAACGGAAAGTCTATCCTAAGGTCAAGAATTTTTTTAATAAAATGAAAGATTTCTGCAAAATGTTCCAGGTTTGACAAATCTGCTTTTTTTCCTCCCTCTACATCAAGACAAAAGAGAAAAAAAGTTCCCATGAGGTTTACTTAATGTAAGAGTTTTATTATGGGAGTATTGTTATGGGTTGTGAAATCTACAGCCTTAAAGAGGAGTTTCAAAACCAGTTAGTTAGGTGGGAACTCTCTTTAATCTCCTTGCTCAATGTGCATGTAAAATGATCTGACACACTGTCATAGAGGTCCATTATTTTTAATACCAAACCACACTATCAACTGTGAATCCCTGTGAATAGAAGTTGGTGTGTCTTTGTTAATCTGGCATCCGTGTGTCCTAAAACAGCTTGAAGTGTAATCATTAGGGTTTTATGTATCTTTGGAGACTGTGACCCCTGACGACACATTTTTGGATAGAAGGGCCAGGATTCTCTTTAGCTACTTAGGAATCTCAACACTTTACAAAAACTAAGGTTGAAAGCAAAGCCTTGAACAAGAAGTTTCCTCTTGAAAAGCAATCTCAGTGGTTTATAGCAGTTTGAATTACACCTTTTGCATCTCCTTTGCAGAGACCTCAAATGGATGCTCACTGTTCTTTTTTGGAACACATGCTGTTTCTGTACAGTAACTGCAGTAGAGAGATTATCAAATGAAATATGAGCTCTATATTTCCCATTTCAGATAAACTAGAAATTATAGATTTTTAAAATTATTTTGGTATTAAAAACTACAATCCAGCTATCAGTTCATCAGTCAAATAAATGTCATCAAATACACTAAAAGATGCATTTTTTTCTGGTATGTTGTAAACCAGGAATAAATAAGCTCTCCAAAATTTGGTAAGGAAAGCTGTGCAATACTGTAGAAATAAATAATATCCTAACATCACGTGTCTCAAATTTTGCCATGCTCATTCTTTTCAACTTCTCAGTAAGTTCAAACCCTGTTTGATGTCCTTTGAACAATACCATCACAGAAATTTTGCAGAATATTCTGAGTTGAAGGGACTCATAAGGATCATCAATCTCTGTTATCTATGGTAATGAGGAGGTTATTCTGTAAACTGGTATAAATTGGATATTACAGGTACTGTGGACCATACAAAAGAGGGAATTCTCTGAATACGTCTCTGTATACTGCCAGCTTAGGTCTGCCAGATAGAATTGAGCTTGAAATGATAGTTCTTCCTGCACTCAATGATTCCTATTGATTAATTGGATGCCCATGTCACAGTCCCATATCACAGTGAGGTAGGTGCTGGGAGGGTGTACTGCTGCAGGCACTGTTCAGCACAGAGACTGCTTCTATATCTTCATGTCACACAGCATCCAAGACGATGTGAAAGGCCAAATGCAGCAAAACAGGATGGATCTGTGCTGCTATTGCTATTCACATCTTGTGCTGCTATTGACAGGTTGTAGTCCTTGCCTGAGAAAAAATATCTACAAAGATGCTTTTCAGATACTTTGCCCTCCTCACCCTCTATGAGCAGGAGCCTTACAGATGTGGAACTTGCTAAGGAAGTGAAGCCTTGGTTTCAGTTTTAGCTTGCATGAGAGAATTTATGTCCCATATCTCTTTCTGTCTCTGAAGAGTGCCAAGTAATATGGTGCAGTACCTGTGTGGTCTCTCCGTGCTCTTCCACTGGGTTTGCAACTGTCAGGGCTTGTTTGGGATGAGAAGGAAGGTGGACATCAGGCCTAGAGATAATATGGCTGTAGATTGCAGGTAATGGAAATGCATCATCTGATGGTTCATACTTCTGTGATCAATCAGTATATCACTACCCTGCTCTTTCTTTGCTGCATCCATCTGATGGGCTAATGGCAAAAATTGTTATTAGTCTTCTACATTTTGTTATACTTTTTTACTATGCCAGTCAGCCATCACTCCTTGTCCTCTTCTGCTTCCATGGTGTCTGTTACCTTTGTTTAATCAGCAAATTTGATGATCACTATCTTCCTTTTTTTTTCTCCTCTAAAAGCCATTTATGAATATAATAAATAGGATCTCTCTTATTAAAATACATTTACCCTTAGTGAATTCTGTTCCCTCTCTCTTTTAAGCTTGGTAGCATCCCTTTCAAATGAACGTAGAAGAAAATGCGGGTGAAGTAAAATCATTGTGTTGACCAACTTTACAGACTTCACAGCAATCCAGACATACATATTCAATTTATAGAACAAATTCCCACATGATACTGAAGTCCATATATGTTAGATGACTGTCTCTACTTTGCTTGAAAACAAAAACATTGTAATTATTTTGAAAAATAGTAGGCTCCATTCCAATCATCATTACTTTTCTATCTATTTCTTTGTTGGTGACTTATTGGAATATTGTCTTGATACCCTGTTTGACCATCGTAATTTGACTAGTCTTTTTATATGACAGGAAGGATAAATATAACTAGTGATTTCTTTTTAAAGGTTGGCTGGGGGTGAGAGAAACAGAGATTGCTATATAATGTGAGAAATCACTAAAAGAAGTTTCAGAAGGAAATGCTGATGTCTCTATGGGTCAGTTCTTTAAGTATTTGATATCATTTAGTACAATTTACAGCAATATCTGTTCTAATGCTTAGTACCATAAGCACTACTATCATTACCATAAGCACTACTATCATAGAAGAAAATCATAGAACGGCTTGGGTTGGAAGGAACCTTAAAGATCATCTAGTTCCAACCCTCCTGCCATGGGCAGGGTCACCTTCCACTAGACCAGGTTGCTCAGCACTCCATCCAACCTGGCCTTGAGCACTTGTAGGGATAGGGTATCCAAAACTTCTCTGGGCAACCTGTTCCAGTGCCTCACCACTCTCACAGTAAAGAATTTTGTTCTAATATCTAATCTAAACCTACTCTCTTTCAGTTTGAAGCCATTCCCCTTACTCTGCCACTACATGCTCTTGTACATACTCTCCATCTTTCTTGTAGGCTCCCTATATGATGGAACTTCAGACTTTCCAGATTTCAGAAGTCTTGACTCTTTTCTACTTTTTTTTCGTAGTAATTGTTATGTAGAAATAACTTCAGGGGGTTGGTTATCTCCACGTCTCTCTGGCGTCTGCTGGATATGCAGAATCACAGAATATGCTGAGTTGGAAAGGACCCACAAGGATTATCAAGTCCAACCCTTAGCCCTGCACAGGACCATCACAAGTTACATCATGTGCCTGAGAGTATCATCCAAACACTTCTTGAACTCTGTCAGGCTTGGTGCTGTGACCCCTTTCCTGGGGAGCCTGTTCCAGTGCCCAACCACCCTCTGAGTGAAAAAATTTTTTTCTAATAGTCAACCTTATCCTCCCCTGACACAACTTCAGGCCATTCCCTCAGGTTCTGTTCATCACAGAGAAGAGATCAGTGCCTGTCCCTCTTCTTCCACTCACAAGGAAGTTGTAGACTGCAATGAGGTCTCCCCTCAGTCTCCTCCAGGCTGAACAGACCAAGTGACCTCAGCCACTCCTCATAAGGCTTTCCCTCAAGGCCCTTCACCATCTTTGTTGCCCTCCTTTGGACACTCTCTAACGCCTTAATATCTTTCTTATATTGTAGTGCCCAAAACTGCACAATATTCAAAGTGAGGCTGCACCAGTGCAGAGCAGAGTGGGACAATCCCCTCCCTCAACTGGCTGGTGATGCTTTGCCTGATGCCCCCCAGGACACAGTTGTCCCTCCTGGCTGCCAGGGCACTGCAGACTCATATTCAACTTACCATTGACCAGGACCCCCAGCTCCCTTTATGTGGCACTGCTTTCAGCCTCTCATTCCCCAGCCTGTACATACATCCAGGGTTGCCCCATCCCAGGTGCAGAATCCAACACTTTCCCTTGTTGAACTTCATGTGGTTGGTGATTGCCCAGTCCTCTAATTTGTTGAGGTCTCTCTGCAGGGCCTCCCTGCTTTCAGGGAAGTCAACAGCTCCTCCCACTTCTGTGTCATCTGCAAACTTGCTTAGTGTCCCTTCCAGTCCCATGTCCAAGTCATTTATGAAGATGTTGAAGAGCACAGGGCCTAAGATGGAGCTCTGTGGAACCCCACTAGTGACAGGTCTCCAGTGTGATGTTCCTCCACTCACTATTACCTTCTGTGCCTGACCGATAAGCCAATTGCTCACCCACCACATGATGTGTTTATCCAGCTCTATGGTGGATATTTTGTCCAGAAGGATACTGTGAGAGACAGTAGAGAAAGCTTTACTGAAATCCAGAAAGATTACATAAACTGACTTCCCTTGATCAACTGGGTGGGTTAATAAGCAGAACTGTCCTCTCATGAGGCCATTCTGACAGTGACCAATGACTTGTCTTTCAGGTGTTTTTCAGTACTTCCCAGAATCATCTCCATAATTTTACCAGGCACTCCTGAAGTGAGACTGACAGGCCTGTAGTTTCCGGGGTCCTCCTTCTTGTCCTTCTGGCACATTTGCCAGCTTCCAGTCAGCTGGGACCTTTCTGGATTCCCAAGACTGCTCAAAAGTCATTGAGAGAGGTTTTGTGATTACATGAGCCAGCTCTTCAAGGATTCTGGAATGTGTATCCTGCAATCCTATTGGATTTGGTGGATCTTTCCTTGGTGGACCAGAGGTTGCTTCTGACTTAAACACCTGTGTTTCTGTCAAGGCATGTGGAGGGATGGTGACCATCCCCATCCTAACACACACAGTCAGGATGAAGTAATACAGAGAAGGGTTCAGAGGCGTGCTGAGTTGCCATAGTTTAGGATTGTGTTTTAGACTTGTATAGAAAGTTTAAGATTTAGTTAATGGAAATTGGGCATTATAAATTCTCTTTGTACTCTTCTTACTTGCTTTGCTATAATGTTAGCACATGAATAGCTTGTTCAATGACAGCCGGTGTTCAAAGTTGCCATTTCTGGCTCATCTGCAGCAGTTTTTTTTCTTTCAGTTCCCAAGTAACAGCAGGTTAAAAGTGAAACATAAAAATAGGTTGTAACTTGCAACACACACATGGGGAGAATCTAACCTTTACAGATATGAAAAGGACCTTCAGTCAATTGGCAGTTGGTTAATAAAAAAATCAAATTCTTTGTTGAACACAAATCTTTATCATTTTGAAAAGCATAATGAGACTGGAGTAAGTAACACTTACTAGAGTAAGCTTTTGGAGAAGAGTCACAATCATACATCACACACATGATACACATCAGAAATTATGCGCAACATTCACATCATACACATCTTTAAGTCATATCCTGATCAAATGTTTCCTTATGTATTTTACTGACCATATTGCACTCTTATAGAGAGATTCTAAATGTATTTGCAATTTAAATTAGCAAGGGCAGAAAAAACCCTTTTGTTTACACACAAGTGCTTTGGGCTTTCGATATGGCAATGATTCAGAAACACACCTCTTTAATACTAAATTTACACTGAAAAAAATTCTTCAAATATATAAGCATTTCTCTTGCTACATCACACTAATGTACAGTATTCTTTAGGTAATTCTTCTCTGAATATTTGTTTGTTTAAAGGACAGGTGAATTATAGAGATGTTTCAGAAAGTCCTTATTTAATAGCACAGTTCTATATGGGTATTTCATTTTCCACTTCCCAACCCCCTTTCTCTTCCTAAAGGGTCAAGAGGGTGTTCTCTAAAAAACAAGGGCAGGAAATACTCCGTTGTAGAACTGAGCTCTGTACAAATTCTTTGAAATAAACTGCCATATAAAAAAATGCAAATTGCATTGGTTTAACAAAATCATAGAATGGGTCAGCTTGGAAGGGACCATAATGGGTCATCTGGTCCAACCTCCCTGCTCAGGCAGGATGTAAGAACTTAAAGAGCACAGTTGCCTGTCTCAAACACTGTTAAGGCCACAGAAGGTGTCTCACTGTGAACTTCCTGGAATAACAGAAACTACAGCTGGGATTTCTTTCCACTTTTCCCAGTTCCTGCTGTCATGAAATGAATGGTTTAAGGTCGCTCAAAAATCACCAGCAAAGGTATCAGCAAATGCAGGTTTAAGTAAAAGCACAGCGTGACAGAGTTCTTGGCAAGGTTCACTCTACTACTTACTAGACAGTTAAAATATACCAAGAAAAAGCACTCAGAAATCTAAAATCAATATCAGTCTGAACCAAAATAAACACAAGACTATCTATGTGGAGTCTGCAGACAGGGGGAGAGGAAGGAAAGACAAAAGCACAGAAAGGGTAAGGACAAAAAGGCCTGGCAACACTTAACAAAAGATCCATGTATGATTTCCTGTACTATAGCAGTAACTTACTTATAAATCTAAAGTAATTAAGAATTTAGGAAACCAGAATCCCTAGCACATTTGTTGTAGCATATGCACACAGACATGAAGAGTCTGTACAAGGTAGCTATGAAAAATTTCTCTCACGTTCCATGAAATATTCACTTGGAATATTTTTACATTCTTCTCAATGGGCAAAGGATTGAGTCTTGAGGAGTGAGATGTCAGCCCAGGATTCGTCGGTCTGGATCCTCCAAGAGATAGAGAACATGAGAGTTGCTAACTCTCAGAGGTGTCCCACTCAGAGGGAGACTGTGGTTGCAGCCCACTGCAGCCCAGGAGAGCTCAACTGGTGTTGCTTGGACTGCTGTTTATAGGGTCACAAGAGAGTGAGCTTTAATCATAATAACCTTTCATCTCAGCTGCACTTTTTTGTGCTCACACTTTCAAAGTGTGAGCACAAAAAATATTACTTCACTTGGATTGTTATTCAAACAAAAAAAAAGTTTCCAATGCTGTTCATTAAAAAAGCAAGGAACTCATTAGACCACACTTAACTCCTGGAAACAGACAGTGTTTCTGATAAGCTGGGAGGAGCTCAGACCGGGTGCTGTCAAGGCCAAAGCCTAAAGAGCGTTTCTCAGATCAAAGTGCAGCCCTGGGGTGGGGGGCAGGGATGCACCAGCACACCTGCAGTAAAACCTGAAGTGTCAAAGGCAACTACTTGCAGCTTTGTCTTTCTCTTATTCTAGCTCCTCTTGAAAAATCTAAAAAAAAAAATCTAATCTCTATGGATGTTACCTAGGAGAAGTGAAAACTGAAAACTTTCAGAAACCGAAGAGATGTTTCTCACTCCTTTTCAAACTGCTCTGATATATTTGAATTCTTCCTTTTCAAACTGCTCTGATATATTCTTTCCTTATTTCTTTACAAGCTGGAGTATCTTATTTTATTTAAAACATCCCCCTATAAAAGAGTTCCCATATGGTAATCTTTCTGTTGCCCTACATTCTTCTTTTACAGGCTCCAAGTTACCTTCCTTGGGATGACCAGTACAGGGTCCAGAGATCAAAATGCAGGCATACCACATATCAGCACAGCAGCTTTATGATGTTTCCTGTTTTACTTGCTACGCTTTTCCAATTAATTCCCTTTTTAGTAGCAGCTTCTTCATTTGATGACTGCAGGCCACTGAGCTGTAATTTTCAGAGAACTGTCATAATTTCTTTTCATAAAATGCACTATTTCGCTGAGGAACTTGTTGCTACAGCATAGCGCAAATACCACAAATTTACATGGATTAAAAAAAAAATAATTAAATCCATGAAAGAAAAATTGATCAATGGCTATTAAACAACTGAGGGAATGTTGCTGGTTCAGGATGTTCAGGCATCACAGATTGTCAGAAGATGGGAGAATATACTGGGAAAGGACCATTAACTGCCTTTTCAATCTTCTCTCTAAACTTTTGGTTTTGGCCTCTGTCAGGCAGAACTTTATGCTGGACCTGGCTCAGAAAGGCTCCTTATGCCCTGTTCCTGAGCAATAGCAGTTAATACATAACCCTTTAACATGTTAGTGCTGGTTTTCCCATGCTGATGATTTTGCATTTGTCAGTGTTGAGTTCAGCTGACAGCCTGTTTGCTGAAGACTGGAGATCTTTTAAAAGCCTTTGTTGTAGGGTTAGTGAACCTATCTCATCCTGAAGCTTTGTCACTATCAGTGATCTAATACAGGCCATTTACATGTATATTGAGCAGTGCAGGCGCTATTGTAGCTCCCCGGAGACTGTCTTACTGAAATTTGTCCACGTGTAACTGGCCTTTTATTCCTGATTGTTTTCCCCCATCATTTAAAAAATAATTTGTGTATGTGAGAACATTTCCTTGTAATGTGTGGCAGTTTAGTTTCTTTGAGAGACTCTGCAAATGGGTGTCTTCTGATCCTTTTGTATCATCTTGCTCCATCTGCTCATTGTCCCTTCAAACAACTTTAACTGTTTTGTGAGACATGACTCTTAGTACAAAAGTCAGTTAGACACTCAACCATTATATTGTGTTTGAACATGTGTTCTAATTCTTTGCTTTCTTCTCAGTGTAACCACTTTACCTGGCATGAAAATTTGTATGTGTAGTTTCCAGTTCCTCTGAGAGCTCTAAAAAAATTAGCATCATGATTTGGTGCCAAAGCTAATGTAGATATTAAATTACAACTCAGTATCCATATTTTGAAGAAAACATGAATGAGTATCGTCTGAGCTGGTCTCTTCTGGGACTCCCTCTGCTGATGCTCCACCTTGAAGTGATTCTTTAGCTTATTCCCCCTGCAGAGAATGGCTGCAAGATGAAAACATTTTGTATAATGAGCAGTAATATGAACCATTCATCTAACTAGTCTGGTCTTCTCTTCTTTTAACTTGCCCTGGCACTTTGGTGACCACTGGGTAACCACTGACAAGGATACTACTTCCGTGTTAGGAAGGAGGTGTTTTTTCATGCTCTTCATGCCTTTAACTGGTTGCATCCTTAATAATTTTGACTTTCTTTATGGCTGTTCTACATTTACATTTCTAGTTTATTCTATTTCCCATTTTCCTTATTTTCATATTCAGACAAAACTTCTATTTTCAGCAGACTATCTTCTCACCACCCGTCTGTGATTGGGGCTGAGGGAAAAAGTCTTTACCAGTCTTTGTGATTTTTAGTGTGCCTTCACTGTGATGTCTTAAAACACTCCCCTTTGCCATTTACAAGCCTTTTATCCTTTAGCTACTTTATTTTTTTTTTCCTTCAGTGGACTTCTTTATTTCTATGCAATTCCCTATTTCTAATCTCAATGCTGTTAGACTGAGGGTAGTTTTGTTTTTTTTTTTTCACTCTTATAAGGATGCTGAAGTTCACCCTGGTATTATACAATAAATCTTGGGCAGTGACTCCCTAAGCTGAGTTGTATGCCTTGTCCAGGACCACAATAAAATTTATGTCTTTTTTGTAGCAAGCACTGGCCAGATTTTCAGTTGATGACAGTGTTTAGTCAGATGACTGTTACAAACTCTGCTTCAGAGAGCGAGAACAGGAAATGACCTCTGGGCTGGTTTATTGCCCAAACGGTGGTTACACAAGGAATAACTGTTGTGATGTGCAGTTTTCCTGGTCATCCTTGAAGGATGGTCCAATGATGGTTGTCTTAACAGCTGCATCTGACTTATTTGCTCCTGCTGCTGTGCGTTGATATTCTTTAGCAGTCCCCATGCCAGCCCTGCATGTGGTATAACACATGAACATGGTGCATATGATGAATACGAAAACCACATTCACAAGCTGCATGTAGTTCAAGAGCTATAAGCTATGTATCTTTGTGTGGAGGTAAGCCTTATTGTCCTTAGGGTCTACAAACTTGATGCTTCTGGCTGTGGACATTGAAGAAATATAGTTCCTTTCTACTACAGAACAGTAGCAGTTTTTAACCCTTTGAAATTTAGAGGATATTTTGACTCTTCTATTCTGAATTCTGTTCTAGGATTATTCCCTGGCTTGGATTATTCCCTGGCAGACAAAAGGTAGAACTTTTTATAAGAACGTTTTTTCTGGATCAGTAAACATGTTTATGGGTAATTGGACATCACTTAGTAAGAATCATTGCAAACACGTAAATATCATAACACCCTTTATTCCATCCTTTTTACTTTACCTACATCATACATATTTATTCTTTCTGCTGATACAAATACTACCCTCTTATTTTGCATTTGATTCACATATTCATCCACTACCTGAGGAAAAAGAGAGAGAGGAAAGGAGTGATGCAGGAGAGAGGAGCTTTTAGTATTCTGTAGCTGAGCTGTCTGATGTAATATGTTAGAGGATATAGGTGCCAGTAATGTGCAAAGAGCTTGAAAAATGACCAGACAGTGCCAAGCCCACAGTGCCTGTTGTCAGGAGGGCTAACAGTGTAATAAATCAACCTGTCTTGTGTCAAGGGTCATGTAGTCCAATGTTCAAAGCTGTTTGGCCAGCCTGATCCAGACAGGCATATGCTATTCATTTCCAAGCTGTTAGTGCTATTACAATACTAGAATCGCCCTAAAGCAATGTCTGCCCTGTGCTGCTTTGGGCTTTAAGTCAAGATCCCAAAGGGGAAAGTATCTAGGAGAAGGGAGTGAAGTGCTGCTTAGTTTCAGGTCTTATGCTTCTCCTGTAATTATTTTTACTAAGCAGTACTGGAAAGAGTATGGAAAACTGCTTGTCAGATGGGTTTTTCCTGTGCCTTTTATGTAGGACAGTGACACCTAACCTGTTGCAGATGGATGAGCCATATAGACCCATAGCGGCAGATGGTTACAACAGTCACTGCCTTCCTCTGTTCATTTGACCATGCACTTGCAGAAAATGGACAGAACATATCCTGTTTTGAACAAGTGGATATCAAGTAAAATACAACTAAATGATCCCCTCCAATCCCAGTACTGCACATTTTGGCAGTTGTGTTGCTTCCTTGTAGGTCTCATTCCTGCTGTGCTTTTCATCTCCATTCTGTCATGTTTAGATGAGCTGGAGGGGGGACAATCTGCTGCCAGCCCCGCTGAGATGAGAGGAGGGTTGGGTCTTCCCATATGTGTCTTCTCTTACCCCAGTGTTTCTAGGGCTTGATAGGTACAGGGAAGCTGCAGTAGGCATTGCAGGCCAGTCTGAAACTTCCCATGTTCAGGAGGTTTAATTAGACTCACTAGCTGGGAATATGCAGGGAGGAAGGTTAAGGTAGCAAATCAGGCTAATTACAGTCTTGAAGTCCCAGGAGTTCAGATCAAGTGATCTTCAGTGGCCCTAATCTCTGAGAAAGAAGCTGTTAATGCCATGCTGTCTCTGCCAGTGCTGCAGGGCTGCTGGTTTCCAAGCCAGACATGTGGTGATTTCCCAAAGGGACGTTCAGCCCCGGATACCTGCGAGGCAGGTCAAGTCACAAACCTGGATGTGCTGAGTCACAAATTAGTATTTCCCCTCAGTGCTTTTGGATGGTGATAGCGGTAGGTCCTAGGTCTCTGCCAGAGCACTCACAGATCCACAATCTATAAATCCATACAGCTATGTCAGAGCTCGCTGGGTTCCTACACAGCACCCCAACCTCTGTCTAAGCAACTCCATGAGCAATTGCAGCAGCTAGGGTGCTGAAACATCCAACTGTCAGAAGCAAATGGATGAGAGCATGAATGACATGGAGCAAAAAAGGCTGACACATATTTCACATGGTGTTATGGGTGGGAGTGGGGTTAGACAAAGTTTATTGGAGAAGCCCTCCTATTGAGTCACAAGGTGCAGAAAGGACACCCTTGCTTTCTAAACTCCTTCTCAGAGAGGAGTCTAGGTGTGGCTGCATCCAATCTTTAGGCCTAGGCTTTGTCAACAACATTTTAAGTACAACTTAGTCCCACAGGGTTAAAGATGGCAAACTGGGAATATTTATATAGAATGAATTATTTATTATTACAAATTATTAGAAAAAAGATCTTAATCAGAACTATTTACTACACAATATAAAAGCTAAGAACTACTAGTAGTGTATAGTATAATGCACTATCTTAAAGCAATTATATCAAAGCAATTATATTAAAACTAGCAAAAGAGATAATTATTAAGTAGAGATTTGATGTAAGTCATCATACCAACACTTGTGGACAGATCTCTTTTTTAACCTTGAGGAGTATCCTTGAAGGGGCATCCCCACTACAAGGGAGACTCTTCACACACTCCAAGAATAGTATCTTAGAAGAATCTGGTCGTATGAAAGTGGACTGGACTTTTATAGTATAAGGTGATTAACTGTCAGTCACATGTCTCCAGATTAGTTTAGCAGCTTATCTGCTACATCTTTGCCCCATTACCAGTATGTTGATTTGGGGTTGATGACCCAGACTGGCTCTCAACCCACCACTGATAGATTTGCAGTTTGTCCTATTGAGTTGCTTGACCAGTTCCAGGATGAAGAGCCCTGTTACATATAGCAAGTAATTTTGCAACCTGAAACAAATCTCAGAAGAGCAGTTGGGTGAGTGGCTTAAGGAACTTCATCACATATAGTGTGGAGAGAGTTTCAGTGAGAATCTGGCTTGGTCCAAAGAGACAAAACCCCCTGCATTACAACCTCGAACAAAACACTAAAAGCAAAACAAAACTCCAACTCCAGAATCAAGACCATTCCCCAAAACTTATAAAACAGTTAGGTTTAAACAGGGTGTAAAGGGAAGATTCATCAGGAGAAGTTTGACTAGCAGTAGATTAGGAATTTGATTCGTTTGCTTCTAGAATTTTTCTCAATGACTTGTAAACTCTGATGTTTGAGAATTAATTTTTTTCAGAGGAACAGCTATGGTTATAATAATGTAAGTCTTAATTGTATGGGGTTTTTAAAATAATTTATCATATCCTATGTGGACTTTATTTCCATTGGGCTTTTCAATGATTAGTTTTTTTCTAGAAAATTACTTTGCTCACGTAACCTCCCCAAAAATAAACTGGATATATTCTTCTCAAACTGGAGAATTTCTGTGTTCTCAACATACTCAAATCCTGGGAAGGCCTTTTACAAATTAAGATCAAAAGTTTTTAAAGTACTGGACTGGCACTAGCCCTGGAGTCTCCTACTCAGGCACTGTGCAACAAAGTCAGCTCTTACCAGCTCCTTTCCACATCTGCAGAGACCATGATATTGCCTGGTGCTTTTGTAAATGGCTTTGAGAAATTTATAAGAAGTCATTTGTATAAATAAGCACGTCAAGCCATTATCAGCAGAGAACCTAACTGGAGTATCAAAATGCAAGACAAAAGACAAAAAGCAGATTTGATCAATTCATGCCCTAAGTACATAGCTAAGATTATTAATTTTTCAAATTATGATACCAAAGATACTGTAATGTTAAATGCTTCTGAAAAATCCTGTCTATATATTCCAATAGGAAACTTTGTAATGATGAAGCATTAGAACTGAGAATATTGCTCTCTCTGCAGTAGTTTTAGGCAAATGCAGTAACAGAAATAGAAAAACAGAGTGTAAAACCAGAGCAAGGCAACAAACAGTGAAGACAGAGGGCACTGGAACATGCCTGTGCAATTTTTGCGTTATGAAATAATTGAGAGCTGTTTGTCCAAGCAGCCTGTTGCTGTGTGGCACATAGCAAATGGCAATTATTTACATGATTTAATCTGATATATGGTTATTTTTGTTACCAAACCCTTTACAACAAAGCAAATCACCTACACACTTTCTACTCAACCCAAGGAAGGAGCAGGATGGGGATTAATAGGTTTTCCTGCCATTCTCTCAACATATCCTTCCATCCCACAGGGAAAACACCTCAGGGAACTGACCCACTGTGGAAGTAAAAGGGACATCTTGTATGTCCCTGTCTGAAGACCATGCACTGGCCTGGGGAAGAAGCAATCAGCTCTGCCATTCAAACTGTGAGGGCGTCCACCCTTGTCTGCTGCACAGTTCCGTTGTTCACTGTTTAATCTTCAAGTGGCCTTGCTAAAAGCACTCCCTGCCATTTCTAAAGGAGATAAATCTACTTAAAACACTTGGAAACTGACGTCCTCCTCCTTTGCTTGAAGGTGAGCACTTGACCTGAAGGTCTCAGAGCTCTATTGAAACAGATGGTGCTGGGTTTCCAGACATGGAGCTGCAGCTCCCAAAGCACTGCAGAGCTGCACAGCCCCAGCACCCGGTGGTGCCCGGCCCCAGCACATGGATTTACGGGGTCCATGTTTGCGACTGCAGGATCTGGGGAGGGTGAAGTGCCCTTGGATCACCAAACTGGGCTCCATGAAGAACAGCAGAAACAGAAATGTGTCTGAAGAGTCCCATTTGTCCAGAGCTTGGGTAAATGACCTATGGCTGGACCCCTCTCCTGGAAACAAGTGTCTTCTCTTTGACAGAATTCAGCTGGGCTTACCCTTAGGATTAGGAAACAGAAAACTCTATAAAGTAAATGCTAAAGGACAGCAAATTATAAAGTTTGGTAGAGATTTTGAGAGATTAATAATTTTTATATGCATATTTCTCTCATTTAAGAGTTTATATCAACAAATTTTAAAACTTCAATTGAGCAGTTAAAACCCCCTGAAATATCAAAAACATATTAAAAATATCTACATACTGGTGCATGTTGATTGACCACATAATTCTCCTCCATCTTAGTTTCTGAAAAATATTAAATTTTGAATTTTTATCTTTTCTCTGACTAGGAACTATTTTTTCAGGGATGGAAAGTGGTTTTTTTCCTGTAATCTCTCATAACAAAGCAGATGTTTCTGTTGGTTACAATTTCCCAGGCAGTGAAAGACCAGTGGTGAACTGCCAATTACCACGACAGAGCTGTATCCTCTTCCAGTCCTTCAGCTTCTGAACTCAACATAAACTACACATGGTGCTCTGTGCAGATGGACCATGCAGCTGAAAAGATGGTGCAGGTACAGCTTTTGTGAGCATCCATTTCAAAGGGTGGTTATTGTTTCATGGTAGCTTTTGTGGTGTCAACATTGTTTTCAGTTCACATGGGAACACAACCAGAACCTCCTGGAAGTTTTTCAGAAATAATTGCTTTGAGATGAAAAATCTTGGGTTTTCAAACTGGACTGTATGCTTTCCCTGTTTTTGCCTTCAGAAGTGACCAATAGCCTTGAATCTTGAATACCTCTATGATTAAAGCTTCATCTAGACAGACACATTTTCTGCAAAATATTTTGGCTCCAAAAAGCAGCATATTTTGATAAGATTTCATTTAATCAAAATGTTCTGACCAGCTCCACATGCATACTTTAGATATGTATAGGTAGTTTCGATTGCCTAGAAAGAACCACCTAGGAGACAGTGAGGGTTTGCCAAAAGCAATTATATTTTATCTCAATGTGGTTTCAAACCATTTGTGACTGTCCAAGATCATGCTTTGGTAAAACAAACCAATGCAGTCCAAACTCCAGCAAGAAGCTGAACTGTAAAAGACAAATACATCTATATGTTGTGTTACAGTGAAAATTAGTATTGTGCTGCTAGAGAATTCTGTCCACATCTGTAGCGAATAACAAAGAGAGAAAATTATAGGATATTTTTATATTCTGAGGAGCAATGTGACCAGTGAGGCAGAATTTGATCCACAATTGCCAGGTTACAACCTGATAATGCACCATCCATTCTGAATGATACCGATCAGGGATGCTGCTTCACGATCTAAACAATTGCTTCAAATGGTTCCACAAAGTTCCAAGATCTACTGTATCGAAGGCAGCAGAAAGATCCATCAGCAGGAGTACTGTAATTTAACTTGAATCAGCAGCTGGTGATAAATCATTTGTGACCTTAAGTAAAGCAATCCCAGGACTGTGGTACTCCCTGAAGCCAGACTGAAACCTCTCATATAAGCCATTCCTGGATAAAATTGCTGGTAGTAAAAGGGCAACCACTTGCTTCATCTTTCTTTTCCTCACATTCCAAAAAAGAGTTGTCATTAGGTAGAGCAGAAATCTGCAATGTAAGAGAGGGAAAGCTTTCCCCACTAACAAAGAGCAGGTGCAAATTTCAGCAGATCAGGGCTTGCAGAAAGCAAAGTCATTAACTATGTTAGCTATAAATGAAGCAAAGCGCTGAAAGACTGTCCACAAGCAGCCATATGGGCCAGGAGTCAAAACCAGGAGTAATGGAGCATGATTGCTTTCCCAACTGTGTGATCTCAGCAAGAAGCAAATACAAATGTATAACACTTGCAGATACAGGCACTGGGAGCATAATTGCCAGCCCTAGTGCTGAACAGTCACAGCTGATTAGAAATTCACTCTGTACTTGCTGAATTCCTCACAGGAGGCATCTGAAGGATTGTGCAGGAGGAGTGATTTGTGGGGCAAAACGTGATCAATAGCACAAAATAAGGCTTCAGGTCTGGTTTTCCTCATTAATAACAGGAAAAGAAAAAGGAGGTCTGGCTGGATCAAATGCAATGTGCTAAGAATGAAACCGCTTGGTGTTTCAGGAGACTAATTTCTGGGCTAAACAGTCACTGAAATAGTTCCACGTGCTACCATCTTCACCTTAGTCAAGTCCTGTGATCACCAAGGCAGCTAAAGTTAAGCTCAGAAAACTGAGAACAAATCAGGAGCTTCACAGACTGATTTGGTTTTTAAATGGAAGGAAATGAAAAAAGAATTATTTGTACAAGGTGGCGAGTTTGGTAACTTCTATAAGAATAATAAAATAAATGTTGGATCTCTCGTTTAGCCTGGTTGACTTGGAAGACTTTTGTGGGTTGTTCAGAAGTTGGCATAATCCTAGGAGATGTAAACATGAGATATACAAGAAAAGTTCTACATTTTGATCACTATCAAACGTGTACAGCTATCAACACAGGACTAACTTGAATCTGCCTTTAATGCAGGTTTTCTTCTAGAAGACTCATTATAATACAGTTTTTATAGTTAGTTGCCCCTACAGTTTCAGTAGTTCATTGTCAGTAAGACTAATGTTGAAGCAAAAAACCACTCACTTCCCATGTTAAATATAGTGGAAACACAGCAAAGAAACAGAGAATAAAAGAAAATACCACCACTCCTAAAGAATCACCAGTCTTATACTGACTGCATCTCAGCTGTAACTTTTAATGATCTGGGTCTGGGACTCCATTAGTGTTTAATAAATAATGATGATGATACCCTACCTGCACAATACATGCTAAGCTCCCATTGATGTCGATGCGAGTTCTCAGCGCAGACTGATAGCAGGATACACCTGTGACAGAGATGAATTTTCCATTAGAACAAAATGAGTAAGACCTCTCTCAATCTGCAGAATTCACAGCACCAACAGACATTCCTTGGGGGTTCAGTGAAAGATATCTGTCCTGGGTGGTTGAAGGCAAATTGGGCGAGAAGCCGTGAGGCAGGCTTGGACAGCCACAAAACCAATTTGGGCTGAGGTAAAAATGCCCTGATGTAAAAAACCCCATGCAATTATATCCATATTTAATTTGTATCACATGGAAATCATTGCTTTCTTTCTCATCATACAATAGGGAAAATTGGTGTTTTCATTTCTGTGAAGGCAAAGGATAAAATTGATATTGGGGGAGGAGGAGGGAGTATGAAGATGAGTATGAACAACCTTTTGAAAACCAGGAAAAATGAAATGGTGTTTTGGTAAATAACAGAAAACTACTACCCACACAGAAATCTGGAAAATAAGCCAGACCATTCAGTTGCATGTTTTTCTTCAAGGATTTTGTAAAAAATGCAGAGACAAGGCTTTGTGTGAGACAGCGAGACAGCTAAGCGCAACAGGAGCACAGAGAGAAAGCTCTTACAGTATGATCTTGAGGAATTAAAAAAAAAAAAAAAAGCTTTTGGCAAGAGGTTGCCTCAAAAGACCTGAATCCCTATGTCAAGAAAAAGTCTCTCTGCTATTTTGGCATTAATTTTGTTATGGAAAAGGGGTGGATTTTCTGTAAATAAAGAATAATACCCAATTTTGTTATCAGCTGCTTCTCTTGGAAATCTGCATATTTTGCTTGACCATTTGTGCAAAAAGAAATAACACTTTCTACTGATCTAAGGTGATCAGTGAAGAAAAAAAAAGGAAAAAGGGAAAAGATAAGAAAGCACAAGTAACTGAATTGCCTTTTTGAAAGATGTTTAGCTGTTGTTAAGTGAGCAAGTATATTTTCAGGAGGAAAATCATAATTATGCCTTAGAATATCAGGTGGAAAGTATTAATTTGGTAAGGGGTATACCTGTGCTACAGGCTTTACATTATGTTAATGATCCCAACAAAAAAAATCACATCTTAGAACAGGTGATTAAAACAGCACAGGAAACCATCATCTACTTAAGTAAAAAATAAAAGCCAAAAATAGTTATAAGCAAAAGGGATGACAAATTTTGCCTATCAATGAAATAAATAAAATATAACAGAAAGATTTGTTTTTTTCTACATTAGAGTGTTAAGTACAGGTAATGCACAGCGTAGAGTCAGGGTTATTGGCAGTTACCATTGCTTTGTAATAACCATTTTTGGATATGTAGAGCTGAGATATCTGTTTAATAAATGTACATTTGTAAAATGTGAAACCAACAGTTCATGTCCCTTTACAATTGTGCAGATTGGGCACCCAAAACCCAGAGTGACACTTCGAAATTCTGATCCAGATTTCTATGAGTGCTACTAGAGAATTGTACTTTTTGTTTAATAATATTGTCAGCTTTTATGGCTCTAAAAAGTGATCCCAGCAATTTGTTTTACTCTCATTATGGCTTTTACATGGCATAGTGCAAAGAATGTAAATATTTCTTGAGCTACTTATTGGTGCAAATGGAAATGTGAAAATATTTATTGCTGAAACAAAAGTACAATCTCTATTGCTTAATTATGATAATCTAGGAAAATTGTTCTTGCATAATACCATATAAAGTAGTAAGAAAAAAAATAGCTGTTCTTTTCTACTGCTTGCCTTAAATATGTCCAGGTAAGATGTCTTGTAATAAACTTGTAATTTCATGTTGAATTTCTTATTTAAGCCATAATTTGGGAAAAGTACAGTACTTTAAAATGCAATCACTATTGCTTGTGTTGGGAGAAGCACTGCTGAAGTTTTGGGAGAAGTTACAGATTTCAGTGTGATGTCATTTAAACTAATATCTGAAACTGTAAGGATTTTTATTTACATATTTGTACTTTTAATTTTTTTTTTATTTTAGGGCCATGAATCTGTTTTCTAGCAGTTTTTGAACAGAACCTAAGTTACTTCTAGTCCTTCTGGCTGTGAAGTTACCTTCTTAATATAAATAATTACTGCAACTAAATTTGTAGAGTATGTAACCCTTGGGGATGTGGAACTCGTTATGTTTTGTGTAAATACATAGCGATTAGGATTGCCTAATGTGAAATTTTGAAATGTGTGCATTTAATTTCAATTCCTGCTCTGGAACAATCAACTGGAGAAAATCAAGTATTATGTCCTATAGAATTTGCAAGGTGTTTCATTGGATTTACATGCCAGGGAATACTGCCAGTTCTAAGGCTTCAAAGGGCTTTCTGGGGAAAACAACCATACTTTAGCAATAGCAAAAAATATGTAGTGTGGTGGTCAGTTTGGTTTTGCCTTGGATTTGCCTTGGATTTGGTTGGATAGCTAATAGGAGGGACAAGCACTGAACATCCCTGTGGCTGAAGCTCTTCTAAGAACTTTGTCTCGTTGATGGTTTTGGTGTGCAGATGACACCTGAGCTCCTGCCAGTCCCCACCTGGCTGTGGACTTTTGTGATGCTTGCAGGAATTTACATCCTTCATACCTCCAACACTGCACTACTGGTAGCTGAAACGGGCACAGTGATTCAAAAGTTACTGAAGGGAGATGGAACTCAGATATGCAAACCAGGTAAACTTTGTTTCCTTAGAAGGATCTGGAACACAAGAGTTATGAGGAGCAGCTGAGGCAGGTTGGGGGGTCTTTAGCCTGGAGAAAAGGAGGCTCGGGGTGACACTATTGCTCTCCAACTAACTGAAAGGAGGTTGTAGCAAGGTGAGGGTGGGTCTCTTCTCCCAGGTAAAAAGGGATAGGACAAGGGGAAATGGCCTCAAGTTGCACCAGAGGAGGTTTGGTTTGAATATTAGAAAATTTTTTCCACCGAAAGGATTGTCAAGCACTGGAACAGGAAAGTGAAGGAGTCACCATCCCTGGAGGTATTCAAAAGATGTGTGGCATTTAGGGACACGGTTTAGTGGTGGACTTGGCAGTACTGGGTTAATGGTTGGACTCAATGATCTTAGTCTTTTCCAGCCTAAATGATTCTGTGATTCTAAGACCAGTTGAAATCAAGTACTTTCTGGTCCCAAAAGGAATGTCTGAGTATGAACTCCCAAAGGAGAACTAATATCCCCTCTTCCCATCTTAATCTCTGTCCTGGTGGTGTCTCACAATCACTTCAAGCCAAGTTGAAACCAGGATGCTTTAAAGAGCCCTTTCTTCCCCTGCTGCTCTCCTTGCCTTGGGTCTACAGACCTTTCTTTTGGAGTGTGTTCTCAGCACTGCCCATAACCCCATTGCAGAGTAAGAATGAGCTGATGACAACTTCCTGATCTGCAAGCTAATTTACTTTATTTTAAAAATGTTTGGCAGTTGGGATTACTTTGAAGGCAGCTATTTTGCAAGATATATTTTTTTAAGTTTTCAGATCTTCAGTTTGGCACTAGCAAGAAGCCAGCTGAGCGAGTTACCTTCTCTGTGATTTCAGAAAGGGCTACAGTCTTTATTTAGATTCCTCTGAACAGTATGGAAGTGCTTGTGAGAATTGGAAGACCATTGGGTTCAGTGGAAGCTGGATTGTGCTCTAAATGATCACAGATTCTTTGGGCAAAATTCTGATATCTGATGCATAGCTATAAATTGGAGAACATCTTTTATTTTAGTAATTACTCTGGTGATGGGAGAGGCTGGATAAAGATGAGCCAATCTCCAGTGGTGGATGTCTCACTGAATACTGAAATCACTGGCTGCTGACATCTCAAGTCCTCGCTCTTCCTCCTCCAGAATGACCAAATGGCCTCAGTGTGAATTTCGGTGGATTTGACACAGAAATCAGCCTAAATACAGCCTTTCTCCAGTTCCTTGTGTAATGCACTTTATCCCTGTGATAACTGTGCAGCTTCAGGGTGATGCCATCTGAGGAAGATCTCAGGGTCCATTTAGTTACACCACAGCTGTGTGTGTGTGTGATTTGGATATAGTTTGTGTTTAAAACTGGAGTACTGTACCATTGTTATGTTTTTACCTGAAGACAAGTAGTGTGGATTCATTACGAGATAAAAACCAGAGCTTTTTCAGTGAAGAGTTGTACGACCTTTCCTGTTTTGTTTGCTCAGAAAATTTGTGTCATCCTAGCACAGTTCTATTTTCCACCTGATTTTCTGTCTGTGCTGGAGAAAAGAGAAAGGTAATTCAGCTTTACTCTTGTTTTGTTATACTAAATAGAAGAGCTAAGCTCTGTTTCCTGGCCTTTGCTTTTGTTTTACTGACTGTCTTTTGACACCTGTTCTGTTATCCCATCTTTCCCTTCTTTTGCTTTCCTTCTTTCTGGATGATCTCTGTTCCTGCAGTGGCAGTTCCCTGCAGAGGGAGGCAGGCAGCCGCAGCTCTGCCACAGCTCTGTCTACAGCCCCAGGTGCACATGTGTATCTGCTGCCGTGGAGGGATAGCAGGAATATTTTGGGCGGTGTCACAGAGCTGCAGGTGGGTTTCCTCCTGGCCAGAGTGTGCAGCCACTTCAACCTGCCTTTCTCTGGGCTTTGACCAGCTCCCGAGGAATCTGCAAGCAGAGGCCTCAGCCAAAATCATGAGATAAATGACATTTCTCTGAAAGGAAAAACAGTCACCATCTTTCATTTGCACCATCTGATTTCAGTTGCATGGCTTGCAATGAAACTATAAATAACATTTATAATTTCTTTTACTTCATTTGTATTTAAGAAACATATTTATTACATAAACTCTTGCTACTTTCTAATAGTAATTCTACAGCTATGTTTGCCACAGCAGTTCCCCTGTTACATTACTGCAATTATAATAAATTATTGAAGCAGAAGCCTAAATATGTACCTAGCCTACTCTTTCAATTTTAATTTCAATTTAAATATTTTATATAGTTTTCTTATAGATTCTTTATTGATGGCTAGTAATTGCACCATCACAGAGAATATAGTTTTGTTTTGAAAGATGCTTTTGGAAATTGTACCAGCATTGTTAATTATTCAAGACAAAGAAAAAAGTTAAGACTGTCTGTCTTGAGCATGTCAACAGGATAGAAGAGATAAAGTGTTTGTATCTAGAAGAGAATACTAAGCCCAGTAGTAAATTTGGTACTGCAAAGAGGGAAAAGCTAGAGTCATACCTGAGATGCACCGTGAACATCTGGTCTTCAATGTAGAGATGAGCTTCTGCAGTTAGATCTATTTTATTGACTGGCTGAGTTTGAAGTTGGAATAGGAGCAGAAAAATAATTGGTGTCACCTAAGCTCCCAGTCCTACCCGCTGCCTCTCCCAGTTTTCTGGCCAAACCATATTTCTGCTTTCCTTTGATATGCCTTGTCCTTTGCTCGAAGGAGTTGGACTCAATGATCCTGAGGGGTCTGTTCCAATTCAGTAATTTTTAATGATAACATTAGTCGTAATTTCCTAATTGTATGATGAAAGACAGTGATAATGATGTACCAGCAGATTATGTAAATCAAAGAGAAGTTATTTTTGTGTCAATATATATTTGTTTGCCTTCTTTTTTCTTTTTTATTTTTTTAATTGTTTTATTTTAAGAACCTGTACATACTGAATAATACATTTTGGTAGCAGTTCTCCAGCATAGAGTGTCAATTTCCATCGTAGGCTTCAGATGGGAAGTGGTAGGTCTCTGCTTGCCTCTTCTTCCCAAGCTTCTATTGTTCTACTAGCAGCAAACTCCCAGTAAGCTTGAAAAAGGAAAATAATCTGATCTTTTTTAAATTCTCTTGTACTAAACTATAGAATTAAGCTTTATAATAATATAAGAATTAAAACATGTAATGGGAAACACAATTTTTATGAAGATGTGAAATCAGAAAGTCGTCATGAGTTTTCTACATGTAGCCCAATGGAGAAAACAAATAATTTTGCTTAAATTCTGTTATCTGTCACACGAATAATACATCTTAATAATAGGAGTTTTCTTTTTAATTAGATAATGTTTTGTGTATAAATTAATGTTGGACAAGTAAAAAATATAAGAAAACTGGATACCACAGTTAGGCATGTATTGAAGAATGCATGGCTATGATAGATCATTATCAGACAACTAAATAGCTATTTTAATAACTGGTTAGTTAAATTCATACATGAAACTATTTTTAGTCGAACTCCTTGTTGATTTCAGGACTCATTTTACAAAGATTTTTTTACAAAATGCTATGGAAACAAGAGGATAGTGTGGGAAACAGCTTTCCAGTTTGGTGAAACTTAAAAACTTTACTTATTTCACAAGATAGAGCCACAACTTTTTGAAGATGAGAGGATACAGTATTAGAGTAGTCCAGTGGGTAACCTGGACTGCAAGAGAACCAGACTCCTGATGTGGGTCTTTCGAAGGAGTCTTGGACTCCTGTGGTTGTTATAACCACAAGGCTATTCTCTTTCCTCTCTCTTTCATTTTGATCAGAAATTATGTCCTACAGGAACAACTTTTCTCAATGAAAGTTTCAGCTAAACTAGTAGACTTCTGTGGAAAGTTGCAATTTCAATACATTGGTATTTTTGGCAGAGTTGACTAGCTCTACCTACGATTACACATATGTATAAAATCAAGTATCCCCTACAGTAAGTAGCTGAGCAATCACATAGTTGTTAGCTAAGACTTTATTTTATTATATTTTGATGTATTACTTCTTAATAAATTGGAACTTGTAAGTGATGTATTTCTTAATAAAACTCAAACCTGTGATTCAACACATTTGTAGGAAACAGGCTATGGGTAATCCTCAAGCTAAAGCTACTTAAATTTGTGCTATACTGCATGTACCTTATTTTCCCACAGAAGGTTATTCCCCCTGACTGAGTTGGTGAGTTAAAGAAGAAAAAAAGGCAGCTAGCAGCACTGTGATGGCAGCGTAAGTTTTTTTTCCTTTTCTGTTAACACTCTGTATACAGTGGTCCTTTAATGTTCAGTTCCAAAATTAGATAGAACATTTCCTGGGAGGATTTTTACGCTCATCAATCATAAAGTTGACCTTAACAACTGAAGGTGCCCAGTCATTTGTTTACAGACAAGCTCACAAAGGTATTAAAATGCTTAGCTGTGAAAGCTAAATCTCAGCTTGTGTGATATGTAAAATCCAAGATAAAGTAGTTAATAGGACACTAAGAAAAGACTTTGATAGAATTAAAGGGAAGTGTTTCACCTCATTTGGGTATATACTTTTGTTGAAATGATGATAGAAGAACCAAACTGTATCTTGTTCATTAATACTGTTATTTGTAATAAAGCCTTTAATCTTTGAAAATAACTTTTTAAATTATTGTGATGAGGGATGATAGGAAAGCTAAGCAGATGCTGCTCTTTCTCTACATGTTGTACATATCCTAGTTCAGAGGACACTTAGGCCAATAGTGCAGGAGGCTTTTTGAAATATAGTTACTCAGAGTCAGTCTGGCTGTAGTCTTATGCCAAAAAGATAGTTAATACACTTCATTTTTGTTTTAACCCATCTCTTTGTTTCAAAAAGTTGCCTTTGCTTGCATATACTTTTTAAAGTAATATACAGTATATCTTTAAGCAGATAGTGTTGGTATGGGGTTTCTCTATGTCATTTTCTTGTGCAAGACTGACATTTTATAGGGAAAATATAAGACAAATACCTTTTCCTCCTACTGCACATTTCTTTCACCATTACTGTGATTCCAGTGCAAAGGCTGGACATACAAGAGAGCTGCACCTTTATAAAAATGAAATTTTTTAGTTCATCATCAAGGCGAACAAAGATCACTGTGAAAATAAGTGAACACTTAAGTGGTTTTGCATTTTGGTGTTCATAGATCCTAAAAGTCATCTCCCGTGCAATGACCTTTGCCTAATATTTCTATAGCTATGCAGTTTGCTTAATCATAATAAATAGGAGCATGTACTGCAACCGCAAGCATAATAAGCATCGGCAGCAAAAAACATTTTGCACAGTAGTACTATTCACCTTTTTCCCTCAGACCCAAAAAAAGCACATACCCATCTCCACTAATCTTCCCAAAAACACAGAAGCTGTCAACTGAGAGCTCTGGCTGCAAACTCTGCTGAAAATTTCCCAGTGCCCCAGTTGCAATGGGTGATAGCCCTCCACAGGCTTTCAAGGAAAATGTGATAATTTCTTGTCCATCTTTGTGTTCTCAGCACCATCCAATTAATAGTGGATCCCAACCAGCAAGGGTATCCAGCAGTGAATATTATTGAGAACCCAACTGAGCACCTGCTGGTAAGGTTTCCCTGTTTCCCTCTGCACTCTAAATACTCTCATTGTTTATTCATAGAGTCAAAGATTAAAGCCAGAGAGGACTACTGTGATCATCTAACCTCTAATCAAAAACTTTTCCAGTTTTTCAACCTCTCTCACTTGCCAGCATTACATGTGGATGCAGAATGCTGTTTACAGTGACCCATTTAGATTTCCACCTTACTTCGGTCCTTCTGGACTTGTTCAGGTGTCCTGTTTTCTTGTTCAGTAGTAGCTGCAGTGAATTTTGTAGGACTAGTGTCTGTTGTCCAATCCAGTTTTGAGCTCAGTCTTGGGGTACTACCTCAGGTCTATCGCAGACGTCCCAGTGTGACAACTCAGAATCACAGAATCACAGAATATGCTTAGTTGGAAAGGACCCATAAGAATCATCAAGTCCAACTCTTAGCCCTGCACAGGACCATCCCCAAGAGTCACACCATGTGCCTGTGCTTCTTGAACTCTATCAGGCTTGCTGGTGTGACCACTTCCCTGAGGAGCCTGTTCCAGTGCCCAACCACCCTCTGTGTGAAGAACCTTTTTCTAAAATCCAGCCTAAACCTCTGCCGACACAACTTCAGGCCATTCCCTCAGGCCCTGTCACTGGTCACCACAGAGAAGAGATCAGTGCCTGCTCCTCTTCTTCCCCTCACAAGGAAGTTGTAGAGTGCAATGTCTCCCTTCAGCTCATGGCTCTCACTGGTTCTCTGAATCTCTTGGCAGAATTTTGCCTAGTGATTAGCATATATAACTAGAAGTCAGGTTTCCTAGGACCTTTATTTCTAGCTAGGGCATTGGCATGGTGGGTGAGGTGAACTTTAGTGAGACATCTCAGGTTGTTCTGCCTCTTTTTTTGCTGTAAAATAGATTTGAAACTTAATTCATTAATATTTGTAAAGCATTTGCTGATCTGTAGAATATAGGTGTTCTATCTTCGAATAATTCTTATCCTTACCTTACATTAAAAGTGCCTTATTCTTGCCTTTACAATAAAAATGGACATAAAACCAAATACTACAGCATGTGATAGTGAAAAATAACTTGGTTCTTGCCCAATGCTGTATTGAAGTTTCTGAGTATGTATTAAAACAATGACAAACCTCAAGAAGAGGAAGATGCTAATTTTCTCCCTCTTTTGATTTTTGAAATATTTTTATAGCTGTAATATAAAGGGATGCTATTTAATATCTTACCAAATCTTATCACAGAATTAAACACACTAAGGCTGATTGAGGCATATTAGCAATCTTTGAGGCTTCAAATATGAGGCTTCCCTATATCAACCACTCTCTTAGAGTCTTGAAGCAGAATTTTTATGTCAGCAATTATCTAGTAAGATGTGGGGTTTTTTTGTTTTCCACTGTATCCCAGTGCATGATTATTTTATTTGGTGCCTTCTTAGTTTCACCATGACTGTGTATAATGCTTTCAAATATTGTTAAGAATGAGATCTGAACAGGAAGCAGGTAAACATTCTAATGATATTCTATTTTTGAGGCCAAGATGTGTTTAAATCTTTTCTAACACATAAATTTATTTGTTTTTTGCTTTTTATGAGCAGGTATTTGAGGTGTAACACAAAGTTGTTACCCTTCTGTCACCTGAGAGTCAGGTCTTCAATCTGAGTCTGCAGTTGCTTCTTTCCTTCAGTAAGCCCTGAAGAATGACTTGTCAGCAAAAATGTTTCCTGCTGCCATCATTTATTCTAGGTACAGTGTTATTTCTTTTCTCTCTACAGATTTCACCTTGCTTGGTTTGTACTGGGTCTTTTTGTCATCAGCAGATGGATGGGAAATGAACGGAGAGAGATGGCTACCATGGATAGTATTTGCAGAATTAAGCAGATGAATATCAAATACCTTTGATTAGCCACAAAGAGAATGGGGTAAATGAAGAGATTTATTCCTACCTCTCCTTTTTTTTTTTTTTTTCCAGGAACAATGAATAGAAATATTAGTGTATTAGCACTGGAACTATTTTGTAAGTCAGACACAGCAAAAGGCTTATTCTTGTGTACCTGTGGATAACCTGCTTGCAGTTTACTGTGACATTACTGCGAAGGACTCAAGAGGGTGAATGTAGGACCCTGGACAGATGTTAAGTTCTTCTTTTATATAAGACAGAAATTCATATGCTTTATTCAAAATTTCTGTAGTAAAATATACAGGTATGTGTTCACCCTCTGAGTGCCAAGCAGCATCAGCCTTTACTTTTAAACTGTTATTATAACACTAGTAAAATAAGTTTGTAAAGGCCAGTATAAATACAAGGCTTCAGTAAATATACTGTCTTTTCTGGTCTGAGTGGTGCATTTATATTCATACGTCTATCACTTTGTTAATGAGTTTTCTTCTATAAATTGACCCTGACTGCTACTGTAAAGTATAGCTTAAATGAAGTGTGGCTTTGAGACCAGGCAGATTATTCAAATATTAAGGGATATACATTGAATCATATGACTATCTTTCTTGCTAATATTTCAAAACCAGATACTTTTTGTCTGAAAGATGACCTTTAATGAGGAAACTTATGGTCCAAGATGTACAAAGCTCCCTTTGGAGCTTTTATTTTATCTTCCTTTTTCTTGCATCTTTTAGTCATTCACCCATCTGCAAAATGGATTTAAAATGGCATCACTTAACCGAGTAACCTTTGACACTTATTTCACTTAAATACAGATGAGTGTTTAAGGTACAAAACACAGGAAAACTGCATCCCTTGTCTTCTCTGTGAAATATAAACATGAGATGGTGGCAGAAATTAGTATATTCCGCGTGTAAGCAGCAAGCTCAATTCTTAGTGGGCACGTTTGTAAAATCAAAACAAGCTCTTTCTATAATCATAAGAAGGAATGCATCTGGCTAAGTGTTTGTGTACTCAAAAGAAACACACACATGTAGTGCTGGAGATTTCTTGCAAAAATATCTATGTGCCTGACTAGGGCATCACAATGCCTTTATTAGGATTTTACCCTAGGTCCTTATGTTTTTCCTACTGATTGTCACTCCAATACAAATACTGTAAATTAATTAGTTTAATACCCACTAGTGAACAGAAAATCAGTGTCTGTTATCAGTATTTATATCGCTAAGAGAAAATTCTTAATTATGTTTAAGTGCATACATGTATGTGCATAGACAAATTCTGATTTTTATCATACAAGTCTCAGTGAGCTACTCAGCTACTAAGTACCATATAAGTTGCTTGAGATATTGTGACCAGATGGTTCACAGGGCTAGTAATGGATTATAGTTCTTTCTAGCTCCAGATTGCCAGTTCAAATCTGGGTCAGGTTGACACTGTCTGAAAATTATTACTGTTTGGTGGCTCATGTGAAATAAGTTGGAGACCTCAATATAGTTCCTAAAGGCTGGGTTAATATAACACAAATGTCACTAGATGATTGTTGGTTTCAGGGCTCAGGCTGAAGCACACTGAAGTCAGTGGAAAAACTTCCATTGATTTCAGTGGGTATTGAATTAGGTCTTAATTATGGAGAATGACTCCTTTGAGCTCTTGGAAGTGGTTATTTACAAGGGGACGAAGGATCTCCATGAACTGCTCCTGGGAGACATGTAGTGCTGCCAGCTAGGATAAAACAGAAAGAAATGATCATCTGTCCTTGTACTTCATGGAGTATGAGGACATCAGGAGGGACCAATTTTTGACTGAAATACACTAATCTTACTTAATTTGGGTAAAGTGGGTTTATTCTGGCAGAGCGGTAGAGAGTCAAAACCTCTCTGAAAGTTCAAAATATCATTCTTTTGTTAGGTTTGGTGCTGTTGAATAGGTCACATAAATGGCTCCTAAATTTTTTGCAGATCATCTGCTCTCATCTAAGGATATTTTTGGTTTTGTTTGAACAGCAGAACTCCTTTGAACTCCACAGAGGATGACCTGGCTTCAGTTTAAGGTGCAGTTTGTCACCACCCAGGCTCCATTAGTGCAACAATGAATGAGAAATAACTTGATCCTTGGGGATAAGAGCCACCATAGGGAAGAAATATTAGATATTAAAGACTCTTTAGTTTGACTGACTGAAAATTTAAACTACACAGGTTAAAATGGGAAATGAGGCACAGTATTGTCACAGTAGTTGATTAGCAAGTGGATCAAACCAGTAGAAAAAATGGAGGCGTTGCCATTTCAATTGCATCAAGTTCAGATACATGTCCAGAAGATATGCATTAATCAGACTTGCCACTGATTATGTCCAATAACACTGTGCATTGTGATAATTATGTAGTATTATTGCCAGGAGAATAAAAAAAAGGGATAAAACTGAGCCACTAGTCTATTGAACTACATGTATTCACCCCTGCCTTCCACTCTCTTTTGAGTTTGGTTTCTAGTCCTACTCCAGAGGCACTCAAGTACAACTATGATTGCACAATTTCTGTACCCCTTAAATGAAATGAATTAAAATGCCAGAATCAGCTCTTGTCTGTACATCTGAGAACAAAATGTCTAACTCCTTTGACATCTTTCAATGATAAGGTCACCTGTCTAGTGAATGGAGGAATTGTTGGATATAACAGTTCTGGGCCCTACCATTTAAGGGGGATGTGAAGGAGCCTGAGTGCATCCAGAGGAGGACTACAAAGCTGGTGAAAGGGCTGGAAGGTGTGTCCTGTAGGGAGTGGCTGAGGACCTTGTATTTGTCTAGTTTAAAGAGAAGGCAGCAGAGGAGTGACCTCATTGCTCCCCAAAGCTTCCTGAGGAGGGGAACTGAAGAGGGAGGCGATGATCTCTTCTCCCTTGTATCAAGTGACAGCATGCGTGGGAATGGTTCAAAGCTATCCTATCCTAACTTATCCTGTCCTGTCCTATCATACCCTGTCCATCCTAGTCAATAAAACTATAATTTCTTTTTAAAAAGAAATTTTGTTTCTCCTTCATCTAAACTTCAATGGTTTTGTGTTTAGTTAGATGCTGGTGACTTGGAAATTTTACAGTCTAAAAAAGTTTCAGGTTTGCTGTTGAATTGCCATATTTTAGAATCCCTCATTTGTTTACCTGTCTAGTATTTAGCTTAGTGGAAAATAACAAACTTGACCTGTTTACCATTGATAAATGGTAATAATTGATACTTTAAGGATGTTCCCCTCCAGTAGGAGAACAAAGAAACCAGATTTTGGGACTGGTCAGAGAACAGAAAAAGCAGAAAACAGACAAAAGCATTTTCATAGTAGATAGTATGGGTGAGGGAATATGGGGGATAAATATTAGAGGAAATTGAGAAGTTGTATTCACATCCTAACAGAAGTTATAACAGTACAGAAATTTTAGGGTAAAATGCAGCTACTACTCCCTGGATGGAATGCGGTTGGCAGCTCCATGATCATTCCCCATACAACAGCAAAGCACCTACTAAGGCGGATGGAATAGAGGGTGGATTGGAGTGGAGATACAGCAACCAGGCTCTGTGGAAATCCTTACAGAGAGGGGAACTCAATGGTACTTTACAACTGATAAACTGCACAGTACCTGTCAACCAAGGGAGATAGGAGATATCCTGCTTCTGAGCCAACAATGATGGTGAAATCATTCTCCTCAGATGAACTTGGTTCATTAAAGCCTAACTGTAATATTAACACACACCTCCACCCCAAAGTTTCCTGCTTCCAAGGTGTGACCACCTTCCACTGGGCATGTGCTCTATATTTTTTGACTGTATCTTTAAAAGTGAAGTGAGAAAATTTTTACACCAATCAGTAACAAAGGTATTTATGACTAGAGTCACTCAAGCTCTACCTAAACATAAAGAAATAGTATAAAAGTAAGCCAAGACTGGGGGAAAAGTGAGGGAAGACTCCATAGTAATTGCTGGGATCTGTCAATGGGCTGAACCTATCTTCTTCCTCACCTCTTGGGTAAGAACTGTACTCTATGCATGCTGAATACTTTTACTGGGATTAGAGCTTGTCTGTATTGTGCCTTGAATATGTTTTTGCAGTCAGATACTATCACCAGCAATCCTTGAACCTGTCACAATTTTATATTAACAAAGAGTGTTATTCCCTAAGCTGTTAGTGGTGTTCCTTCCTGGGCAGCAGAGGGTAACACACTCAAATAAAGTGGGAAGACCCACTGAGGGATCTCCATTATGCTGTTGGCATAAGGGAGTTCCCTGACAAGGGCAGTCAAATCGCCCTCTGATCCAGTGGGACTGTTCAGTGAAGGATCCCCATAACTGGACACTGACAGACTGGTCAAGCATGAGGGTCTTGGCTTTCCTGGGGCACTAACAGACAAATCAAACACTAAGGGTTGAAGAAAACTCCCATTTTCATGTCACAGTGGGCGTTCAATTTATTCTTGAGATCAAGAGCAAGATAATCCACAAATACAATTTGCATGGAGGGAGAAACCTGAAGGAAATAAATCAATGATAATTTATGGCTTTTGTTCAGGCCTTTACTGACTTAAACAGGAAAGTAGGAGTGTTTTAAATGCAGAACTTACTGTTATATTATGTCATATTTTCATGAAGAGATAAACTCACAAAACAGAAAAGTCACATCTTCATTGGGATACTGTCAAGCAGGTGAAGGGGGGTGAGAGTCAGTTCCAAGTTCAACACCTAGCATTTGGATGAAGGATGATGTTCCTATTACCAGAAGACATCAGACATCAAATCTGTGCTTGAGCTGTGATATGAACTTGGATATGGTTTGAAACTTGCTTGATTTTACATTTTGTTTGCATTTACTTAGCAATGAATAACTGATGGTAGTGTTTAATGAGAATAATCACATCATAGAATCATAGAATGGTCTGGGTTGGAAGGGACCTTAAAAAATATCTAGTTCCAACTCTCCTGACATGGACAGGGACACCTTTCACTAGACCAGGTTGGTCAGAGCCCCATCCAACCTGGCTTTAAGCAATTCCAGGGATGGGGCATCCACAGCTTCTCTGGGAAAAAGGTTGTTATGTCTTTTCTATTAAACTTAACTAGATTTTAATGAAGATAATTAAGATCACTTTGGCTGCCTTCTTTGCGCTTGTATAAACGAAGAATTGCCCATCAAAAAGTTTAGGATGGCTGAAACATGCATAAAAGAAATCTACAGAAGTTGTTTAGATTTACACATGAGCTTAGGGAAGCCTATTTTTTGGATTCCTAAAATGTTTCAGTGTCCTGTATTTAACTTCAGATGTAAATCTATTATGTTTGTGTGCATATATAAAATGTGCAATATGAAATGCTATTTTATTTGTAAAGCAATTACCTTCTCATTTAGCCGTATGATTTAGAATAATTTACATAGGAAAATAATTTAAATATGATATTGTTTTATGAAGTCTCACAAAAAAACCTTCTCCTTTGAATTAATTATCTTTTCTATGCTACTTTCCCTCCTCCTCCTTCAACTGTCTCAGTAACTTTAAAGTTTATTTAATTGGCAGGTGTAATGAGTGAGAACACAAAATCTGTGTTGAATGATCACAAATCCTGGGCACTTCACTTGAAGATATACCTTTTTCCATATGCCTGTGTCATTTCCATTTACACAATCAGCAGTTGTCAAAGTCTAATTGCTTAGTGAGAGGCACTAAAATTCTTGGTGATGTCACAGATTTATACTCTGTTTTTCAGAATGTGCCTGACCTAAAAAGGAGGGGAGAAGAAGCTTCATAATGTCTTCTCGAGGTTAATCAATGTACCAACAAGGAATGATTGCCAATACAAACCTGCAGAATGGAGTATTTTGGGTCAGAAAAGCACTAAAGCTGAGTGGTAAGGAGAATGTTTGAATTCCTTAACAATTCAGACATATTCAAATTTCATGTATTCTAAATTTAGGTAAAGAAAAATTACTGCCACAAAGTCTTATTCGGTAGAGTCGTCCCTCATGTAATATAGCCTTACCCTGTAAATGTTGATTTCCAGAAAAACAAGGCCCATCAGTGAATGAAAAGGATCCTTCTGGTTTTCACTCCTGTTTATGGAAGATAAGAATTAGAAGAGAAATAGTGACCTGGAGAAAGAAAACAGAAATTTGTAAACAGACATGTCAGCTTAGCATTGCTGCTACCTGAATGGGAAAAGTATATGATACACTTACACAAAAATTTGGAGGTAAACATTGACTTTTTCTGCCAGTCCTAGAAGATGGTTGAAAGCTATGTAAGTGCAGAGGGTACGATACTGAGTCAAACTTAATCAGCCCCTGACAATGGCTGTATTTATGCTGTTTCTGGTTTGGATATGGGCAGTGCCCCACTGTGCATTACATAGTCAAGTGCTCTCAAGTTCTGTGTCAAAAAGATGCATTTTGTCCACAGCCTCAGATTTATGTGCCCACTTGCTCTCTGAAGTTGCCTAAATTTGTTTTGAAGATTCAGGTTCTGATTTTGATGGTGGAAGAGTCTTTGAACTGAATAAACCAGAATTTATTATGTGTAGTGATCAGAAATTTGCTGATTCCTTCTGAAAGTACAACATTCTTTACTCTGCACTTTGTGAAATTCCGTGGACAGATAGTAATTAACAGAAATGGGCTTGAAGACAGGGCTAGCTTCTAGATATATCCTTGTGTATCCGTTTTTATTGACATATAAGAGGAAGAGGCATAAAAAGACATGCAGGAAGCAGCCTGGTGGTGACTATGAGAAAGGCTAATACAAAGTATCATGGAGCTTTCTCTTTGAAAGCTCCTGTTTTTCTGAAGTCTTCTGCCATGTTGGGAAGATCAGAGATTGTGCTTAAACTGTAGTTATGTCTTGACCTTTTAATGAAATGCAATTATTATTTTAATTCATATTTACTTGTGCACTTCCCCCTCCTGGTACCACATCAAACATACTCACTGAATAATTCCTTATCACCTTTGGGATAAATAAATCTTCTTCTACTCTTGTTATCAAGGAGGCTCTAAACTCAGTGTATATGAAAGTAATTAGGCTGAGATACCTTAAATGCTCACCTGTGCAAGTAGCCTCTTATGAACACATACACAGGACAAAAGAGCTTGGACAGCTCTAGTAATGACCATGTGGGCTTGAATATTTGCCTGTATTATTAGGGTCCAACATGAAGTAGTAGGATCACAGAATCATAGAATGGGTAAGGTTGGAAGGGACCACAGTGGATCACCTGGTTCAACTTCCCTGCTCAAGCAGGGTGATCCTAGAGCACATTGCAGAGAATTGTATCCAGAAAGTTCTTAAATATTTCCAATGAGGGAGACTCCACAACCTCTCTGGCCAAGCTATTCCAGTACATGGTTGCCTGCACAGTAAAGAAGTTCTTCTTCATATTCAGATGGAACTTCCTGTGCATCAGTTTCTGCCCATTGCTTCTTCTCCTATTCTTAGCACCACCAAGAAGAGCCTGGCTCCATCTTCTTGACACCCTCCATCCAGATCCTTGTATACATTCATTATGTCCCCTCTCAGCTGCCTTTTCTCAAGGTGGAACAGGCTCAGCTCCCTCAGCTTTTCCTTGTAAGAGAGATGTTCCAGTGTCTTAATCATCTTTGTAGCCCTCCACTGCACCCAATCCAGGAGCTCCAGGTCTCTCTTGTACCGAGGAGCCCAGAACTGGACACTTCAGATGCAGCCTCTCCGGGCTGAGTAGAGTGGCAGGATCACTTCCCTTGACCTGCTGGCAATGCTCTTCCTAGAACCCATGGTTAATTCAGGCAAGTATTTACTTCTCAGTAACTCAGATCCATGTCTCTAAAACAAGGGTGGAATTATCAATCTGACCCATGTAGGGTTGCACAAAGTCTCAGAGATGCTGCAGTCCTTGGGTAACAGGAAAGAAAACATGAGCAGTCTCAGAAATGTCCATCAAAGACAGGAGGGCTGTAGTTTCTATATGAGAGCTCAGCAATACCTAACTTTAGCAACCTTATTTAGGTCACCAGGTTAAATACTGGAATCCCTAATTCTCTACATAGGTAATGAAGAAGAAATTTGCCTCCAAAGGGCAATTCAGAGCACAACATAAGTGAAGGTCACACCCTGAATTGTCATCAGGAGAAGTTGTTAATTATGCAGAAACACTATTAAAATAACTTCCTAAGTTGTGTGCACTTTGCATTATCTACATCAATCTGCTACAATTTAACATCTAACCCAGGATTTTCCTGCAATGTGGCTACTACACTAGTCTTACCTCTTCCCCAAAGACTGCCTTAAATTTGACACTAATAAGAGATTTGTAAGGCTGTGCAAAAAAACAGGAACGTTTAACTACAGAGTTTTCCCCAGCCGTTTGGATTGGTCACGAAATTTTGCATTGCTTCAGTTGATAACATGAAAAATATTTAAACTAACCTAAACAAGATAAATATCAGGAAAACACAAGCAACTGGATAAAATGTTTTTAGCACAGCAGCATTTTGGGGCTCCCTGAGTTCTATTATGTATTTTCTGAAGCATGGTATCTAAATTTCTTGCACTCATTCAGAGCTTTCAGAAGGCCCTCGGTGATACATGTGGGATTTCTGTGCACAGTTAACATGAACACTGAAGGAAGAATAGAGCCCTTTACTTCCCTCCTGTCTGTGTAAATCTTCAGATGTTCTGAGCTGCCTTTTGATATTCTTCAGAAATGGAGCTGGAATGTGGTTGAGAATTTCAGTGTGATAATCCCATGTTACCAGTGATATTAAAAGTAATACTAAATGTCAAAAATAACAAAAGAAAGACCGTCTTTTTTTTTTCATTCCAGTCAAAGAAATAGAGAGTTATTCAAGTTATTCAAAGCAGTAGTATATTTCACAGGTTGTGGTAGAAATCTAACATCAGTGCTTGTTAATTTTTTTTTTTTTTTTGCATACAGTCAGACTTAGCTGATTTGTACTTATTTTATACATATGTCAGGGCCACCAAAGGAAGTAAGTGCTAACTGATCTCATAACATGTGCCCTGACAGAAAATATTATAGGTCACAGAATCCAAAGCTACTGGCCACCCACTGTGTTGCATTTATCAAGAGGAAACCTCATAGGAAAGCTGCCACTCTCACCAAGTCTGTGCACAGAGACCCAGTAGTAGCTGTCACTCTTGGAGAAGTCAATTTGTATTGAACTTACAGAAAATACAAATAACAAATAAGTTTCTAGACTGCCAAATAATGGCCTATTTAGGGCACTTTATAAACTATTCTTATCCACACTGAGTTGGAAGGAAATTTTGTGATATGACAAAGCATTTATGAACCATGTGGGGCTTTTATCTTTGGGGTTCTTTTGTTTGTTTGTTTTTATTTTTTTTAATGAATGCAGTCTTATTTGCATTGGTAGTGGGTGAGAAGGTTGGAACAAGAGTTAATGCTATCCAAGAAGGTATCAGCAAGGCAGCTGAGCGATGATGGCTGGAGTTATGGCTGTTTTGAGCTTTACACTTTTGGAAGGCATTCAACTACCTTCTGAATTAAAACTCTAGCAAAATATAAGCAGAGGAAAGACAAGGAGATGGGCAGAAGAGGAAGCTGATGAAATAAAGATCAGACCTTATCTATGTTGTGTCTAGAACTGAGTTCTTAGGTCAGTGTTTTCTTATTTCCTGGTCTCCTTTGATATGTAATAAACTCACGTCTTTTCAGAATGTTGCTAAAAGCGTCCTGGCATGTCTTCCTGGTAGATGTTTTTTTAGGGCTCTGCAAACCTTCAGTTTGGATACAAATGCAGAAGGCCTGTCAAGTGCTAAGGTCTAAGGTAGAACCAAACATTCTCCTTCCCTCAAAAATATTACTGACCAGAAAATTATTTAAACCAAAAATATTTACAAATTCTGTTGGGTTTGATAAGCCATTGTTGAACAAAACAACAGAAAAAGGAAGATATCTCTTCATTATTTCAGTCTCTTCAAATGAAAGCATCTTAGTATTGACAAATGACAGATTTAAAAATTGTCCTTAAAAACAGATTTTTAGCAAGAGTTTTATAAAATCTCACAAACCCCAAAATGTTTTGGCTGACCCACTTTCTCCTCTGGTCTCTTGAGCAAATTAACAATGTTTATTTCAAGTAGACTTTCTTTTTCTTTCTTTTTCTTTTTCTTTTTCTTTTTCTTTTTCTTTTTCTTTTTCTTTTTCTTTTTCTTTTTCTTTTTCTTTTTCTTTTTCTTTTTCTTTTTCTTTTTCTTTTTCTTTTTTCTTTTTTCTTTTTCAACTTTTCAGTTTTTGGTAGTGTTAGATTAACTTAAATATATGTAGTCCTGCACTAAGATACCTCATAAACACTTCCTGCTCTCAGTGTTTTAATAATGGTGTTACTGTTCTAGTGCTGGCACTTTGCAGGCTTACTGTAACAGGGTTAATTTTTTAGTTCAGGGCAACAGGGAATTGTGTGACATGGCTCAAGCTGTAATCACACTTACAGTGAGGCTCCAGGTCTGCAACATCACATTTGTCTAGGGGTGACTGAATGTAAGCTGGAAATATCTAGAGCACAAATGTACTGTTACAATGAAGACCCTAACCCAAATCCCAAAGCAGTGCATTTTTCTCCACTTACACATCACTTTTTGCTATGTAACTGCAATATTTTCTAGATGCTTATCTGCTGGTTTTCACCACTATATCTAGTCACCTCAAGTGGCTGCAGAGATTAATTTTTCCATTTCACACAAAGGCCTGGTTTTGTCAACAATTTTGTACATGCTTTTGAGTTAATGGCGTGTGGCAAGCACTGTTGGCTTTGCCTGTTGAGCCTGTGAGTGTCAGGGCTGTGGAAACAGACTGGCCACAAGGTGCTTTGGGACTGGGAGTGACAGGGATGCTGGTGAAGTATTCATGCTTGGGGCTGCTGTCAAGAACTGCTCAGAGCTGCACCAGGACTGGAAGGGAAAAAATGGGATCAAAGTAATGAAACAATATAGCAACAATATAAATCACTCCAGAATCTGAAAGCCTAGCCCACCTAACCCAGAGGAACTCTTACCTTGAGTTTGACTATGTCTCTTTATGATGTTGGGAGAGATTTGATCTTTTTAGTAGCCTTATGTGACATTTCCCTTATTAATTATTAGTCTAGCTGGCAAGTCCATCAAGGGAAACTGAGGCACAATAGCTGTAGTGTTGTGTTCTGCTAATCGTGCAGGTAGCAAAATGTACTTTTAAATGGGTGAGCTGATTTAGGTCATGAGTTGCTTTTTGCTAGAGTCTTCCAACTTATCTGTTTAATCCAGTATAGGCACTGTATGTTCAACTGATAGGGGCAAAACTGTCTGTCCATCTCTCAAACAATGGTGATCTAAACATAACTGATGCTAACCACCTGTCCTCCTTATGTAGGAAGTGTGTTTCAAAACACCACTATGTGTAGTGGTAAGACAGGACATAGGGGTTTGCTGGTATATAAGGCTGAATTTCTGAATTGTATCACTGCTGTCTTTGTGCTGATATCATTAGGAATTTGACTGTTCCCTGGCATCATGAATATGCATAGAAACAGACCTGAAGCACAAAGGTGTAATGCTTTGTGTTAAATTTACATGTGCGATTAACATGTCAACCAATAAGAATGCTATTCACTTTATTTGAGCACACACAAGAAAGGATATGGATGCCAAAATGTGTAGCTGTATTCCAGATGCCACTTGATCCGTCCAACTCACTTTCTTCTCTGTAAGACTCTTCTTTGCATTCATGGGATTCAGACTTTCCTGACTCCTTCCTCTGCTCATCCTGCATCTCAGGGAGGTCACGGTTATAGCAAACCACTGCTGCAGTGTGGAGATGCTTAGAGGTTTCTGGCCTGGCAATATCGTTGAGAGGAAGCTCTGAAATGCCAACAATAGATTTCTGTCTGTGGAAACTCTTCTGATATGGAGCTAGCTTAGGTGTCCTTGCACTGTGCTGACTGTTGCTTAGACACAATTATGAAATGGGCATCAAGGCTTAGCATTCCTACCACATTGCTTTGCCAGGACTGAATTTGAGTGCCCAAAGATACTGACTTCTTTTGATATAATCACAAGTGCAAGCAGGATGTCCACTAAGAACACAAAATACATGGTGATAGTAACCCAAAATGAATGGCTTATGCAACAACCCTCCCCCTAATTAATGTTGCACATCTCATTTAATGAATCTCGTCTTCTGTTTTTCTCTCCAACTAGGCTATGAATATCTTGAATTTCTAGAAAAAGAAAAATAAAACCCTAGTCAACCCTGCAGTGTCCTTTGTTTACTAAGAAAATCTTTCTTTATCCTTTAAGCTACCAAGTTCCAGCTGTTCCCAGAGTTCACTGATGTGTCAGGAAGGAATTACTTTAACACTTTCATAGAGAAATATTTGCTCATACAGACTGTTTAGCTTTGACTGTTGTTCAGGGGACATTGTCTCTTTACCACCACTAGCTGTTTCTCTAGCTCTTAAGCAATGCACTTTGCTGCCGACCATGAGCCATCCTTTCCCAGCTAACGTGGTTGTGCATGGTTTTCACATTCAGTACCCTGACTGCCAGAATCAGATGATACTCTTGTGACCCATATAAAATCTGTTATCAATTTTCTCTCACTATGAAATATAAATTATTAAGAGACCTTAAGCCTCTGCTACACCAGCTATTTAAAGTAATGAATTTTTTTTCCTTAAACAGGGGAAGCAAAGACATTACAGCAATTATTTTTATTCTGCAACATAAGTGGATTAGATTTATCACTGTTGGTTCAGGTTCCACAATAAAGTAGGTTTATTTATTGTTAGCTTGAGTTAAAAAATGGAAAGAGGTATCCAAAATCCTTCCACACACATCTGTTAGATTAGAACATGGGAGCTCTGGTGCTTGCCTTTACTCCTTTGTCTACTTCATTGCACTCAGGCTAGAGAGTTAGAATAGTGCTGGTGGGAGAGTACAACCACTGCTCACAGAGTGAATCATGTCAGGCAAGCACACAACTGACTATGTAGTTATGTCCTAACATAAAAATAAATGTGAGTATAGATGCTACAGAGACATTTGCCAAAGTCTTTTTAATGGACATATGCAAATAGGCATGTCTTGTTCATGTTAAGAACTGTCTGCTGCCATGGGAAAAGGAGAGGTAGAGGGATGAGACTGAGCTGGGATGCTGGGGAAGACACTAAAGAATGACACTTGCTGTCCCTGTTACTTATGAACAGTTCAGGGTAAAACTTGCTGTAGTTTCTGTTCCTTCTCCTCCTCCTGGTAACAATAACCTGTACACTGACCCCTCCTCAAGAGCATTACTGCAATCTGGTTGTCCAGGGGCCTGGCCTGAGTAGCAGAGGGAGGAGAGCCCAGGGCTACTCTGCTACCCCAGCAGCTCCCCACACCTCAAGCTGCTAAATGGTGACTTATTCAGCTGCTTTCAGGATGGTTCAGTGAGTCCTGGCAGGTTCAAAAAGACTGGGGAGATGGCAGCTGGAAGCAGTCAGATGTGCTGTTTCCACCTCTGTGCTACTACTATATGCTCTCCTGATGGGGATCGCACAAGTTGACACAGGTCTCTGAGGCTCTAAGCTGCACGTATCATGAAGAAGATGAATGACTAAACTAAAATTGTGAGTCTGCATTTTATTTTGCTAATCAAACACTTTTTTTCAAAAGAAATAGGATTTTCTCTGGAAGCCAGAGCAAAGCCTGATTGAGTAGTGCATTTATATTAAGTTTAACTGGTTAGCCTTAGCAGTCTCATAGGATGTATTTTAATTTCCTGCCCAAAATGTCTGTGTAATGTGTGGCATGTTTTTAAGTGGCAGATATTTTCACAGAATATTTTCAACAGTAGAAGCACTGGTGCTTCTACAATGAGCATGCATCTGATTTGCAAAGTACCCTGAGATCCTCTACATTACTCATGGGAAATATTGTCTCTGACTTGCATTTCTCTAAGGTTGGTGGATTCATTAAAAATTCTGAGAAGTTCTACATAACGATTTTGTAGCAATGACTGCTGATTTTCATAATGTTTTAGTATGTCAGTTAATTCTTGCCTCATGGCAGGTCAGTTCTTTCAACAACAGAGTTCTCCATCATTGGCTTGACATGCAAGCATCGACACTCTGCTATTTAAAAACAAAGTGTCCGAAACACCATATATAATTATTTTCAAAGTCGTATGGTCATTTTTCTGCAATCGAGATCCTATAAATTTTGCCCATTATAGGCACAAGACATAATGATCAGAACAAAATTTTCTGGTTTTTTTTTATAATAACCTTTTTTCTTGTTTGTTTGTTTTGTTTTGATTTTGTTTGTTTGTTTGTTTGTTGTAAATGGAAAAAAAACCACAGCACCATCACTTTAAAAATAATCCACTTTCAACTATGAGCTACAAGTTATGGATGAACAGGAACATAATGTTATGGTGAAGTATTGATATTCATTGTAAATGATCTGCCGGCCACATTTAACACTATAGCTGATTGTTTGTAAATTTGGGAGAAAAACTTAATATTTTGTGCTTATTTTCTCTTGACAATGACTTGTCCTTTTTGTGTTATGTACTTCCATCATAAGTGTAGTGAACACTTTACAAACTAGCTAGGGTACACAGTAATTTTACTGAATACATTTACATGGACATGCTGAGTCACACGCAAATTTAAACCTGGATATGAAAGAGACGGAGCTCTGAGCAGAGTCCTGGAGCCCTCATTCCTCCTTGACAACAGACTATACTGGACTACAATCAGTTTTACTGCCTTTAGTACTCATTCCATGTCCTCAGGATGGCATGGCATCTCTGATGTGAGAGCTTAAATCTTCCAAGCAAATATTTATGTAAGAAACATTAGCAATTTAACTGCGATACTGAGAAGAATAGTAGTTTGGGCTTATATTTTGTTAGAAAAAGACAAGGACCAAGCTCTTACCAGATTAAATAAAAACCCACTTTTTTTTTTGGGTTTAGGCTGGAAAGAATTCATAGAGGGATTTGGCCTGTTTTCTGAATTATGAGCTTCTTTGAGGTTTACATATTGCTCCTATTCCACCCACCTCTCAGCTAAGTTGAAACTTGATTTCCATGATGCCTTTCATCTTCCTGAACAAATAGCAGTTGCTTCTGTTGTCCTCTGTAGTTTTCCCACCTGATTTCTCTCTGTCTTGAGCAATGGAGAAACCTAGATATGCCATTTCTGATTCAGCAGGGGTCTCATTTTAACTGTGCTCACCCATTTCCCTTAGTTGTATTGTAAACAAACACTTCCTTTGCCCTATCTTCATTTCTGGTATTCTCTATTAAAGACTCTAATTCTTCTTTCATTTACAATAGGATATGTGCTCCAGATCTGCAGTAATTTCAGAGTTTATGCAATTCCTAGAGGCATCTTCAATGCAAACTTTGTAGCTGGTACATCCTTTTGCTGTACCATCTTTAATTTCCCATTGTCTGCTGGGACACACAGAAGCCTCTTTCTGATGTCACCCCACTGTCATACCCTTCTCTCAGTGACTTTGCAGCAAGAATTCCCATTTATTCTGCTGGAAGACGGGAGTCCTTACCACAGCAGATATTGCAAAGGTTACTCTTTCAACCAAAAAATCCACAGATCATGAGAAAAGTTAATTGGTGTGTGTCTATGCAAAACAAGTACTACACTCGAAGAGCCATATAATGGAATGTGATGTCAGAGCGCATAGGGGCTTTTGGAGGTGGATGTTGCTAGTGCTGGAGGCTAGAAAGTCCAGGCTGCAGGTTTGCTTCTGTCGGTGTTTCGTTCTTCGTGTACCAAGTGCTCTGCACTGAAGCCAAGAGCACTGGAAGGGCCAGCGCTAGTGCCTGTGGGCTTATCTGTCCTCTTGGGGGAAACTAAGAATTTATATTAGTTTAGCCTCTCTTATCTAAGCCTAACCTCCAAAATCCCAAATCAAATGTATCAGAAAACTAACAGGGTGTTTACTCCATTTGTGATACTCATTTGGCCCTGCCAGTTCTGCTCTCTCCTCCACCCACTGCATAGTGGCTGGTTTTAGAAAGTAAGCTCCACAGGGGAGAATATCCAGGTATCCAGAGTGTCAAGAAGAGAGGGAAAGGGTCCCTAATCCCATCTGTTTTTTTGATACCACCAACAACCATCCAATAATAAGTTTTACATCACTCCTTGGCCATGCAAGAGTCCAAAGCTTTTAAAGATAAATGTTATCCTGAGATGAAGTGCTACTATCAGTTGTTTTCTGTTTAAAGATCTTATCATCATCAAACTTATTGCGGAATATGATTTCTCTGTTAGTTTCTAGGAACAATAGAATAAAATTTTAACAGTATAGCTTCTTTCACCTCTTAGGGGTCCCCAAAGCTCTGAAAAAACATACAGGAATAGCTTCACTCTGTGCAGAGTTGCAGTCATCTTCAGACTGAAACACAGCAAAGATTTAGCATTGCTATATAAATTTTTAGAGAGAACACTATGACAAATGTCATTTGCAGTAGAACTGCAAGGGGGACTTTGGTCTGCAGGATGTAAATTTCTAGTTGGAGTGTGATGAGGATAGCTGAGCAAAGAGTCTCCTAAAACTGCAGCATGGGATTGTCAGTGCTTCTGAGCTCATTGCATCTTGTCCAGCAGCAGTGTCCTCCAGCGTGATGCTTCTGTGTCTGCTCAGCTCTGACTCAGAAAGGAGAGCGTCACCTTCTGAGTCACGGGTGTCTTCTGTCGTCTTGGGTTTCACTGGAAGTTTTTAATGCATGTGGAGAGACCAGAGTCAGTCCCAATTGCTTTGTGAATGAGGCTAATGCACGATTTACCCGGCAGAAGCAGGACTGGTTTGCATCTATATCTACAAGCCTCCCCTTGAACAGATCTCAGACCTCTGCAGCCTGAGCCACTCTCCCTTCACTCTTATCTCTTAAGGACTTGTTTTTTCTGACCTGGGCTACTAGCTTTAATTTAGGTGGTGTGGAACATGTTGCTGCTCAGCAACTTGCTGAAAGCTGTGATCTACCGTCATTATTTCGTTTCAGTGCCTCATCAGCTCCTAATGTGCTGGTTGATACATTAGTAATGTTTTTCACATGCATTTATCACTCCCAGATGTCATGCAAATGTTATAGGAACTGCAGCTGGTTCACAAACCAGGTAGAAGGGCTGAGGCTGGGCTTCTCAAACAGAGACGGCTGCAAAGCAGGATTTAATCTTAGCCGCAGGCTGCAACCATGGCTATTAGGTTAGATATCTAAAAGGTCAATGAGTTTGAGCTCAAGGCTGTGGCCAAACAACAAGTCATGTATGTGTGTAGTGAGGGATCCCAGGAACATTAGCTGCTTAAACCCAAGGCCACTATTGATTGTTAATGTAAATTCACTTATTTTAGAGCTTTGAATAGGAAGTGTTGTTTTCTAAAAGACTAAATTTTAATTATTTGGCCTAAAATCTCTCTCACTGTCAGTGAATGCTAGATTCAGGGGATAATTACATTAATTTATTTCCAATAAATTTCAAATTAAAATGATATACTGGGGAGAGACTTGATTGAAAATCTTGCTGTTTTGTTCCTCATTTGAAAACTTGTTTGCAATTAGTCAAGCTGTCAGATACCCAGGGAATGTGTTTATTTATTTATTTTTACTGGGAGGAGGGGAGGAGGAAGTAAAGTTGCCATGCGGGAAACCCTGTGGTAATGCTTTTTGTGCAGGCAAGGCTTAAGAATATTTCAGATGGCAGTTTGCCATGAGATAACTCTTAGATTTTGCTTTAGTATTTTGTTTTCTAGCATACTAGAGCTAATCACAGGTTATTTAGTAAGTACAAGTCCTAAAAAAAAATCAGATTCCTGAAATTAGAGATAGAGTCTAATCTTTAATCCTTCCTCCCAACCTCCCCCTCCCAGAGCTGAGCACGGATTTTATTTCTGCTTCATGTCCTTGGGGCTCTGGGCTGTGGCTGGTGCCAAGCAGGGGCTTTGTGTTGTTCCAGCGCCAGAGCAGCAGAGCAAAGTGCAACGCTGTGCTTCCTGTCAAGTAGCCTCTTAGCCACAACATTTACCCAGAGAGCTAGAAGCTCTCCCCCGCCTCCCAAAAATTACTCCAGCTGCCTGGCAGGTGTTTCCCTGGGAAGGAATCTCTTTCCCTGCTCATCAGGGCTGCACCAGCTGTGGAGACTGGAGAAGGAAGATTCTAAGGGCAAGCAAGAATTATCCATCTCATAGGCAAGAAATTTACTTGGCTTGCAGAAGGGGCCACTTTACATTTCATTGCCTGTTGATACATAACTTCTAATGTAGTTCCCTTCCTGCAAAAGTATAGAAGTCATTCTGGGAAGGGCACAGCAATTCTCCCTCCCATCAGTGACTTAACTACGAAGGTAGTGGACTGTTTTCTCTGCCCCCATTCCTTCCTTTTTACTGAATTGCTTTTTCTCCTTTTTTCTCCCCTGTTCCCTTTCAATTTATATCTGCACTTGGCCTTGAGGGATCACTTTATAGAAAGCTTTCATATAGCAGTCTGGAGTAAAATTTAAGCTAGAAATTTTGAAAAGCACAAAAAACAGAGGGGTGTCTTAGGCCATGGTCAAATAGATACTGCCCACAGTGGTTGAAATGTTATTGCCCTGTGTTATCTGCTGCTGCCCCTAAAAGTCAGAAAAGAAGGGGTTTAGTTTCAGGTGGTTCCCAACCCATCTGAATCCAGCAGGATTAACTCAGACCAGGAATGCAAACTGTTCAAGCATGCAGAAGCCTCTAAGGGTCAGGACTACCTTCTAGAACACCAGATCCTGTATGAAGTTATGAAAAGGTTATCAGTTAATATAAGAAGCTTCTGTTCTGGAAATGAGATGAAAACATATAAATAAACCAACATGCAAGTGAAGAGAAGGGAGAGAGAAAATGGACTGACAAACTGCAGAATTCTTATTGTAGAACAATCTAGAAAGCAGCAAATAGAAGAAAAGTTATGGGCTTTCATTGTCTCGTTAACATTAATGAGAAAATGCTGATAGCAGTTGCAATTATTTAAAATTTGTGACCACGTGGCCAGACACTATCTAACACTTAAGTAGAGGGCTATGTAAGCTTGCTTAGTCTCAGTGCTAGAAATTACTTTTTCTTACTGCATATCAACAGAAAAGGAGCTATCGAGATATTCCCTGGCAAAATCATCCCATTGAAGGGAAGATATCTTTCTGAGTTGCAGAATGACCTCCTTAAAGTAAATGGGCCATTAGTGATTGAATTCAATCATCCTGACAATAGCTCTAGCTGGCATTGGGCTGAGTGCAGAATGACAGATTGTACTCCATGTAACGGGCAGTCATCAAAACCTCTCCTGAGACAAAGAAGAAGGTACTTACTGGGTCAGCCTGAGAGGTGGCTGTATCATGCATAGGTACATCCTAGCTGGGATGCTAATGGGTGTGATGCTGCAACCAGTGTGCTGGCTTTCCTGCACATCACAGCAGTTATGTGGGACCTGCATACAAACTGGCAGTGGGGAGGAAAGAAGCAATCTTCCATATTACTGCATTTTTGTGGCTATCTCAGCCCTCTTAGAGTCACTCACTGATGTGTAGGGAGTGACTGCACCACAGGTTCTGGGGTCATGATGACCTAAGCTCTTCCTTCGTGTTCTTGGTGCTTAAAGCACGTGTACTTGGAGCATCATTTACAGCAGACCCACAGGTCTGCCCCTGTGACTGCTTTCTAGGAGATAGCTGCACTCTTATTTCTATCGGTTGGCTTGTCTGCACAGTCTGGATTCATTGACACAGATGAAAAAACAAACAAACCCACCTTTTCCTAGTATAGTTATTTTGATTTTAAGCCAGCCCACCTCACTCAGCTCACTTAGCCAGTGCAGGTAGGCCTGTCTGGAAGGACAGGAGGTACTGAGAGAACAGTAGCAATCAGAGGGACGTCTGGGGAGAAAAAGCAGCTCCAGGCAGTGCCTTCCTACCTCCAGGTTATTTCATCAGCCCCAGATCAGCAGCAGACAGGTTGTTTTGTCTACCTGTGGACATAGATTGATGTGCCTCCAGGGATGTGCTGCAGGAGGGTAGAAGTTTGAGATTACTTACCTGTCCAACTGCTTCTGTGATAATGTGCTGCAGAGTCAGGATGGTGGCTGATTAAAACCCATGATAATTCAAGAGATCTGCTGGATATTTCCAAAAATCCACGTTTATCTGTGTCTGAAGAGAAGCAACTAACCTTACAAGGAAAGCATCAAATTAAAAGCTGCTAGGAACAAAATCCACCTGTTACCTACATAGCAGACACACAAACACACACAGACACTGGTTCTGCCTAAAGGTAAACACAAGGCTCTCCTCTCTGGAAGGTGCGAATCTTAAAAGTGGTGAGTTAGTGAAGGAGATGCTGTGAAACCAACAAGTAAATAGTGCTGTCCATATCCTAAATTCACGTTTTATAGCGATGTTGCTCACATTGACATTGGTGGGCTATAAACAATATCAGAGCCTGCCTTACTGTGTTAATAACAGTTTATTATCTGTTTGCTTCAATTTGAACACACAGGCCAGTTGGTCTTCCCAGTCCATTCCTACATATTTTCTGAATATGTAGGCAGGGAAGTGGTTCAATTGAATTAAAAAATATGATTTTATGTACAACATATTATTTTAACAGTGCTCATTTAGATAGCCATAGACATTTGGATTCAGCAGATTTAAATAGGAAGCTCATATAGGAAAAAGAAAGAGCTGACCATAAAAAGCTACCATTTCACCACAAAAATCTTCAGGTTTTTTTTGTAGGCAGAAAATGGCCCTATGTGGACAATAACTGTTCCACAGATGTAGCTCTGCATTGTCCTCTATAGGCAGCCTCCCTTCATGGGCATGATTGTAGGATGACATGCTGCTGCAAAGTCTGGCTTGGGCTACCAGGTCTTTGATTAGAAAGAACTTGAAGGATTGAGCTGGATCAATAGAGGTAGTTTTAATTAGATGTAGTAGTGAGTGTCAAAAGCTGCCAGACTCTGACTCAAACAGAATAAGAAAGGATCAGGAGCCAGCCTCAAAGGTGAGCGAAAAAAGCGAGTCTATAGTAGATGGGAATTTTGAGGGAAATGAGAACATCCCTGATAAGGTTTAAGAAAAGCCAAACAGCAGGAAAGTAGGCAGCATACAAACTGGGATCTTGGCACAAAACGACAATAAACATTTTTCCCAAGTTGTTCTGTAGATGCTGAGCATATTACCAATGAAATCAGTTACACCTTGGCCTGGATCCTGTTCTTGGTGCAGAGTGGCTGCCTTCAGGTTATATTCATTTAAGAAGACAGAAACATTAGATAGCGCCAAAACATGAACTGAATTTTGATAAGTGTTTGCTTTTAAAAGGTTATACAGAACTTGATTGCAATCAGCAGCTCAGAGTATGCTAGTCATTTTCAGACACCTTCCATACACTTTGATATTTGGCTATAGGTGCCTGCATAGTCAGAATTTTAGTGAGTAATTTAGATGTTCAGACACAACTTTTCAGAGCCTGATTTCAGTCCATCTCCTTGATTAAAACTCACTAGTCATGAACTCAGTTCTCTAGTAATGCCAAAGCTTTTCCTTTTGGCATGTTTCTCTGGTTAGGATTTTCTCATAGAAAATTTGTGCAACCCTTTGTAAAATATATGTTGAAATATTAACTCGTATTCCATTTTTGTTATGTTGAAACAGAATCTGTCAGATGTGTACTTGGAATATTATTTCTTTAACAAATAGTTTAATTTCTTTTAATGATAAAGCATTTATTCTACATGGCAGTATTGGGACCTTATTTACTTAATATTCTGTTATCCATTAAAGTTCTGCCAGAATAAAACCACACGTTTATTTACCCTTATTAGTCAGTATTTGAAAATTAGATCAGAGTTTGGGTGCTTGCCCCTGATAAGAAAATAAATAAGTGATTATTAAAATTAAGAAAAAGGCAAATGCCTTCAAAGGGTTGAGAATTTTGTTATTTTACTTTACAAAACAGTAAGAGAAATCATCAGCCAGGTGGGCTCCCAGACAAATGGTAATCGTATTATAACCATATGGGTCAAATTGTTTGCCTAATCACTTTATATTCAAACATACACACAGAGAATAAAAATTTTTCAGTTTAGAGGAAAACCCATCACACACTGGGTGAGCAATTGGCTCATGGGTAATAGTGAATGGGGTAACATCACATTGGAGACCTGTCACTAGTGGGGTTCCACAGGGCTCCATCTTTGGCCCTGTGCTCTTCAACACCTTCATAAATTACTTGGACATGGGACTGGAAGGGATACTAAGCAAGCTTGCAGATAACACAGAACTGGGAGGAGCTGTTGACTCCCTCGAAGGCAGGGAGGCCCTGCAGAGAGACCTCAACAAATTAGAGGACTGGGCAATCACCTACCACATGAAGTTCAACAAGGGAAAATGCTGGATTCTGCAGCTGGGACGGGGCAACCCTGGATGTATGTACAGGCTGGGGAATGAGAGGCTGGAAAGCAGTGCCATATAAAGGGAGCTGGGGGTCCTGGTTGACAACAAGTTGAATATGAGTCAGCAGTGCCCTGGCAGCCAGGAGGGACAACTGTGTCCTGGGGGGCATCAGGCAAAGCATCACCAGCCGGTCGAGGGAGGGGATTGTCTTGCTCTGCTCTGCACTGGGATGGCCTCACCTTGAACATTGTGTGCAGTTTTGGGCATCTCAATATAAGAAAGATATTAAAGTAGTAGAGAGTATGCAAAGGAGGGCAACAAAGATGGTTAAGGGCCTTGAGGGGAAGCCATATGAGAAGCAGCAGAGGTCACTTGGTCGATTCAGCCTGGAGACAAGGAGACTGAGGGGAGACCTCATTGCAGTCTACAACTTCCTTGTGAGTGGAAGAAGAGGGACAGGCACTGATCTCTTCTCTGTGATGAACAGAACCTGAGGGAATGGCCTGAAGTTGTGTCAGGGGAGGATAAGGTTGAATATTAGAAAAAAGGTTCTTTACCCAGAGAGTGGTTGGGCACTGGAACAGGTTCCCCAGGAAAGGGGTCACAGCCCCACACCTGACAGACTTGAAGAAGCATTTGGATGATATTCTCAGGCACATGGTGTGACTCTTAGGAATAGTCTGATGCAAGGCTAAGTGTTGGACTTGATGATCCTTGTGGGTCCCTTCCAGTTTGGCATCATATTCTGTGATTCTCTGAAAATGTAGTATCTTAAATGTCTCAGAATAGTGTGTATCTATCCCTTTCAGTGTAGTGGGTGTTTCATGATATATTTTTATATTTGACTGTGAACATGTATCTTTTCATAGCTTGCAGCTAAGCTGCCTTGAATTCTTTGTCTTTAGCTTATTCTCACTGCCACTCTTTTGGATATTGCAACTTCCAATCTGCTGGTGGAGCTGCTTGTGAAAGTCTCCCACTTCAGTCAAAATAAGCTAGGTTAGCAAAGACCTAATATTTAAACTGAGATAAGTCTAATGAATTAGATTACCTTGAAAGGAGAAGCAAAGCAATTGTATTGCAAATATCCATCCCTCCCTGTCTTGCCAAAAATTTCTGAATCCCTCAACCAGACCTGACAGAGATCCTGAAGAGTCCCGCTTTGTGAAATTTTATGGCTAGATATTAATTAATTAATTTATACTCTCCTGTTTTTCTCTGCTGGGTTGCAAGAAAAAGAAAAGTTTAACAGTATGGTTAAGTGATATGGGAAGAACCTTTTAGGAGCACTCTTTCACATTAGCAGGGTGGGGTGGAATGGTAGTGAATCACGTGGCAGAATAACAGCAAATGGGAAAAACTTCACATAAGCTTAGCTCTGTCAAATTACTCTCTGGTAACAACAGTGAACCATAGACAGCAGTAATAGGTATAAGAACAGTTATCTCCAGAGCCTCAAAGTCTGAGTAATGAGAGGAGAGAAGGGAGAATTATCATCAATACTTGCAAAATAAAAAGGGTTTTCCTCTTGGAAAACAAAATATACATATAGCAAAGGAAAAGTCAATAGAGGGAAAAATAACGTCAAGTATGAATGCTTGAAGCAAGAGCTCTATCCAGGAAGTTAACAATGGGCAATACTTGGTATTGTGTGCTTAAACTTTATAGAGAGGCTGAAGGAGCCTACCTATGGGAGCTCAGTGCTACACAAGGCCTTGGGGTTCTTTCCAGCGATAATATTTTCAGAGCTTTCCCTCTAAATTTTCAAACAATAAGCATAGAGGGCAAAAAGGCAGCAAACAGCTGTTGTAGCATGATGGATGATATTTATATTTTTTTGATTCTGAATGATAATGGCAAAAGGATAAATCCTGCCCTTTTTCACGCTAATGTCTAGATCCCATCACAGTCATCTCAGCACTGTGAATAAAACTTAATTCTCTTCCAAGTTAGTGGAACTTGTTTTGTGGACTTAGCAAAACAGAGTAGAGGTCAACAGGGTTTAGGAGAGGAAGGGAAAAGTAGGCTGGGAAACCACAGGGCAGCGACTGGGTTTCAGAGCAGAAGCTAAGAAGGAAGAATTGAAGTTCAGGGCTTTATCCTCTCTTATTCTCTCCTTGCTGCACACACACTTTCAAGATTCACAGATGTACACTGTACCCTTCACTGCATCTGCCTACAGCCATACTTGAATCTGTCTCCTGGCAAAAACTCCGTGTACCATCTACCCTGCCTCCACTCTTACTTCCAGCTGCTCCCATCTCTCACCTAAGTCTGGAAAAGGGAGATCTGCATTCATTCATGCTCTAGAATAAGAAAAGGATGGACTGCACCAGAGAAACCCAGCCGAACAATTGCTACTCCTGCAGAATTTTCTGGAAGGATGATGAATGTGACTTCTTAGACTCTACCTGCAAAGGCACCAGCAGCAGCAAGTTTAAGAAAGATTTTGGGACTGGTCATTCAGGAGACCTATAGTGGAGGCAAAGTAGAGCTTGCTAAAGTAAACAGGAGGTGTGATTACAAAGATAAAAAAAGGGGACGGAGGGAAATTTTATGTCTTGTATGATTAGTTGTTAATAGAAATGTGTTGTTCCTGATGGGAGGATTTTGGGCATTTTTTCATTCACTTTTTACATACTAATATGAAGGAAGTGTTCCTATTTATAGTAGAAGATGTCTCAGAATAAATTAGAAATGTAAGAAACACTTATTCACTAGCCTAAAGACAATGGAGAACATTTAACCTGAAACTTTCCAAGCACAAGGATCAAAGATAGAGAATTTCAATGGACTTGCAGGTGGAAAACTAGGGGAAGACTGGGATCATATCATCAATTTTTCAATTCTGGGATTGATGATTAAAAAAATGAAAAAAGTCCATCCTAATATGTGTTGTGGGATACCTCATTCAGTCATTCAGAACTCTGAAAGACCCAGAGTTAATCCTTGGAAGTCAAGTGAAGGAAATCAATCAGTTTCAACTGACCTCCCACAATGCTCAAACCCCCATCATGTTGTACTTGTTCTGAGCTACTCCTCTTAGTTTGCTGAGAATTGCTTCCTGGAAGATATAGTCTCCAGCTGGATTATTTGGATCCAATTCACTTTACCTAAATACAACAGTTGAAAGTGAGACAGTTTACTGTGAGCTATTGAATAAATTAAAATTTGAAACTTGAGCTGGCCAAAACTGAAGGTGAATAATCATGTACCCATAATTTCTTTCCCCACTAACAATTTCCAGCATATCTGCAAAAACCAGCAAACATTTCATTGACAGGCTTTACTTCAGTTTGATATTCCCAGGCTGACAGTTAGTTGGGCATACACCTGTCTTGCTCTGTTTAGCGTATATTCTTGACATTGACTTGAGTCATTTTCAGTGAAGTATGGATTGAAACATCTTAACAACTTTGCATTTTTCTTGTGGTTCTAAGTGAAGAAGGTAGATTCATTTCTTAGATTAATATGAAGATTGTTCACTTTGATCACAAGTCCCTGAAGGGTGAAATGATAACAGTCCCCACGGGTGCCCGGAAATCTCAGTGAGAGTTTAGGATATGAAGTAGGAAAAGGGACAGGCAGCCGGACCATTATTTTCAGCTTTCAGGAGAAGGATACAAAAAAAGGATCCACATCTATACATATTTTTATATGGTTGCAGCCAGAAACATCCCTTGGCTTTGGAAAAAAAGCAGGCAAGCAAATTGGACTAGGACCAACAATAGCCCCAGTGATGTGCAAACTGGGGAAACTGCACTAACAAAATGGGCAAAGCTCAAGAAATCCAGTGTTCTGTGACAGGCCACTTAACTGGCTGAATATAACACATTTTATGTTAGTTCCCTGTAACTGTAATTATTATATCCTAACAGGTAACTATAACTTTGATGATGCAGTAAATGTTCTATATAATGGTATACCATTATTGCAATATGCATGTGCTTTATATAGTTTTATACATTCGTGAAGATCTCACACAGGTGAGGGGCTGGGCAGGAGGTGTGGGCCAGGTGCTGACTGAGGGTAGGATTTGCAGTCAGGGTGGGAGCTATTGAGCCTGGAGGTAGGGAATGAGCAATTGGAGAGTGAAACCTGCATTAGTTGGTGGAAACCACTATGGTACTGCAAGAACCATAAGTCCAGGAAAACTACTGAGAAGGGGAAATGTACGCACAAATAGCTGCAGTAGAGCACATCACTGCAGGATGCCATGGGTGAAATTGTAGCTCTTTCGAAACCGCCGGGAAATTTGCCCTTGAATTCAATGTAGCAAGAATGTCCCCCTTTCTTTGCTTGCCTGCTAAAAGAGAAGAAATGCTGATAGGTTTTGCTAAGTTTTTTATTTTTGCTTTTCAAATCTTCAGTAAATTATAAAAACAAACAACAAATTTTAATTGAAAGCACATGAAACTGCTGACTGATAATGCGTGTATCACGCCTTTTACAAAAGCTAAGCATGAAAACCAAGGAAATTAATATAATAAATCCTTACACTTTGCCCATCATAAACAAATACGTTACTTCTATCAAGTGCAAAAGCATTAATTTTTCATCACAAAAAGACTTCTCTGTCTCATGTATAGTAGGCTTTTAGGATACAATCTTCATTTTACCATCTAATATTTTTAAGGGACAACATTGATAAGGGAGCCTCCATTAGTAATCTTTCTTTAAATATTTTCATTCTTTCAGAATGATTTTGAATTTTTGATTAACAGGAAGACTTTGATAACGGAATGGGTAAGGTCCTTTGCAGGAATAGGTAGAAACCAGATGTTTCAACTGAGAATGATTTTTTGTCACACTTTCATTTTTTAACTAGAAGTTTTTCAGAAGTAAAAGAACCTAACCCTGAAGTATTAGACAGTTTGTTTCAAGACATTATTGAAATTGGTTGGTTTTCCTTTTGTCCAAGCTAGGAATTTTGATACCCGCGGTTATATCAAAAGATAGCTGTCTTAAGTATGACTCTATGTCTATAATGCTGTGGTTACCTGTATGATCTCCCACATTTTTGTCTTATTTGTCTGACAAATCTCTCTTCTAACTCAGGGAAAAGAAAATTATGCAAAATCTTAACTGTCATTTAAATCTAAATATCTCATTTTTGTGGTTACTAACAGGAACAGAATGTTGTGTCATTTGAACAAATCCCTAGAGATTGAGAAAAAATACTTCCAAAAGGATATGAATCGTTCCTATTAATCTCAATGGCATCTTAACTGCGATATAAAGTCAATTGAGTACTGCTGTTTAGCCTTTATTGCATAAGAACAAAGTTAAAAAGTGTCTACTAGCAAAATTAATAGGGATAAAGTGAAAAATGAGCAAAGGACACAGTTATGCCACTACCTGTGGAACTTGTATGCACATGGCTTCAGCATACAAGAAGAGAAGAAAGAAAAAAAGAGGGTTAAAAAATTAGGTAAAGTTGCATAAAATAAAAAGTCACCACTGACACAAGTATGAGACAGAAGAAAAATCACATAATTATCCAGTTGAAGGACTTTACATTTGTTTTTCAAGTTCTTTTGATTCTAGAAGTATTAGCTAGGATCAATATAGGCTGAATAGTTGAGAACACCTGTATGCAAAAATTCAAACTATACCTCTAAAAAGTAAGAGAGCTAAAGGAAATGGAACTTAGCCTATCCCAGCATTTGAATCCTAAGAAATTCTGATGACAGCCTTTAACTACCAAAATTTCTTAACTGAAAGATGAACAAGTATCTTCGCAGACCCGAAGAAGCTACTCTGTCTTTAAGGTGGAATTTGCTTTGAAAGCTTGACTACAGAAGTGTTGTCCAAAATGATTTCTAATTTGTAATCTTTGTCAAGAGTTTTGGATTAAAATCTTGCAGACCTCATCAGCAAGAGGAAATCATATCAGCTTTTTGTAGAAACTAATGTGAAAACTTGCCCCTGATGGAGTTCAAGAAATGTTTGGATAATGCTCTCAGGCACACAGTGTGACTCTTGGGGCTGTCCTGTGCAGAGTCAAGAGCTGAACTCAGTGATCCTCGTGAGTCCCTTCCAACTTGGGATATTCTATGATTCTATGATTTTATAATTCATTCAAACCTGATAACGTAACAAAACTGTCAAGGCAATGACGCTTTTCTGCAATTAAGAACTCAAGATCTGAATCCAGATTCTCTGTTAGGCACTGCTACTTAGGTAATAGCTTATTCAATAACATTTATTAAAGATAAAATTAACAACATAGTGAAGTAATTTATTGAAATATTCTCCAGCAGCCCCACCCCTTTGTAGGGCTACACTCATGAATAGGTCTTTTTAGATGGTGTACCTACTTGTGTCACATAAAAACATTTAGGTGAATAAAACCAGTCCTGAGACTATAGGAAACCTGTATCTCCAGCTTTCCAGAGCATATGGAAGTTGTAACCCTTTGTCCTTCACCTGTACCCTTGTGATTGATATTTCATTAATGTAGAAGGACTTGTATAGCAGTGAATTTTATGTTACAAGAGTATAGTTTTGCATAATTTCCAATGACAGGATACATCTTTGTGTCACATGTATTGAAATTTAAAGGACTTCATTTTGGGAAGACCTTAGAGATAATATAGAAGCAGGGAGACAAATGACAACATTGAGCTTGTTCACCAATAACTTTTGAGCATCCACCTCTGATCACAAAATTCAACATGCTGAATTAAGTGCCGAACAGCCCAAGGTTGAGATAATTCAGTTCTTTTGGAGGTGATATACAACAGCTGAATATAGGGTTCCACCAATTCAATGAAAAGGCAACTCTACACCCCAAAGAGAGGGGTCTCTGAATCTGGTTCCTGAACAAGTGTCTTAAATTAGGTTTTGGATGTGAGCATTCCTGATGGACCATTGATCTCTTGTTTGTCTTATGTTCTGATTACTACAAGTCAAAAAACAGAGACTCCAGTTATAGTATGTTATTGCATCTGATTTGGAAAACAGTCTCAGAACCTGCACAATTCAAGGTGACTATAAGCCTGAAACTATTTGTAAAGGAAAAAATTATTTTTTTGAAGATCTGCTACAGAAGCAAAACATTTCACTCCACAGATCTATATACTGCATATAGATATACTGCATAGTCCTGTTTCATGTTGATCATTTCTCCAGATGCTTTAACAACCCCCAGGGTGTTAATAATTCCATCCTAGGATTCAAAGAATTGGGATGAGATTTAATATTCCACCTTGCTACTTTGAAATGATTGCTCTGCTATTTCCTAGATTTGGTTGCATATTCTTTTCGTCATTAACCCTTGGTCTATGCTGGAGTGTAGTACTAATACTGGCAATTCAATGCCAGATGATTCCCCATTGGTAAAACTACTCATCTAAAGTAAATGGAAGTAATTTCCCTCATATAGAATGCTTTTAAAAGTAGAGATATTGATTATCATGATTTTAAGATCAATGGAATAAGACAAAAGAACAGAGACTGAGACAAAATATTTGGAAAATAAGCACTTAATGATCTATGTATTTGTTTTCAAAATATTCTGATCAGTATATATATATATATATCAATAATTTTGATAAATTGATTTCATTGCCTCTGAATTTCCCATTGCCAACTCTTCAGTGGCTGGAACATAGAAGTTTAGAAACAAAAATGGTTTTTAAGGCAATCACAATACGTAAACGACATTTCTTTGTTTGCAGATTAAATATTCTTCTCCCTCCCCAAACAATTACAGCACTTATAAGGATAATCGGGTGTTCCAAGGACTGTTAGGAGTTCTCCAGGCCTCAAAGCATCCTGCCTATATTGGCAATTAACTCACCTTCCTTTTGGGGGATCAAACACTTGTATCTACTTTCATGCCCTTGGGAGAATACAATCCATATGTCAGAGCCATAAAGATGAAGCATAAAACATGTTCTTTTCTCCAGTCCTCAAAAATCTCTTATTCCACAAATTAGTTTCTTTTGAGACCTTTTACAATAAACCAAGAAATGCTGTCCATCTTTTGAACTTGTGGTATCCATTTGGAGGTGTGGAAAATTCTGAATAGTTTAGGTGTCTTCAGATAAGGAAAAAAAAGTCTCTACATCTTAAAATTATATGCATCTAAAATAACTCATTTACTGAAGACCCAAAACCTTCCCAGAACTTCCAGTCTTCAACAATTTTATAACTGAAAAAGCTCCTTCCTAGGTCAGAAGTGCTGAATACATCCCAGACCTTGCTGCTGCACAGCAATCCTTGCCGTTACACTGGCAGCACAGCATGGCACAGAAAATGGGGTGCTGATCTTTTCTACAGGGGTGAGATTATAACAATATGACTGATTTGGGTGAAGATTTCAGTTCTAGATTTTCTCTGTCAGAACCACATCATGTGAGCAATATTCTGATAGTCTGGTTCTCCTTTTTCAATTTTGTGCCACAACCCTATAGATTAATTTACTCTAGCCCTAGCAATTTTAGTACTGAAGGCAATTCAGCCTGGTTCAGCTGCTAAAAATCACAGGTACTCTCTGAACTGGTTCATAAAACTCTGGTACTTTTTCAGGAGGTTGTGCTACCAGTGTTCAACTTGGCATGTCAATGGGAAATCAGATCTGCCTAAACTTGGCGCCAGAAACAAGACAGCTTTGTGTCTTGGGGCAAAAGTAATGTCAAGGCAGGTGTCCTAGCTCTGCATGTGGAAGAAGCTGATCTCCCTTTTCCAGTAAATAATTGCAAAATATAAATTCCAGCACCTAATTGCCTTAGCAAGATATAAAACCATTTGCTATTGAAGCTTGATACTGTTTCAAGAAACGGACATCCCAAAGAGCAACTCAAGAGGAAAGCTAATGAAAATGTGCCGTGAGATAGATTGATCTGTCCATATATCCATACATGATTGATCTATCCATATGTATTTTTTATCTCCTCTGTGACCATTGCTCCAGGCAACCATGGCACCTTTCTCTTTTAGGAGTTCTAACTGTCTTGTTTTCTCTGTCAGGGTTAACAGCATGCCTGCTAGCAGTTTTTGATCTTTCACAGGTGCTAACTACCTGTAGTGGGTTTCTGTGGCTGGGTTTTGGTAGTGGAGAGGGCTACAGGGGTGGCTTCTGTTAGAAGCTGCTGGAAGCTTCCCCTGTCCCATGGAGCCAATGCCAGCCGGCTCCAGGAGGGACTAATGCTGGCCAAGGCCGAGCCAATTAAGAGAAATAGTAATGCCTCTGTGATAACATATTTAAGAAGAGAAGATTGTTGAGCAGAAGAAAATTCCAGCCAGGGAAGAGCGGAGTGAGAACATGGGAACAGCAAGGTAGACACCAAGGTCAGTGCAGAAGGGTGGGCAGGAGATGCTCCAGGCACGAGAGCTGAGGCCCCTGCAGCCCGTGGTGCAGACCATGGTGGAGCAGCTGTGCACCTGCAGCCCATGGAGGACCATCAGGATGCAGAGACCCACCTGCAGCCCATGGAGGATCCCATGCTGTAGCAGGTGGATGCCTGAAGGAGGCTGTGACCCCATGGGAGGCCCAAGATGGAGCAGGGTCCTGCCAGAGACCTGCAGCCCATGAAGAGGGAAGCCCACGCTGGAGCAGGTTTTTCCTGGGTAGGACTTGTGGCCCCTGTGGGGGACCCACATCGGTACAGTTCATTCATGAAGGACTGCACCCCATGGAGGAATGACCCATGGGACAGCAGTTTGGGAGGAACTGCTGCCCAAGGGATGGACTCACGCCGGGATGGTCCATCAAGGACTGTCTCCCGTGGGAGGGACCCCACGGGAGCCGGGAAGGACTCCTTTCCCTGAGCAGCAGCAAAAACAACAACTGACCATAACCCCCATTCCCTGTCTGCCTGCACCACTGTGTGGGGGGGGGAGGGAGAATGTGGAAGGAAGGAGAGGTGGGGAAAGGTGTTTTTAAGACTCTTCTATTTCTCACTCTTTGGGTCTTATCCTGTTAGTAATAAATATAAGTACTCTCCCCACTTTGAGTCTGTTTTGCCCATGAAGGTAATCAGTAAGTGACCTCTTCCAGCTCTTATCTCTACTTATGAATTCTTAGCTGGTTTTTTTCTCTCTCCTCTGTCCGACTGCAGAGGGAGAGTGAGAGAGTGGCTTTAGTGGGTACCTGGTATCTGGCCAGGGTCAACCCACTACACTACCCTTTACATCTCAAGTTGCTCAGCTGATCAGCAATTTTTCAAGACCTGAAGACACTGCATTCTTGAGAGCTCCTGTATTTTTCCTAGGTAGTTTAAAAAACAAACAAACAAAACCAAAAAAAACCCAACCCAACCCACCAACCAAAAAAAAACAACACCAAAAAACCACAACCAGAAATACCCAGAAGAAATATATTTTCCTTCTCCTATCCCCTCAGCTCTCAGGTGGACAGGGTGCACGGAAGCAGAGTCAACCGGGGATGGGATGCACTGGGGGATGTGCTGGGGATACACCGAGGATGTGCTGGGGGATTGGGGAATGCACTGGGGACGCGCCGGGGACATGCCGAGTGTGCACCAGGGATGCGCCAGGGATGTGCTGAGGATGTGCTGGGGATGCACTGGAGACACACTGGGGATGCGCTGGGAATGCATCAGGGATGCACTGGGGATGAGCTGAGGATGCACCGGGGGTGTGCTGGGGATGTGCAGGCAATACGGATCCGGCTGCGCGGCGCCGGGCTGGGGCTCTGCCCTGCAGCGCGGGGCTACCTGTCACTTCCAATGACTTCTTCTGCAGCTGTTTCCGTGCCGGAGTAGGATGGCCTGCAGGTGGCCTGGTAGCTGTCTCCCGAGCTGCCGGGGAGCTGCCGCTGTGTGTGTGACCTGAATCGCGGCGCTGGGCTGTGGGGCCTGCTTTGCATGCAGCGTGCGTGAGCAGGAGGCTCAGAGCAGCCCTGCTGATATGGCTGTTGTATAGCAGTTATTGCTTCAACACATTTAGGCACAGCACCTCTGTAATTTGTCTCGACGTGATATCATCTTTTGTCTCAGCAAACTGACCCTTTTATCTGTCTTAGTTCTGCTTTCTTCAGCTGTTTCCGTTCTGTGCCAGCAGTGACAACGGGCAGCGACAGAGGAGGGAAAAAAGCATATTCAGGTGGTGATAGCAGAAATAATAACCGACTTCAAAGTTACTCACTGTTTTGAGGTGTTCGTGGATTTTTTGTTGGTTTTTCTTTCTTTTATTTTTTTAAGTTGAAACGTATGTTTGTGTGTGAGGAATGCTGCCTGTATTACATGACTCCTCTCATTCAACTATTTGAAAACTGCAGTGAATCTCACGAGTTGCCATCTAGGAGCTAGATTACAGTTCCTTTTTTAAAGCAGCACTTTGCATAGTAGTTGCTCTTTAAAATATTTGGGCTTAGATCTCATTGTTTCTTTGCACTTGTAAATAAAATGCTGTGACTGATATAGGTGGTATCTGTTCCTGAAGGGAATTTTCTACCCCCTTGTGCTCATGCCCTGCTCGTGTATGTCCTACTCTTCCCCAAGAGAGGAGTCACTGGAGAGCAGCAGAGACTGACTGTCACACTGAAGAATTTCTTTTTTGCACTACAGACAGTTTATTTTGTCCATGACAATGCAAACATTGCAAAAATGCAACAACTTCAGTTGTCTCTGCTTCCCTCTCCTGTTGACCCTGAGACATTAAGTGGGAAATGAGGAGTTCAAGAAATCAGAGAGCAGACTTTCATGATGGCAGTTGAAAGGAGTTTTATTTAGCTACTAAATCCTGTCATGCAGTAGATAAATAGACAAGCAATACAGATTTGATATGAAGAATTAACATGCAACAGTGATAAAAAATACATCCTAATAATGATAATGTGAATACAAAAGAGAAGAAACAGTAAAAAACAGCGGGAGATACTGAAGATCAAAATTAAGATTATTTCAAAGAAACTAAGAAAGGAATTACTCAGTTGAATGTCCACGTTACTTGTGTTCAGCAACTAAATTTCAAGGCAAGGTTGAACAAGGAATGCTGAACCCCTTTTGGGTTGGTCAATAAATGGAACTCTTCATTCTATACAAATTAATTGGATATAATCAATCCATGTTATCTCAGATGAGGAAAGGTAAAAAATTGTCTTTGTTGGCTACTTGTCAGCCAAGCTGCTTCTTTTTACCCAAAGTCCCCCTTCATCTTTGTCTTGTACCTCTGACATTTTCTAATCCTATAACTTTCACTTAGCCTAATGCTAAATTGATCAAAACTGCCTTTAATATCAGCTCACATATGTTAAACCGCTATTCATATTCTTACCCTATTATATATCTTGTGTTTATCATATGTGATGTCCTATATTATCATAAATTAAATACTATATCTAAACTGACTAAAATAGTTAGGATTAAATGATAGATCTCCACTGTTCCACAATGATAATTTTAGGATTTAGATTGGAGGGTAATAATAATAATAATAATAATAATAATAATAATAATAATATCACAGATTTTGACACTTTTGTTTTGTTTTTTCCCCTTCTCACTGTAAACTGTTAGTTTGCAGGCAGAATTTTAAAAGTGGTACCACAGGCTTTTGTGGCACATTCTTCCTCCTTTTTTATTCAGGGTTTATGAAACATGTCAAAGCAGTTATCAGCAGATTACAATAGTGTCAAGGGGATTGTCTTGAATAGTTTATATGGACCTTTTTTCTTTTAACAATTCTCCAATACGGTAGGGGCTGAAAATGGTATGGAAATTGCTGAAAAAAAAAAGGATTACTGTGATAAAAAGGGTTATGAATATTATATCACATATAAAACTGTTAAGGGCTAATATGTCCAAATATTCATTTCAGGGGCTTGGAGGGGGGAGCCTTTTGTTCTCCACTTTCTCTTCTCACCTTCTCTCTGTCTCTACCTGTTTATTTCCATTATATCAGAGGAATTTGAATTTCCATAGTTAAGCTTAAGTGGTGTTTTTCAGCCCATTTTCTAATCAGGGGATGAAATTCTGATTGTCTCTAGGCAATGTTGTTCTGGGGTGTGTGGTTGCCAGAGTCTAAAGTGAAACTGTTATGGAAAGATAATATAAACTGGAAGCCCCCCTTCCCCCCCTTAATTCCTATCCCCAAAAAGCTGCATAACCACAGGAAAAAATATTGACATTTGCAGATCCAAATGTAACTTAATTTAATGCATTAATTTTATTTATTAATTTTAAATACTGCGTGTGTTTGGGAAATTGAGGCTGATGGAGGTGAAATACCATACCAGAATTTTGGGATCAGAAAGCATGTCTGAGCGGCAGCAGCAAGTGGGTCACGGGCAAGCAGAGTTCAATAAACAAAAGCATATGTGCCCTACAGTGCCTCTTGCCTTTCCCTCGAGCAGAGTCTGGCTAGCGAACCTTGGCGGCACAGCGCCGGGCCCGGGAGTGAGCACTCCTGACCTTTATCAGAGCAGAAAGCTGCTGACATCGAGGGACCTCGGAGACTGCGAGATGCCCTCTTGCACCTACTTCTGGCACTGCTGGAAGCGGGAGGCGGTGGGGACTGTGTGTCATCTCAGCCCCTGATCTGCAGCATGATGGGGAAGGAGCTGCAGTTTTCCCCTTCTCTCCAGGTCTGCCTCAGCTCTTTAGTGCTTTTTGGAAGGATTTGCCTGAATTTGTTTAAACAGTGGCTTTCCTAAGGGAACTCCAGCTGGGAAGGAGTGAGGGTGCCAGCATCACCTGTCTCCAGGCTCCTTCCTGGATGTGACAAGCATTCCTATACCTCTCCTAAACTGGCTAAATTGCTGAAAGCTTAAGACTGATGTAGAAAACTGTGATCTGCCACCACATATTATAGTACATATTACATATATGGCTTTGTATTATGCACGGGATTGTGGTGATGATTTAATGAACACAATACCATGGTAAGGTATATGATAAATTCAATTTCTTCTGTATCTGCAATTTTTCACAGAAGTATGTAAGCATATTAATGCATATATATTTAGTTAAACAAATACTGACTCTTTATGGACATATTTAAATTAATTCATAATCCCTTTTTTTAAAATTCAATTATGAGCAAGCATCAGTTTTTGAAGATAGAGAAATCACTGGATCCTCCCGGTTTTTTACATAGCATGAGCCTAGAGACTTCAGCAAAAAGTTCCCATATCCAAGCGAAAATTAGAGCATACTTTTGACGAAGACAAATTTTCTAGCGGTATGCATCCATTGTGTCCCCTGCTTATTTTCACTGTTACTGGGGGAGTCACATTTCCATTCTGGCATTATCCAGTTTTCTTTCGACGCTCTTGTTATGTCAAGCATGGTAGAAAACCCGTCTTCTCCCCTGCCTCTTAAAGATGACCATTAAATCTCTGTAAAATGTATGTAAACCAGTTTAATCTAATGGCATAACCATTTTAGTGTAAATTGGACTAATGTGCCTAGCCAATGAGTGTAGCCAAACAGTCTAGATTACCAGGCTTGTCAAGGTGCTGCTTTTTTGGTGGCTCAGCAAGTTGCTGAGGAGTCAGAGCTCAGCCCTGCAATGCCAGTGTGGTGGTGTCCAGTGCCCTCCTGGGCTGTCTGCCTTCTGCTCCAGCTGTGCAGGGGTTTTGCCAGGGATTGAGAGACACAGGGGCTGAGGAGAGACATGTGTCCTTCCCTGCAGGAGAATATGCAGAGAAAGAGTTACTGGAGCTGAAGGGCTGTAACTCATTAGCTGCCATAATTCAATCTACTCTCTGAATTCTACTACAGTCTCCCCTGGGAAAAGGTGTGTTTTTAACCAAGTTGCCATTCTTTTGTAGACACACGAATTGTAATTTAATATCCATCAATTGCCTGGTGTTAGGTTCCTCACTTACAATTACTTAGAATGGATGAAATGAGTCCAAATAAATACTACCTCATCCCTATTGAGACTGTAATGCATTAAAAAACATCTTTTATCTTGGCAAGGCAAAAGTTAACTTTAATTTATATAGTATTTCCCTTTAACAAAATGTGTGTATAGAAAAGACCAGTGCAAAGGAGTTCGTTGCCTATATAGATAAGAGAGTGTAAATGGTTTTTTATTCATAAAAACATAACAAACATCTAAAATGAAATGACAGTTACAAATGAATTAATGAACAAGTACTAAGAACAAATGTCAATGAACTGCAGAACTGATTTTTATGGCTCAGTCCCCAACTATCTTTAATTTTCTCCCTGCTGGAAATCACGTCCCCATAACAGAGCTGGCAGAAGAGATCGCGTGTCAATGCTTCAGCTGCTGCAGGGAAAGTCTGCTGTGGGAGCTGAGATTCCCTGTCTCTCCCCATGCAAGCTGCGCTGGCCAAGGCAAACACATCCTCCTTTTCTGCTTGCTCTGCTGCCAGAGAGGTAACCTCTGCAGAAGGTGAAACACACAACTGGGGAAATACTGCAGGAACCACTAGAGTTCTTCTGTGAAGACCTTTCTTTCTGCAAGAAAAGGATATTTTTTTCACTGCATATTTACATTAGATACTGTCCCCACACAAAAAGCTAGTGAAATTGCTAAATTAATTAACAAAATTTGGACTACTAACAGGGGGAACTGCTTTTAGTTCCTGAGTTCGAAACACTTAAAAAATAGTCAGTATTTATATTTCAGCCAATGTTCTAGAGACAGAGATCTATGTTAAAGGCTCACCTTAGGCATAGCTTTAAAAATATAGCTCAGAGGTGAGGCAAGTCCTCCCTGCCTCTATCACAAGTCAAATATATATACTTTTTTCAATCTGAACTCATTTAAACACCATCATCTACTATATCATGATTAACGGTCAGGGATCCATCCTCTTCTGCATTCTTTGAAGAAACAGATGGGCATCATTTAAATCATGGCTTTTTCTAGAATTTTTCTTCAAACTTTATCTAATGCTTTTTTTTAGTACTGTGTAAAAAAACCTTCAGTCTCACTTCAGAGCACTATTATTCTGACCATGGTATTTGGACTATGACAGAAGCTTGTTTCATCCTCTCTTATTCCCTCTATACTCTCTTCCTCCCTCCTCCCCATTAGCCCTGAGCTGCTTCACCCCCACTCACCTATTCCAGATCCCCGAGATTTTCTAATCTTGCCCGTAGTATTTCTCTCATGCTTTTGAATCCTCTCAACATATGGTCCTTAAAATCCAACTTGTCTTGTATTTAGTGTCTCCCACCTTAGACTGAACCCTGCTGCTCTCCTGCAAATAGGGGCTATGGAGAAGATCAGCACAGTCTAACATGGCAAAGTTTGTAATTCCTACCTCTCAGCTGTCCTGGCCCATGTCAACCTGCCCACCTCTCCCTGACAGTGCTACGCTGCATTGGCTTACTGCCCACCAGCTGGAGCTGCCTGCCCATGGTGGCAGGTAGGCTCTGCCCAGGGCAGAGGTGGTGAGATGAGGGAGCAATGCCCTCACAGGCACCATGAGCAGTGGCACTGCTGTGAAACCTGCTTTTGCCAGCCAGGGAAAAGATGGAGGCATTAGGATGCGCGGTGGGGAGTGAGGGGGGTAGTTTGCCCTCCGATAGATGGTATATGCTTTCAGAATATATATAAGCTTTGTTTGGGGCTTTCTTTTGTTATTTTGAAATAACTGAATATCTATGTATTTTTTTGTCTTCCAATTTGCATGCAGATGTACATACAGCAGAAGTCAAATGCTGATAAAATCCCCAAAACTGGTGGTTTGATCATTTTATTCACTGTAAGCTCAAGGTATTTGTTAATGGTGTCAGCACTTTGACATTTTTCCCTTTCCAAGGTGTTGATTCACATTTTAGGATATAAGTAAGGATCTGGCAGGTAATGGAGGAATGGAGAAGGTTTCCCACCTCAGGGGATGCAGGCTGCCTTCTTAGGGGCTGGATTTTTCAAAGGAGCTGAGCACTCCTCTTCTAAAACTATAACCCTTGTCAGGTGTCTCAAATCAAAGGACCACCAAAAGAACTGTAGACTATTAATTTGTCTCAGTTTTTAATTAAGTGAAAATGCACTTTTGCCTTTTCCAGCCTGCGAGACTTTTGACTGTTTCCTTTGCATGTCTCTCAGTCTAAATGGCAAGAGTCAGGGATTGCTGCTACCAGCTGGAATGAGAACGACTTCTGGCAGCAATTTGCTGGTCCCTGAGGACTTGGGACATTTCCATGTCATCCTCCTCGTCAGAGGAGTGTGGCATTAACAGCATAGATCTTCTCTTTGAGTCAGTGCAGTGGCTGACACTAGTTAATACTGGAGAAGGTATCAAAGTCACCTGATGGAATAATATATTCAAAAGGAAAATTTCTTCTTAACTCCCTTCAGAAAGCCTGAAGTGGTGGCACCTCTGTAGCTAAGGGACACAGAGGGGTGGTCCGTGCACTTGCTCTGCATCAGGGGATTCCCCCTCGCTCCCTCCAAGCTTGTACTCCTTGTCTCCTTCCCCTAAGCCCACATACCAGTGATGGGGTGGCCTCTGGGCCCCTTCAGGACTTACTGACAAGACCCAGGCTGTGGGTGGTAGTGAGGAGTGCTGTGATTCCTCTCTTTGAGACAGCTGTAAATAATGTTGGATTCAGCTAATCCCTTGAGGCATGATGATGATTTGGGGATCAGATTTTATCTGCTGCTGTGCTTCCCATTTGTCTACTGGTGGGATTCTTTAAAGGCACTTCCAGCCTCTATTATCCTCAGAGCTTTGTGTCAAATGCAAATATTGTTGTTAATTGCTATTTGCATTACAAGAGTGATTACATCTTGCTGTTCTTTAATTCCCGATTTATTGATGAATATTTTCAACACTGATTTAGCATAGAGGCTTTGCCAAGGTGAAAATTGACTATTTGTTTTGTTACTTTGCCAGTGTCTAATCCATAGCAATTCTTCACCATTTGCCCAACGAGTACCCAATTTTCTTCTTAGTGTCTATGAGGGATTTATTGAAGGCTTGAAATTCCCCATACAAGAAAAGAAGCTACATTACTTTGTTCAATCTCTTGTTGATACATACAAAACTTGGATCTGTGAAGACATTTTAGGTAGCCTAATTCATTTCGTGACATGGTTTATCCCGGTGTGCCCTCATTAAATTTGCTGTCTCCCGCTTGGAACCACAGTCCACAACACCTTGCTGCCTTCGCTAGGTGTGAAAGAGTAAAGTACCTACAAGTGTCCATATATAAAGGCACTTCCATATTGACTATTCTGGGTTAATCCTCCTGTGGTCACTCTTAGCATTTAAGAATAATTATACTGAAGTAAGTATTATGGAATAGACTTAAAAGCACTTTTGTCTCAGGGGTTTTTCTCCGTGAAAAAGTCATATAGATAGGACAAGAGTTTAAAATTAGTTTATTCTGTGGGCACAGGGCTGCCTCCACTCACTTCAGTTTGCCACTTGGGAAGCAATTTTCAAGCTATCTGAAAAGGTTTAAAACACTCATATTCCAGGTAACTCTGCTCACATGGGAGAGTTAGACCAGAAGAGCTAATAGTTAACCGTATCAGTGTTATTAAATATACTGGCAAGGAAAAAGCTTCCTGTCAGGCCAAATCCTAAATTTTGTGCTACCAAAAAAAATCCCCCTGAACTCAAGATATCCATGTGTCTAGGCTTGTATAATTAAATGGTATTTAAGATAAAAGTAATTTTTAGACTAAAATCTCCAAAGATTTTAAAGAGAGCATTTTGCCGATGCAAGCTTGCCTTTGTATTTGGGTAAAGGCTTATATTCAGTTTTCTCTCCTGCCGGTATTACCTCCTCAAGATGGTAAAGGCTACTAAAATGGGAATTTTGTGCATCCATCCTTTTCCTAGTATTAAGCAATTCTTATGACATTTTGTAGTTTACTGATAGACTGCAGAGAAGCCAGATGCTTTATGGCTTTTCTACATTGCTATTGTCAGATTCTTACAACTGAATGAATACAGCATGAGAGCACAAAAACATAAGTCTCTGCTACGCATTCGCCTGTGCTAAATTTGATCTAGGTCTCCAGAAAGAGGCAGAAACTCTAGTTGTTGCATGCCTGGGCTGAGACCACGTGTTTCATTCAAAATTCACTGATAAAAACAGTAATGATGTGCTTTGAATTTTTTAGGGGTGTTTCCACATTTTCAATGATATTTTCAGCCAGAGTGCCATGGCAAGGCCATTTATACCACCCTCTTCCATAAAGATGTAGTATTACAGCAACTGTGATCTTTCTGTATTTTGCAAGGGAGAAGACAACAGCAGAAGATGGGGATCCACTTTGCAAAGGCTTTCATGGTTGTGAAACTGAAGGAACTTGAATTTAAACCTTCTGTGAACGACTTTCCCAGAGGTACTATATTCCAGTAAAAGCCACTGCCTTGTTTTTTCATAGGCTGTGTAATCAAATATAATGACATCTATGATAATTTGAAAGTTCTGATGTGCTCAAAAGTGGGGAGAAAGCATGTTGGAGCTTCTCAGCATGTCATTGAGTGACCCCACCACCAAACAGCTGTTATTTGATGATGTGCTGTGGAGAAGCCAGATAATTTATGTCCTTTCTATCCAAAATTGTTACGCTCCTTTACATACATCTCTCTTGAGTCTCCCAATGGCATACAAAGCCCAGAGAAATTACAGTAAAATCAACCATCCATCCATCAGCTCAGGCAAATAAATTTACTAGTTTAGTCTTTGTTTGCTTTTGCCTTTTGGTTTTGTTTTTTTCTTTCTTAAATAGAGGAACTGTTAACTCAGTGTTCTGTGATAGTTTAATCTCACTGTAGTGAAGACCTGTGGTATCACACCTATCCCCACTCTTTTTAATCTTCACATTAAATCTCCTACACACACCACAAGTGTGAGGGAGAAGATAGATTGTACATTGCCATCCTTCCTAATGCTCTTCCTCATTGTCAGTTTTCTTCTACTCTTAATTCTCCCTCAAGGGTCTAATGATATGACAAGTTTTTCCTGTACACTGAGTCCTTTCCAAAGACCAGCTTCTCTGTCCCAATATTTGCTTCTGTCATTACACTAAACTTCAGCTGTCTGATATCCCTGGGAATGACACTTTCTCCTACCGCATAAAAGGAAAAAAAAAAAGAAAAAAAAGTGGTATTCTGGTGGCTTACCTGTCATTATGAGTTTGACAAAGAAAACTACAAATCAAAGAGATTTTAGTACTTGGATTGGCTATTTTAGGAGTTAAGTGGACATCAGAACACTACATTTGGGGAATAATTTGGACTCATCACTATGTTTTATAAGTATAATGAAGAGAAAGCATGAAACTATGTTTGATTGCCCACTTGCTTGTCCATCTACATGGCATATACCTGCCAAAGCAGGGCAGAATGCTGCCATTTCACTTTTTCACCTGTTAACTTGTGGGTGATATTTGGGGCTACAGCTAATTAAGAAATTCTTGCAGAACAGATTTTCTGAGAGACAGTGCTGAGTCAACAAAGTTGGAAGGTTTCACAAGGGATATTTATGCATGTATGTATCTCTAATCCAGTCTCACAGGAAGTTATTAAAATGTTTGGTTCCAAAAGGTCAGTGCATTCTGTGTTTGATATAATTTATTATATGGAAATTGAAATAGTAAGACAGAAGCAAATATTCTTATCTTTTATGAAAAACCTTTGAATGCTATTTTTTTACAGAATATTGCCTTTTTCTCCATATTTCTCAATCTCAGAATATCCAGGTTTTGCCCAAGCCCAGAAAGGTCAGTTTCAGGAAGTTCTTTTGGTGTCACTATTCAACCATCCAAGTTCTGTGCAAGTTTCTATGCCTTTGTAGGAAAAAGGGAAAGATAATACCAAGTCCGTCTGTATGTATAGACATTACATGTGTAGACAGGACAAGAAGTAATGGCCATAAACTATAGCACAAGAAGTTCTGCCTCAACATGAGGAAGAACTTTACACTAAGGGTGGCAGAGCATTGGAACAGAGTCTCCCTCTCTGAAGGCATTCAAAACCCACCTGGGCATGTTCCTGTGTCACCTACTCGAGGTGACCCTGTCTTGGTGGGAAGGTTGGACTGGATGATCTCCTGAGGTCCCTTCCAACCCTAACCATCCTGTGTGCCATTAACTCTACTGTTGGAAACATTACTCCAGTTTATAAAATCTATTCTTTAGAACTTTCATTACTTCTATGAGCACACATCTTCCTTGGAAATTGCTTCTTTCTTGTCCATGAGCTCTTTCTGTTCTTTATTTTTTCACGCCTCTTCAAGACGCTAAATGAATGATACTAATATTTGTCACAAAAAGCTGTAAACCTTTCTGAAGTATTAAAATACACTGAAACCTGACAAAGCTTCCATCACAACTTGCTAAACTGGGTGACTATGCAGAAAATAATCAAATTATAACATTTTATTCAAACTACATTGTATTTTACTACACAAAAAAATTAGTGTGGTAAACACACTTAACAGAGAAACAAAATAGATTAGATTATTGCCTTTGACAAAAGCACTGATGTAAATGGAATTTATTGGAATTGTCGACACGACAAAAAAAATTTAACAGTGATAATTTCTTTAATACTTACTTTGAAGCCATTGGCAAAATATAGTGACTCCACACATATATTTGTGGCTGATTTCATCCAAGTCATTGTTGTTCCTGAAGTGGGAGCTATTTTCTAAATAAAGTCTATATTATCTGCATATCACAGGCCCTTCTGGAGGTTTGAAGCTAGAAGATACCAATAAGATCTGCATTCTACAATACCTACAATGTCACAGATGAACTTCTGCAGCTGTGTGACACACCAGTACTGCTTGTCTGCAGCTCCAAGCTGCTCCATTACTGCATTTCACTAAAGGCGTCTCAGATGAAAACTGGGAATAAGGAGGAACACCGCTAATTTTGTAGGTTTGTTTCCAAGCAGTCTTCTCCCAGGAGTTCATTGCTTGTCTTCCCGTGCCACAGGGGGAAGCATGTCTACCCCTGAGCGGGTGCCCGAGCTGGTGGGTGCAGGCTGGTACATGACTGGTGTGTGCTGGTGCATAGGGGCACATGGCTGGAGCTGGCATCTGTCCTGCTCCTGTATGGCAGGACTGACTTGAAAAACAGGCACTTAAAAAAGGAGTTTGTGAGTCTTGGCATTGGTAAATCATCCAAATTTGGCCATTCATTTAAAGATATGTATTTTATTGTTCTGTAGGAAAACTGTCAGGCAACTGATTCTCACCAGTGAAAAGCAGCCTGCTGCATTTTTTCCTTTATTTTATCCTTGGAATTCAACTGGCATTAAATAACAGCATATTTATATTTCTCTGCATTTATTTCTTTGTTTCCAGTTCTGGAAAGTGTCCTTACCTAGCAAACTATTTGAGAAAAGGACCCTTACAGCCTTTTGTTAGGACAAAGATGTTGATACATTTGGACAGTTCCAGTGAGATCTGGGTGTGTGTACATTGCAAAATTAGCAAAGTCACACCCTGTAAAATAAATTAGTTATATCAGTGGAAAGGAGGGATAATTATGTTAATACTGGAAGCAACTGCCCGCGTAGCTGCTTCAGTCAAATACCCCAGCTCTACCAGTACACCTTTCTCACTCTGCCGCAGACTCTTCTCACTGACGGCCGTCAATCACGGAAGGTATGTGGTGAACGACCTTCCCTCTTTCCCAGGAAAAAGGGATTTAAGAATATGTATGGCGCTTTTCTGAATTATAGTCTCTGCTTTTAAATATATAAAAATGATCAGTTTAACACAGGAATTTGCATTTCTCAGCCCTCAACTGGAGCCCTGTCTTTAAATTCAAGATGTTATCCCTAGAACAGTAACATTTTTCTTCCTCGATTGCACCCTACCTGATGTTCCTACAGGCATGTTTCAGAATACTAGTCATCAGGATTTGCATATCTATTTTAAGTCTCTTAAATTGTGTCTTTACAACAATGCAATGACAGAATTTTTCATCCCAAATGACATTCTGTTTCTGGAGGGTCAGTGCTTTGGTTTTTTTTGTTTGAAATAGCACAAGAGGTACAGCTAAGGGCAGGGGATGAAAAATTGCTAGGTCTTACAATCATCATCAGGAGCCTCCACAAAGGAACAATGGCAATAATAACAAACATATTCATCTGTGAAATCCATAGGATTTGACTAAAAATTGCTTTCCTATCTCTTTAAATAAATACTTAATATTCTGTTTTAAGTTTAGCAACAACAACATTTAGGAATCACCATGTTACTCTGATTCAGTATGAGTTTGCCTAATAGATTATTCTGTCCCTGACAGCAGCCAATACTGGCTCTTTCAGAGGAAGGTACAAGGAGCACATTAATGATCAATTACGGAAAAATCTGCCTTTTGGGCAGCAATTCACAATTTTTATATGCTAGTCACTTTTTGCAAAAACGATAGATAATACTGGGTATACCAAACCACTACATCCAGATATGAATAATGGTTTTCTGCCTTCTCTTATAAATGTTCTTTGAGCAGTCTAATAGTTTAAAAGTCAAGGTGGTCCATAATTAAATAAATTATGATCCATTGGGTATTTCTTGGGTTCTTTCTTTTTTTTTTTTACTTTTCAGGGGTCGGTAAGGTGAAGGGAGCTTCCCAGCTATTGCGTAAATGATACTTCAGAGTTCCCTTCCTCTAACAAGAGAGAACCTGAAAGAATAATTCTGGGATTACACTGTTTAGGACCCTGAAGAACAACTCAGAGATGCGTGTCTTACTCCCGTCTTTGCCAGCTTCAGTTCATTTTTGTGGCCTTTGCAGAAGGCTGCATTCCTCACTTTGAGAAATCTTGCAGAATGAGGTGGTTCTTCCAGACCCTGAGTTCCATGTGTTATGTGTTTACATCCATGCATTGTAAATGACTAAACAGAAATCTTGTGATTGCAGAAGTGTGAGTTAATAATATTCCTTGATAATTTCTATTTGGAACAATGTCCATGTGCCTTAACCTAACCAAACACTTTGTCCTTCTTGAATTCTGACCATGCTACTATTAGGGCATTTTTTTAACCTACTGAATAAAAGGCTATTTCAAATTTTATTTTGTAGGGTTTTTTAAATTCTATATCTAAAAGATTTTTGAGCTGACTCAGGTCGACTTTTTTGGGATTGGTAAAGAGACCATGTAGGAAACTTTTCAGATTTAAACAGATTTTAATATAGAAAGAGTGTAGAAGAAATAAGATTTTTCAGTGTTTTTCACATGTCCCTTGCTGGAGTATCTTGCTGAGAAATAACTGGGAGCTCACTTCCTCTTAGGGGTTTTGCACATCTGAAAAATCCTGAGCTCTGAAACAGAAGGGAGAGAAGAGAAATACAGAGTTAGATTTTCTGTCCTCTAGGGATAGTGTCTGACATGAATTAGACCTACTTAAGTTTTAGATCACATAACCTTTACTCATTTGCTTCTGATTTTGGGATATTTTTTATTGTCATATGATCTTAGTACTGCACAGAGGTGTTGAAAAAGCTGTTCTGAGTCATTGCATCTGCTAACAGAAGTCAAACCAAAAAAAAAGTCCCATCCAAGCACTAAATTCAGCATAGGAGTCACGGCTGACTGGGTAGTCCTCTGCAGCTGGGGACGAGGCTGTGAGTCAGAGATCTGCAGGATTTAACCTCAGGGGCAATGGAGCAGCTCATCTGCCATTCAGGAAGGCCCACGTGAGACGGGGAGAGACTGAGGAGGGATCTGATGTGCAGCTAACCCCGTAACAGTGACAGCACTGAAAAAGCAAATCTGATTATTATAATCTTTGTGTCTCTTCTGAATACTATCCGAGTTGTTAGTCTACATATAAAAAAGCAAAATCCCATGCAAGTCTCCTGTGCATTGTTCTTTTCCCTATTGTGCTTAATGACTGATCAGTTATATAAAATAGCTACAACTATCTTATAATGCTTATGTAAGTACCTGTTTAGTAATCCTTCTCTGAACATCACGTTTTAACTGATGGAATTTATTAACATTTATATTGCTGTAGAGCTGAGAGACATCAGCTAGGTTACAGCTGTCTTATGCTAGGTACTGTAAAAAGAGAGACTCTCAGCATGCCACATGAATGCTTGCCCCATATATTTATTTTATGAAATATATCTTCCATATTTGCATTAATGGGAGGTGACAGAACAGTATAAAATTGACCAGCAATTTACAGCCTCTTTATATTTTAATTAAAAACATAAATATACTTCTCTGTAGCAAAAGAGAAGTTTTCTAAAATGAATTCAGAATTACTTAACCAGCTTCATTCCTTCCACCCACAGCTATAGAGGAATTTTCCATGAAGACATGGAAATAATTTTACTTTAAAAAAAAAAAAGGAATGAATAAAGAAATAATCACAAGTTTTTATCAGTTTAGGCTAATATAGCAGTAGGTGAAAGATTAACTTTCAGTGATACACAAATAATGACTCAAAACTCATAAATAATGCCTTTGTCAGCTATCAAGGAATAAAACATCATTTTAACAACCAAATGTAGACTGAATCCTTGTGACTGTCATCTGCTCACAATCCTATGTGAATAGGAGCAAAATTTGGCTTGTTTTGTCCTAGTTAGCAGGACTAACATTAATGCTTACTAGTGCTATGTATTTGCAGAGAGTGTGTTTAAGTACTTTCATTTTAACCTACTCTTAACCCAAGGATGGGCACATAAATAACCTAGGGTGGGTGGCAAGGCTACAGAGTAAACATTCTGATAATTGTACTCATAGTTTTATGTTAGAACAGTTTTTTGGAAATTCTTGGCAACGTACATTTCAAAGCTAGATTAAATCTTATGAACAGCTGTGCTGATTTTGGCTGGGCTAAAGTTAACTTTCTTCATAGTGGCTAGTATTGGGCTGTATTTTGGATTTGTGCTGAACACAGAGTTGATAATATAGAGATGCTTTTGTTATTGCTGAGCAGGGCTTACACAGAGCCAAGGCCTTTTCTGTTTTTCATGCTGCCATGCTGGCAAAGGAGGTTGGGAGTTCCTGAGAGGCTGGGAGGAGACACAGCTGGGAAAGCTAACCCAAATTGATCAAAGGGATATTTCATGTCATATGACATCATGCTCAGTATATAAAGTGGGAGGAAGAAGGAGAAAGGGCAGGACATTTACAGTGATGGTATTTGGTGATGGGCCCCTGCTCTCCTGGAGATGGCTGAACACTTGTCTGCCCAAGGGAAGCAGTGGATTATTTTCTTCTTTTGCTTTGCTTGTGTGTGAGGCTTTTGCTTTCCCTATTGAACTGTCCTTATCTCAACCTATGAGTTTTCTACCTTTTACCCCTCTGATTTTCTCCGCAGTCCTGCTGGTGGGGGGAGTGAGCGAGCAGCTGCGTGGGTATTGGTTGCTGGCTGTGGTGAAACCACGAAAACAGTTAAGTACTATGGTAGATTTTCATCCACTGGTCAGATTATGTGACCAATACATCTGTTTTAGAACAAGCAGCAGTCACTAGCATTGAGGCCATGTTGTTGAGAATTCAGCTGTGCTGGGCAGGGCACGTCTCAAGGATGAAGGACCACCGCCTCCCTAAGATCTTGCTCTATGGTGAAAGATACAAGGACTCCCTGAAACAACATCTCAGCCTTGGCCACATTGATCATCATAACTGGTCTACTCTGGCCGCAAACCGGGAGGCCTGGAGACACACCATCTATAACGCTGCCGTTTCCTTTGCGAATGCACGCAGGATCACTCTTGAGGAGAAAAGACAACGCAGAAAGAATCGTATCCTGCTGAATACACCACCTAAGGAGTCTTTCTGCTATGCCTTTTGCAATTGGATATGTCTATCTCATATTGGCCTCATAAGTCACCAGCGTGCCTGTAACAAACGTGGATAGTGCCTTCCTAAATCTTCATTCACGAAGCCTAGCCATGAGATTTTCATATAGATTTTGCACAAATAAGAGAGTTGTTCTCATCATTTAGAACATTTTATAAAATTTAGCATTTCCTTTATTCATTTCATGAGATAATGAACCTAATTTTTGATTAGGGCTATATGCAAGATAGACCAAAGAAGGTATACCCCGATAAACAAAGTTGGTAAGCTGGTAACAATGGATGAGTAGAAGGCTGAGATACTCAACATTTTTGCCTCAGTCTTCAATGGTAACCTCTCTTCCTACAATTCTTGAGTGGATGGACAGCAAGATGGGGACTGGGGGAGCAAAGTCCCTCCCACTGTTAGTAAAGATCAGGTTCATGATCACCTGTGGGACCTGAATGTACATAAGTCTATGGAACCAAATGAGATGCATCCCAGGGTCCTGAGAGAATTCACTGATGTAGTTGCCAAGCCACTCTCCATGATATTTGAAAAGGTATGACAGTCAGATGAAGTCCTAGGTGACTGGAAAAAGGCCTAACCTCTGTAGCTGGGAAGAACACAGAACAGATCATCTTAGAAGTTGTGTCAAGGCATATGGAGGACAGGGAGAGGATTCAAGACAACCATCACGGCTTCACCAAGAATAAGTCCTGCCTGACCTACCCTGTGGCCTTCTATGATGGAATGATTACATCAGTGGACAAGGGAAGGGCTATAGAAGTATTTATCTCGATTTTGTAAAGCCTTTGGCATGGCCCCCCACAACATCCTTCTCTCTAAATTGGAGAGAGATGGATTTGACAGATGAGATTTTAGATGGATAAGAAAGTGGTTGAATGGTTCCATCCAGAAGGTAGTGATCAACGGCTCAGAGTCCCAATGGACGTCAGTGACAAGTGGTGTCCCACAGGGCCCTGTATTGGGACAAGTGTTATTTACTGTCTTCATTATTAACATAGAAAATGGGATTGAGGGCATCATCAGAAAATTTGCAGATGACACCAAGCTGAGTGGTAAAGTTGGCACACTTGAAGGATGAGATGCCACCCAGAGGGACCTGGACAAGTTTCCCACAGGAATCTCATGTGGTTTAACAAGACCAATTTCAGGATGCTACACCTGGGTCGGGACAACCCTTGGTGTCATAATAAGTTGACTCTGGCTGGATGCCAAGTACCCACTAAAGACACTCTATCAGTCCCCTCTGCAACTGGAGAGAGGAGAGAGAATATAATGAAGGGTTCGTGAGCTGAGATAAGGACACGGAGAGATCACTCACTCATTACTGTCATGGGCAAAACAGTCTCAAAGTGGGGATATTAATTAAATGTATTACTAACAGGATCAGAACAGGAGAGTGATAAGTAAAATAAGTTTTAAAAACACTTTCCCCACCCCTTCTTCCTTCCCAAGTTCTACCCCCCCCCCCCACCTGCCCCCAGTGGTACAGGGAGACAGGGAATGGGGGTAGCATTCAGTTCATTACAGGTTGTTTCTGCTGCAGCTCAGGGAGAGGAGTCCTTCCCCTTCTCCCCATGGAGTTCCTCCCACAGGAGACAGTCCTTCACGAACTTCTCCATTGTGAGTACTCCCCACAGGCAACAGTTCTTCACAAATTGGGTCACTTTTCCATGGGGTGCAGTCCTTCAGGCTGCTCCAGTTTGGGTCCCCCACAGGGCCACAGATCCTATGAGAAAAATCTGCTCCAGCACGGGCTCTGCTCTCCATGAGTCAGCAGGTCCCTGCCAGGACCCTGCTCCAGCATCGGACTCCCATGGGGTCACAGCCTCCTTCAGGCATCCACCTGCTCTGGAGTGGGTCTCCTCCACGGGCTACAGGTGGATCCCTGTACCCCCACGGTCCTCCATGGGCTGCAAGGGCACAGCTGCTCCACCATGGTCTGCACCACGGGCTGCAGGGGAACCTCAGAACCAGCGCCTGGAGCATCTCCCCCCCCCACTTCTGCACTGACCTTGGTACCTGCAGAGTTGTTCACATGTTCTCACTCCTCTCTTCCCTGCCTGCAATTTTCATCTGCCCAACAACTTTTATGTTATCACAGAGGTGTTGCTGTCATTCTTGATTGGCTTGGTCTTGGCCAGCGGCAGAGCCATCCTGGAGCCAAATGGCATTGGCTCTGCTGAACGTGGGGGAAGCTTCTGGCAGCTCCTCACAGAAGCCACCCCTGTAGTCACGCCTGCTACCAAAACTAGGACATGAAAACCAGATACACACTGGGGAATGAACAGAGGCCGGACATGAGCTGACCATGTGCACTCACAGCCCAGAAATTCAAACAAGTCCTGGGCTACATCAAAAGAAGTGTGCCAAGCAGAGTGATTCTCCACCTCTACTCTGCCCTGGTGAGACCCCACCTGGAGTGCTGGATCCCAAGTACAGGAGGGACATTGCACTGTTGGAGCAAGTCCAGAGGAGGCCACCAAGATGATTAGAGGGGTGGAGCACCTCTCCTGCAAGGAAAGACTGAGAGAATTGGGATTGTTTGGCCTGAAGAAGGGAAGACTTCAGGGTGACCTAATTGCAGCCTTCCAGTACCTGAAGAGAGCCTGCAAGAAAGATGTAGAGAGACTATTTACAAGATCATGTAGTGACAGAATAAGAGAGAAAGTCTTTAAACTGAAAGAGGGTAAGTTTAGACTAGATGTTAGGGAGAAATTCTTTACTGTCATGGTGGTGAGACACTTCAATAGGTTGTCCAGAGAAGCTGTGGATGCCCCACCCTTGAAGGTGTTCAAGGCCAGTTTGGACCAGAGTCTGAGCAACCTGGTCTAGTGAAACGTGTCCCTGCCCATGGGAGGAGGTCTGGAACCAGATGGCCTTTAAAGTCCCTTCCAACCCAAGCCATTCTATTGTTCTATTCTATGATAATTTTTTCATCCTTAATTAGCAACTTTTTATGACTAACACTTCCAGATGTTCCAGGTTATAATTCTTGGGTGTATAAAATTCAGTCTTTGCCACAAGTCTGTCATTTCAGTACTAGTTCTAATGAAACACAAATAGTTTATCTGTAATCTGAGAATAAACAGTCTGGTAAAAATGGAAGGGATTCCTGGTGACAGCAGTCAAAACTCGATCATGCATTCTCAAAAAAAACCCCTAAATTTTGCATTCTCTGAGTCCTGTGCCTCACTCCAGCAGTCCATGAGACAGCTTTCAAATCTATCAGCTGATTTCAGTCACATTTGGAAGCAGAATAGAACACTCAAAGGTGGATGCCTGGATAAAATGGAAGAGCCCTATTATTGCTCCAAATATGCAACATGAGTTCAGCATCTATGAGTTCAGCACTCAGAAAATGATCATGGGACCTTAACATTGGGCTCCACAAAGCAATATGAGACCAGGATTCAGTAGTTATTAATGAGGATGAAAGGATTCAGTAGTTATTAATGAGGATGAAACTGAAGTTACTATATGTGTCGTGGAAGCAAAACTCAAAGAGCTGAATTTGCTCAGTGTTCTGAAAGCTGATGCATAGTCAGAAGTGGGATTGTTCATGATCCAGCCTGTAAGAGATTTTTAAGCAGGGTATGATTGTATAAGGGGGTTGAAGAATAGCACTTATATTTAACCAAACAGAAAAAGTGATCTAATAGAGACAGGCACTTCTGTCTGAGTTCAAGGAAGGAAAAATTGAAGACATGGAGATAAGTGGAAGGTAAAGAGGCAAAAAGGTTTGCTGTAGATAAATTTGGCCAGACCAGTCTGCTACCTATTCCTGGCAACACAGCTTATTTTTAGACACAGAAAACACAGTTGATCTGATCTACCACACATCACCCGAAGGACTCCTTCATACAGGATGTTGTTGATGCTTGAAGTTTACATAAATTCACAAAGCAATCAGAAAAAATTCATTGAAGAAAAGTCTCTCAAGGCTATTAAATATATAGACACCTGTTCTGATTAGGAAGTCTGTAAACCATACATTTATGGAGGTAAGGAGACACTTTGAAGGGAAGTAAAACTGAATACTCACCCCATTTTTATTCTTTTTCATACACATGGGCTATTGACAGATAGAGCTTTAGTCTGATTGGTATGACCATTCTCATACTCCTATGTTCTTATCTGAACTGCACTGAATTATGTGACAGGAAATTATTAATTAAGCTGGAGAACATGTGAAAATAATTCCAGAATTTTAAAAGGGATAAGACAAGGGCTGTATCAGCTATCACAGCAGCGATCCTTCCCCTCAACTGAGCACTGATGAGGCTGTACCTGGCACCATTCTTGGCTCCTCAGAACAAAAGAGGTATGGAGCTCTTCCAGAGAGTCCAGTGAAGGACCAGAAAGATGATTAAGGTACCAGAGCACCTCACATATGAAGAAAGGCTAGGAGAGCTTGAACTGTTTAGTCCAGAGAAGAGAAGACACAGGTGTGGCAATGGATTTGTCATATACAGGATGGAAGAAGTCCTGTCAGAGATGGACTAGTGAAGAAAATGAAAACAGTTCAAATGTTCAAACTGAAGTTTTTAAGGTGGTTTAAACAGGTTTCAAAATGGCTTTTACCTTTTTACAGAGTCACTGTCTCCCTCTTCCCGACACCCCCTGTGAAGCTATTGTCTCCCATACACAGTGTCCTGGGAAGGTGTCCTGAGATGTTTCTCATTGGTCCCTTGTTAACCCCTTTCTATTGGCTGTTGACCCTTTACCTGATGGTTTTTTCTATGTGACCCTGAACTTGTGATTGGTCCCCTTTTGACCCTCCTGAAAGCCTTATAAACCCCTACCCCACAATAAACTTCCTCTTTCGTCCGTCCCTCCCTGGTGGTCTGTGTGCTCCTTGCGGGGTCGCAGGGCCACGTGCTGGGGGGCAGGGGGAAGAGCATTCACCTCGCAGGTAATGGGCTAGCAGCCTAAGGCCTGGAGGTCTCCCCCATCCCACTAATCTGTCATACACAGGGGCATCCTGTTAATGTATATAAACACTTGAAGGGAGGGTGCAAAGAGATCAAAGCCAGGCTTTTATCAATGGTATCCAGTGACAGAAACATAGGGATAAAAAACCAATAGGCACAAACTGAAACAGAGGAGGAGTTGTCTGAACAGTGGGAGACATTTTGTTACTGTGAGAGTGACCCAGCACTGGCACAGATTGCCCAGATACCCAAAGGCCATCTGGACATGGTCCTGGACAGCATGTTCTAGATGACCCTGCTTGAGCAGGAAAGCTGGACCAGATGACCTCCAGAGGTCCATCCAACATCTATGCTCTGATTCTATGACTGCAAAAGTGGAAGCAGTGGAAGCAGTGATAGAACACTACAAGGGTCCCATCTTATTCCTGGGGTACATATTAAATTTGTTGATTAAACAAAGCCGGATATCACTGTTACTGAAAGGGATGACTGGAGTGAAGTACAGAAGAACTTAAAGGACCCTGAAGACAGGAAAATTCAAAATAGAAAAAAATTAATGCAAAGCACCACATTCTGCTTGCCAGCTGGAGGAGCAGAAGAGAGGGACTTGGAGTGCTAGCCATTTGGGAGGTAAGATGGAAGCTGTATGCTTTTGGGTCTCTATCTGTACCTTTACTTTGCTTTGCTTTATTTACAACCTTATAATCATAGAATCATTAAGGTTGGAAAAGACCTCCAAGATCATTGAGTCCAACCTTTAACTGCACACCACCAGGTCAACTAAACTGTAGCACTAAGTACCATGCCCAGTTATCTCTTGAACGCTTCCAAGGATGGTGACTCCACCTCCTCCCTGGGAGCCCAGTCCAATTCTTAACCAACTTTTCAGTGAAAAATTTCTTCCTGATGACAAACCTGAATCTCCCTAGTACAGCTTGAACAGGTTACCCCTAGAAGCTGCAGATACTCCATCCCTGGAAATGTTCAAGGGCAGGTCGCATGGGGATCTGTGCAACCTGACCTAGTGAAAGGTGTCCCTGCCCATGGCAGAGGGGGTGAATTTAGATGATCTTTAAGGTCCCTTCCAACACAAGCCATTCTCTGATACTATGATTTTATGATTCTATGATTCTATGTCCTCTTGTCCCATCATGAGTTGCCTGGGAAAAGAGGTCAACCCCCATCTTGCTACAGCCTCCTTTTAGGTAGTTGTACAGAGTGATAAGGTCACCCCTGAGACTCCTTTTCTCCAGAATCAACAACTCCGGCTCCCTCAGACTCTCCTAATATAACTTGTGCTACAGCCCCTTCACCATCTTCATTGCCCTTCTCTAGACTTACTCCAGCACTTCAATGTCATCCTTGAAGTGAGGGGCCCAGAAGTGGACACAGGACTCAAGGTGTGATCTCACCAGTACCAGGTATGGGGGGGGAAATCACTTCCCTAGTCCTGCTGGCCACATTATTTGTGATATAAGCCAGGATACCATTGGCCTTCATGGCCACCGGGGCACACTGCTGGCTCATGTTCTGTTGGCTGTCAACCAGCACCCCCAGGTCCTTTTCCACCAGGCAGATTTCCAGCCACTCTTCCTCCAGCCTATAGTGCTGCATGGGGTTGTTGTGACCCAAGTGCAGGACCCAGCACTTGGCCTTATTGAACCGCGTACAACTGGCCTCAGCCCATTGACCCAGCCTGTCTGCCCAGATTCCTCTGCAGAGCCCTCCTACCTTCTGGCAGTTCAACACTCCCACCCAGCTTGGTGTCATCCAGGAACTTGCTTTGGGTGCACTTGATCCCCTTCTCCAAGTCATCGCTAAAAATAGTAAACAGGGCTGGTCCCAGCACTGAGCCTTGGGGAACCCCGCTAGTGACCAGCCACCAACTGGATGCAGCACCACTCACCATCACTCTCTGGGCCCAGCCACCCAGCCAGTTTGTAACCCCACAAAAACTGCACCTGTCCAAGCCATGGGCTGCCAGCTTCTTCAGGAGAATGCTGTGGGAGACAGTATCAAAAGCTTTGTTGAAGTCCGGGTAGACTCCATGCACAGCCTTTCCCTCATCCACTAAGCAGCTCACCTGGTCCCAAAGGGAGATCCTAGGGAAGATGTGAGACAGTGGAAGCCATCCTACTGGTTTTATGAGATCAGATTAGAGCTGGGCTCAGAAGTCAAGGGGTAAGGGCATTCAAAGGGAAGAGACAAAGATCTGCCTCCTTCCACCAGGTTCTATCTGCTGTGTTTGTTTGTTTATTTTAATTACAGTAATTGTAATATAAAATGCATAAATTGACTCCTAGGTCTTCTTTTAAAGCATTGTCAGGGTGTTGTATACACAGCACCTGTGGAAAATCGTAACCTATATCCAGGTGAGAAGTGGTATGCTAGGTCCTCCTTAGGACCTCTTGAGAAGGATGCAGATTTGCTCCCTAGAACATGTTGCAGTGCTGCTTCTCCCACCAGGAGAAGGTAACCCCAGACTGAAGAGACCATCACGAACTTCTATCTCAGTGTTCAAGTAATGTCTCCAATAGGGCTTTTGTGTGGATTTGAACCTTGGCAGTATCTAAATGAAGTAGCTATTTTGATTGACTTGCTAGTTGTAAGTCCTGAGGCTACCTGACTCTGGAATTGGTAGTCCAACCAAATAATTCCCCTGGAGATGAATATTTATTACCTTTCCCCAATGTGAAAATAACTGAACATGAATTGTATTTAAAGTGAGAAGGTCAGAAAGAATTCAACTGTTTAGAGTCATTGACTTGTTGAGAATGTTGTTCTCTAATCTAACAAAAGCACCGAAGGTGTTGTGGTTAAATCTGGTTCACCAACTGAGGTTAAACATTCTTTTGCATGGGTGAATTATGTGGCAGAGTCTTTCTGAGAAAAATATTTAGTGGAAATATTTTTCTCAGATGCATTTCTGAACTGATTCACAAAAATATATACCAATATTTTCATAGGAATTAGGGTTTTCTTAGCTCTGTTCCACAGGGGTGGAAAATAGTTGACAGGAAATGTGTTATTTAGCATGTTCAGATAAGCTGTCCTCTGGTTGTTTAAGCCTTAAGATCTTATCACCTTAATAGTCATTCTTGTCAAAGCAGATACATGAGCAGCTGAGGTCTATATTTATAGAGACCTACCTTGAATCCTGGTATTTTATTTAGGGAAAGATGATATTGTCAAGCTGTCCCAAGAGACAAAATTTTCCACAGGAGCAAATCCAAATGGATTTTAAAAGAAGACTGTCAACCCAGAGACTGATCTTGATGACTAGTGATCTCAGTATTGTTTCTTTATGGGGCATTGATCAACATAAGGCCTGTAGATGTCTCCAGGAGAAGAGGGAAAATACAGGAAGCAGCTGGTTAGGCTTGGCTTAGCAGGCTGCAAGGACCAACATGGAGAAGTAAATGTTTCTAGGAGAAGGAGGAAAAGAAGGAAGCTGGAGGAAAAGACACAGGAGGTCCTGAAGGCAGCTGTAGGAGAAGGAAGGAGCGGCATGATGGAGCTAGGAACCAGAACAGGGGCAGTAGTGCCCTGCTTCCAATGGTGGATGAGTGTTGGGGCATAGTACCCTGTTTCTGGAAGTAAGGTGATGGGTTTAAAACTTTCACTGGTGGTGCAAGTGAGCTGTGAGCTAGTGTCTGGTAAGTTGAGGTGGGAGTTGGTGGTACACTCCTTCACACAGCACTTAAAGCAATTGTGCCCATGACACAGTTTCACTGGCTGAGAGTGGAAAGCACGTGTGTTATTTGTCAGGATATGACTATTTATACAAACCCATGGGCGCCTCAAGTTGAAAGAGGCTGATGTTCAGGCACACATTTTGGTCATGCCTCTGACTTTGTGTTTTCTCTGCACATGTCTGCACATCCGTGTGCCTCATGTTCATACTGACAACCTGAAGAGGCATTATTGTCTAAATCCCAACAGTGTGCTTGAATATGATGATGACACTAATATACACTCTTTCTGTACAAAGAAAACTGCACTGAGAAAAACAAGGAGGATGGCAGATGGGAGCTACAGCTTACCAGGTGTGGGGGTTTGTAGGGACTACTTGTCTGGAGTTTTTAGTCATTATCTTTTCATATGGTACTTTCTCAAAAAAAGCCAGTGTAGTTCTTGTCTCTCAATTATCTGTTTGTGTGCTTGTACACATGTACACAACTATCTGTAATCTTTCCCTGTAATATTGCCAGCATGATTTTTTTAAAATCAGAACAGTTGCTAGTAGCTCTGTCTCTGCCTGTTTCCTTTTGCAGTGAAGATTGGATTTCACAGAGCAGATCTAACCGTTCTTATTTCCCAGAATGTACCAAAGTTTGAGCTTTTTAAAAGGAAAGATAGGAAAGGCACCTTGAGTATTATTGCTACTGCTACTTCTTTTTAATGGTTACATGGTGACACTGCTTTGCACAGGATTACTGTCAGTGGCGCGGAGGGGATAGAAGATTGGCTGCCTTGAGGAATGAGATGAGACGATAAACGAAAGACGATGTTACCTCTGCGGCATCTGGTTCCATCTCCCAGTTTTCATTCCACGTGTTCTGCGTGGAGCCAAAGTGGGGCTTGTAGCAGTTTCTTGCCTTTGCACACCTGCCATTGTTAGGCAACAGCAAGGAGAGTGAGAGAATTGTGAAAATCTATTTTACTTAAAATAGCTGTACTGTGTAACTATTCGAGGGGGTTTAGCATGCATATGTGATAAAGCCAAAAGTTCAACAGATCACCAAAGGTACAGGATACAGTGGCAGACTGATGAACAAAATTGTTATATTATTCTTTTGAAGGTATTGAAATAATTATGTTACTTATGTGCTCATATGCAGTGAACATGGTTTTCAGAGTGCTGCACTCCCGCTTAATTGAAATGAAAACCCTAAATTTCTTAGCTAAATTTTGATTTGTGCAGTGAAGGCTGAAGCTTTCTCTGAAAAAATCAAGTTCCAGTATGCTGACCCCTTTGGAGTGCAGCAGTCAGAGCCAATTTGGGCCATTTTTTCTTCATATGCATCAAAAGCATCACAATTAAGACAGTCATGGTAGGAGAGAAAAATTGTAAAATAAGTGAGAGGCCCAACAGAGGGCTGAGAAGAGGAACTGTTTTATCTGACCTCCACTTGTCAGAGTACATTTTCTTCTGCAGGCAGGGCCATGTGGGTAATTCTCAAGCTTGCACCTGACATCAAACAGGCAGCTGCTCTGCCAGTGGTTTTACCTTTTCACTCTCCAAAGTTGTGTCTATCCAAGATAATTTAAGTAAAAATGTTATCCCTTAAAAATCTCAGTAGTGAGATATTTCAGTGTTCTATTGAAACTTTCCTGTAATAGTCTTTCTGTTATTCGATGTCTGTTCCTTTCAGGGAAGGGTAATTAAAGAGCCAGAGGAGAAAAGAATCAAAGAATGTGTCTCACCTCTCTGGCATATTTTCAACGGATTCAATTAGGGACATGCAAAACAAAATTCCTTTAAAAACATGATTGATGTTGGAGCTTTAACAAGGTGCTGTCATTGGATACAGGGGCTTTTTATTAATACATGTTGCTAAAAATGTCTGGGACAGGATGCCAGGCTGTTGACAGTGTTTGTGTGTTGTATATGTTTTACACGAAGAGATGGGCTATTCTGCATTTTGTTTCTTCTCTCATTGGTTCATTTCTTTAATCTGAACTGAAACTGAAAGATCTTACTGTGAGGCAAGCAGTTTTGGGTGAAAAGGGCTGTTAAGAAAATCTACCTTGAAGGAGAGTATTTTACATACAGAATGTTGTTTTTGCTAGAATTGAAATACTTAAAAACTGGTGGTTATACCCTATCCTATGCATACTGCAGAGGCCTGGGAAACCATTCATTATCATTTGAAGTACCTGAATTTCTGTATATATATATACATATATAAACATGTATATGTACATATTTCATATGCATACATTCATCTATACTCATATACATCTAGATGATATGTCAGTATGTGTATATGATATAGGTATGACAATACTATCAAGAAGAGTGGTAAAATGCTGTTAATACTACCTATCAATAGCCTTTAGAAGTAGGAGCTGTTCGTGACAGAAGGCACTTGTCACGTATAGAGAAGGAAAATAAACCATGAAATCTTTTTTTTTCCTTTTTTGTTGTGGACATTTGTCTATCAATAGACTAAATGTATTTTCTTTTCCTCTCTTTATTTATTTATTAATTTAATAGTGGTTAGCTGCCTGTGCACAATGCAACTCTGATGAAATTAGAAATTTGATGGCTTTTAGTAAGAGGTTATAGCTACATCTTGCATACAGATACCTGTAGATTTGGGTAAACCTAAGGTGGTCTTGCATGGTGTTGGAAAAAGTTAAAGTGTAGGTACTAGTCAACAGTTTAAATCACATTCTGGAAATACATACGATGACATTTTTCACCAACCTTCTAAAGAAGATTCAGGCAGGCAGTAGTTTAAGGGTTACAAAGAACCAGAAATTCTGTTCAGGAAGCACTGAAGAAAATAGTTTAATAAATTGGTTAATTGTGATTTGTTTTAAACCAAAGAGAAGTTGGGGGGGGGGTTCACTTTTTTTCCTAAAGATGTCTGAGATTTTTACCTAGAACTGAGGATAAGCATAGTAAATACTTTCACCAAGAATTGGATTTGAGACTGCAAGCACTTCTGTACATGAATGACGTTACTGAGATTTGCGCGTGACCAAGTAGCGCATGTGATTTGCTCTGCACCATGACTTCATCTTTTGTTCATATCAGAGAGCTGAGAGCTGGCCCTGGCTGGACTCTAGCATTACTTAAATGGTTTTGTACAGGTCTTAACTCAGACACTGTTTTTCTGTGATGCTTTTACAAACAGCATTGAACATAGTCTGGGCAGCAAGTCCATTCACAAAAAATTGCACCCAGATGATAGATCTTTCAAAACTGCTTGTGTGATTGCTTTGCTAACACCACCAGCAACTTAAAGCATTGAAGAATTGTCCAGTAAATAAAAGGTACTGCTAGAAACTGCTAATAAAGTTTAGAGAACCACCTGGTGACAAATTTCAAAAAGAGCAGTCTTTCAACAGAAATGACGCTACTTTAACACAAGTAGGAAAATTATCCAAGGGGTAGAAGATGAAAGGTTCAGAAAATCTAACTTTATATAGTGACACACTCAGATACATTTCCTGTAGGTCTAAAGTGAAAATTGCCATTTAAGAATAGAGATTTCGAATAAATGGCAGAGTTGGCAGAAGGAACTGCAGGACCTTGGATTTTGGAGAAAATACGTTAACACAAACATACTGTGTATATATTGCCAGGAATAAGGAGAAAAGGGCAATAAGGTAAAACATTTGTCTGAATATATGTCTCAAGACCTGCACTCAGACAGTGGAGTTTTTTCACCCATTATATTAGAGCCATTAGACGAGCTCAGTAAATGTACCGTTTGAAAACAGCTAGGTAAAATAAAGCAATTTTTTTCAATGGAAGGGCTGTTCAGATTAGAGACATTGTAGGGTGTGAAAAAAAATGTTTGGGACAAAATATCTGGAAAGCAAGAAACTGGGTAACACTGTTAGGAAACAACATTTTTTCAATTGAAGAATCTCCTTAAATTGGCCAAATGCCTTTGCAACAGATAATGAGCTATATTTCCTGACTACTGAGTCTGAGAAATTCTTAATTGCTCATAAATCCATGTACTGGAAAGTTTAGAACATTTAATGAGTTGGCAACAGACTTCAAAGAAAATGATTTCATACAGACTGAATTACTAGGAACTAATGGACAATGGGTAAATAAGAAGAACTGCAGCTGACATCTGATTTAGGACAAAAACCCCATACATTTTGGAGATTAAATCTTTCCTTCATGGTCAAGGATATTTGTCTTCTACAATGATGATGACTTCTACATATAGTTTGAGGTATGAATTTCAAACAATAATACATATATTGCCTTACTGAAAAATGATCTTGGACTGTTCATTTTCCTCACGTGTGTCTTTAGTTGCCTGAAACAGAAGGAGTCACATAAAGGACAACAACACTGTATAATTGTGAGTGACAAAAGATAGTCAGGTCTTCACATGGGTGCATCCTCCCATGCACTCACATACACCCACATTATCACATATTTCTTGCACCTGAACGAGGGTCCTCTACTACTCTGCTACAACACCTCATTGCTGTAAATTATTTTTGTTTCTCTATTCTTTGAGGGAGAGTTTGATGCAGCCTGACTTGTTCATGTAGAAAAATGTATCTTTTAGAGTCTTGTGCCTTGCACCTGTGGTCTTGAAATTAATTCTTTGATTGGGATTCCATTGCATGTCTCATCACCTCTTTGAAATCTATGTATCTTCCATTAGAACAATGTTCAAAAGTTCCTCCTTTACATCTCAGCTAGTAGTTGTGAAGCCGATGTTTCAAACCCACCATAAAAGTTGAAACATTGCAGAAAAAAGCTTACAGACATCAGATAGTAAGAACAGCACCAGCAAATCATAGAATCACAGAATTCTTAAGGTTGGAAAAGACCTTTAAAATTGAGTGCAACTGTCAATGTAGCACCACCACCATGTTCATCATTAAACCATGTTCTCAAGTGACACATCCACAAATGTTTTGAACACATCCAGGGATGGTGACTCCAGCACTTCCTCGGGCAGCCCATTCCAATGCTTTTAAAGCTTTTCAAGGAAAAAATTTGTCCTGATACCTAATCTAAAACTCCATTTCCTCTTGTCCTATCTCTCGTTACCCAGAAGAAGAGATTGACATCCACCTCACTACAACTTCCTTTCAGGTAGTTGTAGACATTGATAAGGTTTCCCCCCAAGCTGCCTTTTCTCCAGCTGCTCCTCGAAGGACTTGTGCTACAACCTCTTCACTAGCTTCATTGCCCTTCTCTAGACTTGCTCCAGCACTTCAATGTCATCCTTGGAGTGAGTGGCCTAGAAATGGACACAGGACTCAAGGTGTGATCTCACCAGTACCAGGTATGGGGGGGGAAATCACTTCCCTAGTCCTGCTGGCCACATTATTTGTGATATAAGCCAGGATACCATTGGCCTTCATGGCCACCTGGGCACACTGCTGGCTCATGTTCTGTTGGCTGTCAACCAGCACCCCCAGGTCCTTTTCCACCAGGCAGATTTCCAGCCACTCTTCCTCCAGCCTATAGTGCTGCATGGGGTTGTTGTGACCCAAGTGCAGGACCCAGCACTTGGCCTTATTGAACCGCGTACAACTGGCCTCAGCCCATTGACCCAACCTGTCTGCCCAGATTCCTCTGCAGAGCCCTCCTACCTTCTGGCAGTTCAACACTCCCACCCAGCTTGGTGTCATCCAGGAACTTGCTTTGGGTGCACTTGATCCCCTTCTCCAAGTCATCGCTAAAAATAGTAAACAGGGCTGGTCCCAGCACTGAGCCTTGGGGAACCCCGCTAGTGACCAGCCACCAACTGGATGCAGCACCACTCACCATCACTCTCTGGGCCCAGCCACCCAGCCAGTTTGTAACCCCACAAAAACTGCACCTGTCCAAGCCATGGGCTGCCAGCTTCTTCAGGAGAATGCTGTGGGAGACAGTATCAAAAGCTTTGTTGAAGTCCGGGTAGACTCCATGCACAGCCTTTCCCTCATCCACTAAGCAGCTCACCTGGTCCTAGAGGGAAATCAGGTTGGTCAGGCAGGACCTACCTTTTCTAAACCCATCCTGGCGGGGCCTGATCCCCTGATTGTCCTGCACATCCTGCATGATGACACTCAGGATAATCTGCTCCACAACTTTCCCTGGCACTGAGGTCAGGTTGACAGGCCTGTAGTTCCCTGGATCCTCCTTTCACAGAGATAAGATCACGTTTCCCATCATTTGGTCAGCTGGGACCTGTTTGATTGACCAAGACTGCTGGTAAGTGATTGAAAGTGATTTGGTGAATGATGTATGAATAAAATCACATAGTGTGCCACCCTATATTCACTTTGAAAAAGATCTTATAAAAAATATCTCTGTGAACATGTTACAGTATATGGAATGACTACTAAGCCATGTAAATAAAGTTGTCCAATTCAAGTTTTGCCATCTCAGAAGTTACTGCATAACATCCCAACTAATGGTCTGTGAGAAGTCCTTAAAAATCCAGTTTTCCTAAACTGGAATAAACCAAGTGGTTTATCAATGACTATATAAACACAGTAAGACAAACTATATCTTGTGTAATTTTCATGATCTGTAAATATTTAGAAAACAAATATTCTAGAAAACTCAAAACTATCATGATAACTTAGAACGATTATGTGTTGTATGTACTAAAAATGAAGCAGCCTGAAAAACCATGAGGTTTTAAAAATAAATATTAATAAAACAGCTATATATTGGCTTTGCTACGATGTAACAATTCTGCCACTAGGATTGAAAATATTTTTGAAACTGCAACAGCAGAATGGGTATCTGATTGCTCCTCAGCATTTATTTTCAGTTTCTCAGTTCTTAAAGGCCACCCTACACCAGATCAGTTTTTAGTAAAGATTATTTCCTCTTTTGTGGAAGAAAAGGTCTGCTTAAAGAGAGAAAAAACTAGAACCAAAGCTTAGCCAGCTCTTGATCCTGGTTCTCTCCTCTCCTTCGCAGAGGAAGATTCGGTGGCCTTCAACCAGGTTTGTACTTGACTTGTGGTGTCATGGAGCAAGAGTACAGCGTGTTTAGGGCTTTCCTCCATAGCACAAAATTTCTGGTAAGTTAGATAGAATCTCAGCATAAATTTTATTGTTTTTAATGTGTAGACCACAACTGAAAAAGTCATGGAAAACTGAAGCCTTTTCCAAACCATCTGCCCACAAGTTTATTCAATGTTCTGCATCAGTCTAGAAATTTGGTCTCCCTTCTTAGGGGACTCTGATATGGTGCATTTCTAAAGTAAAAGGTGACACCTGCCGTGAAAGCAATGAAGATTATTAGTGTGTCCAACTTCAAATAGTTTTCAATCTTTCAGTGATTATGGATGCTTCCTATCAAAACTGTCCAAGATGCTGTAACTTTTATATGGATTTCTGCAAAAAGATAAACCTTGGAAGATTGCTGGACCGTAAAATAGCAGTACACTATAACACTGGCAAACTTTTAAAAGATAAATCTTGGCAGAGCCACTGGACTGTACAGTATTAACACACTCTGACACCATTGGTTGTCTTAAACTCTAGAGAAGGATTTTTCTTGTGTAACAGAATGAAGAAGTGTGTGTTACCTTAAAAATCCATCTGGCTTAAGTTTATTCACAACTATCCCATGTAAGTGCATATATCTCTAGTGAGCTCCTTCTAGAAAGGCAACAATGACAATTACTTGATTTATATTGGCTTATATACTGTAATGATAGCTCTGAAACAAAGTCTGACAATTCCAGTTCTCAGAATAATTGCTTATCTGTAAAAAATAAGCTTCCAAAATAGTCAGTAATTTTAACATCAGTGTAAAATGTCCCTTTTATCTCCTTTTTAGAATTTTTGCAGGTTTAAAAAAAGTTTATTCTTAAAAACCCTACCAGAAATGCAACCTCTCAGCTCACGTATCCAAGAGACTCTATCTGCTAGGAACCCCTGAGGCTCAGATTTCTCTGTCCTGCTGCAGGAGCAGTGACCTGCTTGAATTTTCTTTCCATGGTTTCACATAGCTCCCATTCCACAGCATCTGCTTTACCACCATACTTCCTCCTCTTCTCACAGTATCCTACTTGGCATTTTCCTCTGTTCTGTTACAGCACATTCACCTGCACTCTGACTCCATGTCCTCATCTTCACGCTTGTCTGCCTCTCCTCTGCATCCCTCTTGATCCCTACATTAGTCTCACTCAATTTGCTGTCCTGTTTCCAGGAGCATTTCTCCTCCCTGCTGCTCCCACTGTCTCTGGCATGTCCATATTCTCCTGTCCCCTGCTTGGCCCTCACAGACTAGCTAACAGACCATTACCTTCCCTGATGGCATCCTGTCTTCTGCAAATAACAGGGAGTGGCATCCATCTTCACTGTATATCCTTACTTTCACACAGAAACTTTAAATGGATCTGGTAACCAATCTTCTGAGATCAGGTTTGAGTTGGTCCCTGTGTTGGTAATGGGAGATGTCATAGCCTAAAATTTATTAATAATATGTTGATAAAAACCCTCTAGCTAACCTGTTTTTGTGATTTGAGCAACATGAAGGCTGGTGAGGCTGCTGACAGAGATTCTGCACAGCAGTTGCAAAGGTGTGAGAGCAGACTCAAGAATGGGACTTTTCCTCTGATATCGATCAGACTGTGCTCCAGTGAAAAACCCTTACAAAATGTTAGCATCATTTACTGAGCTCCAAGCCTAAACAAATGTTTGCCTCACTGGTTTTCACCTTTCCATGGAAAGTTGTCCTGTGCTTTGGAACAATTTCTGCCATTTCTGTGACAGCTGTCTTCAAAAACCTACAAATGGTGGCAACTTCGTTATGATGTCTCTCACTGCACACAGTAGAAAAGTAATCATGACCTAAAACTAATCACTGGACCTAATAAAATACTTTGCCTTCAATGACTTCAGGATCTTCATTTTATTTCTAAAGGTAATCTACCCTTAATGTGTGGGGAAGGAGGACAATAGACCATGTTGTCTCAGTGCAGGCTGGGAATCTCAGGCACAGTGTGGTTTTGCAGTTTTGAATAGCAATCCATCACTGAACAGACAAATAGAGGCTATGGTTTCTTTGCAACAGCTCTTTTTCAACACTAGGATGACATCTGTGGCCTCTGCAAAGGATGTCAGCCTCAGAGAGGGATAGGTTTCAAACACAACTGGGCTTGAGTGGGCTGTTTTCAAGGTGGTTTGAGTGTTATTTTTTCTTCAAGCAACTGGTTCTCCAATGGTGATATAACATTTCTGTCACCCAGAGTTTTCAGCAAGCACATACCAAAATGCGACAGCTAAGTAGTGGATAACAGCAGATGGAGGATCACAGACACAGACACAGAGCTATGTGTCACAGGAAAAACAAGAAATTATATGCAAAACTCCACCTGAAAGCAGAACTGATGCAATGTGTGTGTCAGAGCATTACATAATAATATCTTCTACTGTTGCTCTCTTTGATGAAAGTTTTGACAACAGGGGAAAATATTTGCAAAGATTTGTCTACGGCAAACTGCATTAAATATATATAGTATAAAATGAATTTACAAGTGAGTTCTTAAGATACAGCAAGAACAATTTCAAGTTTATTGTACAGTTAAATACTTTGACTCAATATAGTCCTTCGAAGTAGTTGAGTTGTGTTAAGACTTCATTGTAAAATATACTGCACATTTAATAATCAATGCTGTGTTCTCACAAAGAAAGATCAAAAGTAAAATGTTAATCTAGATTTTCTTGACTGTTTCATTCTTTTACTATACAGTGTTTTTCTTCTTCATGGTGACCTTGTTAGAAGTCTGACAGTGTCAGAACATCTGACACTCCAGGTCATTAGGGACCATGCTTTGCCATAATATTATGTAAGATATTTTTCTCTCAGAGAGGACTACAGAGCTTTCTTTTCACTTGCATTTGCAAATAGAACTGTGGGATTATGCATCCAGGTATATCCTTCATTATTTATTATTGTGACATATGTTCTTTGTGTAAATTTGAAAAGGTTTTAATCCATCAGGGAATAGATTTAGCAAAATTTTAATATTACCAATTAACAAGTAGTCTCACTTGTTAAGAGCAATGTCCCTGGAAATAGTGTATCATAATCAAATAAAATGAGCCAAGAATTCTTCCTAGTAAATAATTTTCTTCTGTATTTTTGGTATTTATACTGATAGAGAGGAACATGGCAATTTTTCTATTGTTTCCTATTGATATGTCCAATTCAGTAGCTCTCAGTCACTCATCCTGTGGCCCTGCAGAAGTTATTTGGCAGTTCCATAGATTTTTAAGCCATCAGGGACCATTAGATCATGTTATCTGATGTTTCTGCATAAAACAGGTCAGAGAATTTCATCTAGTTATCTCCTATATTGAGTGAAGCAATGGGTATTTAACCAAAGCTTGGTTTTATGTCACAAAGTTGTTTTGTTTTTTTTTTTTTTTTTAAATGGGGAATATTTCATACCGAAGCTGTGAAGATTCATTAATGTTTCCAAAGACTCTGAGATACTGGGATTTAATGTGCTATAAAAGTGAACAGTGGAAATATTTCCAGTGATGACCTAAACAGGATTTTTTAATCAATGTGATGAATTGGATACTGGGACAAATTAATCAGTGGTATCTCCAACAGGAAGGAGTTTTGCCAATTCAGTCCAAGATTTTCTTATTATAATATTGCTGATAATTTGAAGAAGGAAAGATATACAGTTATAAAATGACATTTTAAAAAATGTTAAAATAAAATGTCAAACAGAAGGTAACTTTAAATATTCAATGTCAATAAATTTAATTAATAAAATTTTCTTTAGATTTCAAGTTAAAAATTCACAGAGATTCTTATTCCTTTTAATCTTCATTAGCCCATGTGTGCGTTATTAGTTATTTGTTAGGTATTTCCATAAACATTTGATGATATTAGCAGTGAGAATGTAAAACCAAAATTCTTTAACACTACTGGGACAATAAAGTGATACCTGCCTTGCTACATGTGCATGCCAAAGAGTCTCCCTTTGATGGCATTCAGTTATGGAAGAGCTACTGCCAAGCCTGTCTGAGGCTGCAAAGTGCCTCCCGGTTCCATGCCTGTTCCAGCATCATTGCCACTGCATGAAGCAAAAGTAATTTGTACACTAAGGGGTAGGTAGTCCAAGCCATGTTTTCTGACTTCAGTGAATGTGACTTTAGTATGAATTAACCAGGCTTTCTATCGATTGTTTTCAGGAAATCTACCGGAGAAAGCACAAAGCTTTAGAAACATATTTGTGTTCACTGATTTGTATTTGTCTTTGCTTTTTTAACAACATTGTGTTTCAGTTTTCCACATTGAACAGTATTGCCCTTGCTACTGAGTCTTCTCTGGATCTTCCTTGAAGAAGTTCATCTTCAAACAGCTTTTGTGAACTTTCTTGATAGTCAGAATTTCAATTTACAACAAATCTCCTTCAGAAGAGGGGGTAGTCAAGGCCATTCTAATTTATTATGTATACTGTCTATTTATATTTACCTAAAGTCTATGTATATTTAGTCTACTTAAAACACACACACAGATGTATTTGCTGAACAAACACTATGATCTATCCCAAAGTTACATTTACAGTGAACAGAGTAAAACTTTTAAGATTGGTAATACCCATGTGAAGTGAACTATTATGTAGGAGACACTAAAACTGGTGATAATGATTTAAAACTCTGCTCCATCCAAACCTTATTTTTTAAACAAACTAAATTAACAAAAATACTTTTGCTTAGAAATAATAAAATTTCAGACTTGTTGCTTTACTTCTGAACAGCTGATATGGCAACATGTCATGGTTTAAGAGCAGCTGGCACCTAAGCATCATGCAGCCACTCACTCAACTCCGCACACACCTCTCACCCCAGTAGAATGGGGGGGAGAATCAAAAAAACCACTTGTAGGTTGAGATAAGAACAGTTTAATAATTGAAACAAAGTGAAATATAGTAATAATAGGAGTAAATAACAACAACAATAATAATCAAAACAACCAACAATAATAATATAAAACCCAAGAAAAAACGATAGTGAACAATACAATTATTCACCATCTGCTTGCCAGTTCCAGGCCCCCATCTCCAAAAGCTGATCAGCCCCCATCCAGTTTATGTACTGGGCATGTTGTTCTGTGATGTGGAATATCCCGTCTCAGCTATGGACCCTCCCAGGTTTTTTGTGTTCCTCCTCAGTGGCAGAGCATGAGACATAAAAAAGTCCTTGACCTAGGATAGGCACTACTTAGGAACAACCAAAAGATCAATATTTTATCAACATTATTCTCATACTGAATCCAAAACACAGCACTGTACCAGCTACTGAAAAGAAATTACCTATACTTGATGAAACCAGTACACAATACAAATAAATACTTATAAAATTTAAAGAATTAAAAGGAAGTTAATTTTATTTGTTGAAGATTTACAGATTTTGTAGTTTAAACTTTTGGGAACAAGTAAAATAGCTGGCACTTCTTCATGATCCTGCAGGATCTGCTTCTCTGACCAGTTTGACTCTGATATCCTCTGGAAGCAGCAATAGGTAACCTACTGTCCTCAGGTGACTGCTTCATCTGTTCCTTGGTATTTGAAAAGCTACATCCTTTCTTCACTGTTCACCAAAAGGTGGGGAAGAGGAGGAGGTGACCAGCAGGGTTTTGGGGGCCCAGAGAGACAACCCTATGGGAAGGGAGTCCCAGGAAGGAGACTGTCAGAACTGGGAAAGGATCTCAACATGTGAGGCAGGGAGCACCAAGGTAATATTGCTGGTCATGTCTTCTTTCACAAAAAAACCCTTGTAGCTGAGGGAAGAGATTCTACTTAAAATAGAAGAATAATGACATTTTTTTAATTAATGTGGATAGCACAATCACTACCATGCCTTCAAAGACGCGACTGGATTTAGCGTAAGTCACAGGTAATCCAACAGATGCTGCTGTTCTTACTTCTGGACTTATGACTGCTCCCATACACATAAAAAACACTTGATCCTTTTTTTAAAAGCCACATGAAAAGACTTCCATGATAAACAGTGTAGCTACTCACCAGAACTAGCAGAATAGAAAGCAAGAAAATTAATAGTTTAGGGCCCTTGCAAATCTTGACGTTTCCTGACATGCAAAACTCCTACATTCTTCTTATCAAAACCAAGAAAATACATATTTCATCACAATGGCATTAACTTTGACCTGTGCATTGTGGCTTTTATGTATTATTTGTATTATATTGACTTAGAGTAGAATTCATCTTCACTACATTTAGTCATTTAAAGTTATGAGTTTCATCTAAGTTATTTGTCCAGGTTCCCCTTATAGTAAATGGAGAAAGGTAAGTTCCTCCAAATGACAATTCATCCCATTTTAGGATAGGTGTCTGAGATAGACTGGATGAATTGTTCTCTATTGCAGTCTCTCTACATTACTGTAGAGGAGCACAAGTGACTAGCTTAGGCTAAGCACCCAACTTTCAGATGGCTAAAAATTAGATGAGATGAATCTCACCCAAATATTTTCTTTTAGGGGATGTATTTAATTAAGAAATATCTCAAAGTCAATTTGCTGTGTGTTATTTTGCTAAAAATTAATAAGTGGTGTTTCTTTTGAATCATATAATATACCTGGTCCTTAATGAATAACCATAATATCAAATAATAGTAAAATTACATACAACTAGATCAATTACATTAATATGCACATAAATAATTCTCATACTCTCTTTCAAAGAAGGACATTCATTTAAACTGCTAGTAGGAAATAATTCTCATACTCTCTTTCAAAGAAGGACATTCATTTAAACTGCTAGTAGGAAACAAAGCTTAGGGTTTTTTTGAAACAACAATCATGAATTCATTTTGAAATATTAACAGAGCTGTAAGAACTAAGTACTTCTGAAAAATCAGGCTGATAATATTGTTTTAGGGTGAGAATAGGGGAGGAGTTGCAGTGTGTTTGTTTCTGTTGGATAGGAATTGTATGTTCAGATTTTATTATGAGATTTTTAAACCCTTGACTATTAATTTCTTTGAGTTTAATGTCTGGGTTTGGAAATGATGCAATAGATGTCAACACTATTGTCTCTTAGCAACCTCGATTAGTATTTGAAACAAAGGAGGGTTTGCAAGCTTTGACTTTTTCCCATGTATTCACAGATTTTGTGTGTGTGTGTGTGAATACATTAGTGAACGAATCAGTTACTAACAGTTTTTAAAATGGGAGAGTCAGGCCATCAGCTTAATAAATTATAGGAATAATTTATTTATTTATCGGAGTGTTGTAGGGCAAGGAAGAATGCCTCTTGTGGAGCCCTACCTCCTTCACTGTGCACCTGACAAGATATGCACATCCCCTAGGTGGCTGAGTTAGCCATGCATGCCTGCACATCACAGCATGCCTTCCTTCCAAATGCTAGTAGAAAGGGCTAAAAAGTCACTCCAAATTACGTGTCACACCTGGCAGCAGTGTAGGCTGCAAGTTGCTACCAGACCTCCTATTCCTTTCGTGTCAACAAATTGCCCTCTGACCTGGAAGGATATGTCTAGAGTGAGAAATTATTTGCCCTAGATCCAAATTGGTTCTATGTCCTGTTCAGTTAAAACCAGGCTTGAATGGATTTAAGTACCTTCAGCTCAGTGTATGCACTGGTTTCATTAGCCAGCTGCCCCACAAATAGCAATATTTTCAATGCCTAGGCCTTTGGATGTGGCTTGTGAAAGTACAAGGTGTTAAGATCTGATTCTTGAGAGATGCCTCTGCCTGAATTAACGTGCAAACAAGACCATACGTTGAAGTCAATAGTATAGATTTTATTTAACAGTAAATGTGAGAGAGAGAGAGAGAGAAAGAAACAGAAAAGCAGGGGAGGGGGGAGAGAGAGAAAGAGAGAGCTCACTCAAGCAGAAGATAGCCACCACCTGTGGATCCAGCAGCATCCCATTGGTCCTTCTTCACCCTGGGCTTCTTAGTGCTGGGAGTCCTTTTCACTATTTGTATGTTTTTGTAAAAAAGGAATTAATGGTCACTGTCTACACAGTTCTCTTATTCTATTAGTTTAATGATTCCCTTGCTTCTAATGCTGATTAGACCAATGTTTAGCCTTTTTCTTCTTTTGAGTCAGTGGATTTCTTGGGTCAGTGGCCCTGAGTCAATGGTCATGATGTCCCCCTGTCAGAATTATATTTTACCCAGTCAGAGCTGAATTGGGTTCAGCACAGTTGCCGAGTTGGGTTTCCTTGTGGCCCATAAATTCTGCATTCTTTGTGTCCATTATCAGTGACACATTCTTCTCCCCCAGCTGTCTTAACCTCCCCCTTGGCCTGAGGTAACACTCAGTCAATAGTACCACCTTTATCTTATCTCAAGTTCCCTTTACAGTGTTTTAACTTACAGTTCAAGTTCCAGGTATCCACAGAGGCATATTTGGGAGGAGCTTTGGTGGTTCCAAATGACATCTGTCCCATAACTTGGGATGATCTTTGTGTGACCAATGATATGCATACAAGCAGTTACTTCTTTACACAACTTGCCACAGTGGCAATTTTTGTCTGGATGCATTACTCAGCTTGTGCTAGCCAGATCTCTCCTCTGCCAGGCCTGGATGTAGTGCCATCTTGTTGCTCCATTCTGTACTTATACTATGGTAAAGTCCCTTGTGGTCTTAACAGTGTTTGAGACAGACAATTGTGCTCCTTACACAAGGTTCCTACTGATTGTTAGGAAGATTTCACCAATCAAAAATGAATTTTGGTTTCTTATTTTCCCTCACTAATTATAGCTATATCCTCTGACCATATTTTGTGTAATATCTCTTCCGTCTCTAAAGTTTGGCACTTGCGTATTCAAAAATAAATCACATTCTTGCTTCACAAGATCTTGGTATGAATAAATTTGCATTCAGAATGAGTTGGTGAAGATAGAAGAGTGAGTCTGGCATTGCAATGACAGAACTGTATTACTTATATTCATTTTGTGACACTTTGTGTTGCTATAATCACATCAAGCCCTGATATCACTCAGTTTAAAACAACCATGGAAAACTATGCAGATTCCCCCTAATGCCTTGACATGCCTTGCCATGCCTAACCCTGTTTCACTCTCCTGCCTCCTGCTGTACTAATACTTTTTGAGGAAACCATAGAGGAAACATGCATTCATGTCACTGTGGGTGATCTCAGACATTGGTCTCCTTTCACACAAGCCCTGCATTTCTGCTGCTGCATACCTGGCAGAGCGAACAAGCAAAAGCTGCATCTAAGGTTCACATCAGAAAACTCACGGCATTGCTTCTTTCATGTTGTTGACTCTTGCCAGTTACATCTTCCAGTTTAAAAGGCAGAAGTAGTAGTTTCTATCTAATAACAACAAACCGATATTTTTCCTATAAGCAAAAGAGAAAACGCCTTCAAGAGTAAAAATGTAAAGCTGACCATTACTTGCTCTGAAGGCCCGGTAAAGAAGCCTGCTGTTCCAATAAATGAGGATCCAAAAATCCTTGGATTGCTTGCGTATTCAAATTTTGACACTCACAGCTTAATTCCTTGGAATTAAGGAACTTGTAGGAAATAAGAACTCTTAAAAACCCCTAAGAATAAATGATTTAATCCTCAAACTGGAACTTATTTATCACTAGCGTATTGAAAAGAGCAAAATAATGATAAATTACCAAAGGAATATGCACTTCTATGTTAATATTTATATTTTTTCTTTGAATTGAATGCAGAAAATATAAAGCTTTAACAGCCTATCAGAAATACATGATAGCTGTAGACAGAGAGATAGATACTCACAAACTGATTGTCAGAAAGACCAGGCACAGGACTAAAAAGAATTCCCAAGGAAAACTGAAAGATTTGCATACAGTACTACGACTATGACAACAGGTCTGTTATAAAATATAATTTGTTCTGAGTCAGACCTATTTAAATGTGTTTCTGGTGTGATGCAAATGCCTCTCCATGTTTAACCTTCTCAAACATGACTTTTGTCCCTGGGCTGGTTGGAGACATCCACAAGGAGCATGAGTGAGGGTCTTCTTCATGGTCATGTGACTGACTTGCTGCTGGTGGGTCTGGAAGGCTATGCATGGCAGTCTAAGTCACACCGTAACAGTCTAACTCCCCCTAGACTGTGCAGACCCCAGCTGAGCTGAGGCTAAGGTCTGCCAAAGCCTAGCACACTGAAAGACAGGCCACCTGGAAGAGCCACGTCAGTCCCTACAGCCGTGCTTCAGAAGGAGATGCTCCAGACACCTGCCTTGTGAGAGAGAAGGAGGTGACAAGCATCAAGCCTCCTGTGAGTCCAGCTGCTATCTGTGCACTGGCTGTTATGACAGAGGACTGGGAACAGGGCAGAATTTGCCAGTGCTGGCTCTACCCAGTCCAACAGTCCATGTCTGACACCAGTGCATGTCCAGTTCAAGCCTCTGACAGCTGTGGCTGTTTGCCAGTGTTTCCAAGAGCTCCGTGTCTGGAAATCTGGGATGGTACCCCACAAAGCAAGAAGATAATAGAGCTTGCAGTTCCCATATTAGACAAAACTACCAGATAAATGAGAAGACAGACGGAGCACCTCGTGACAGGGCATGGAGCTTTGCATATGGTCATTGACCTGGAAACCTCTGCATATGAACTATGATATCCAGTCCTCAGGGCTGATGACAAGCAGGGAGAGGAAGGACAAGGGGACCTTAAAGGGAAGGAGTTTTATCCAGTAGGCCCTTAGATGATACACTTAGTTCTTTTAAAACCTTCTAGCTCACCGAAATCAGTGGCAACTGGGTAAGAACTTTCCTATTTGAGTCCAAAGAGTTAAGTGCTGTGAAGTTTTAAATTGTCTATGGTTACTTCAGTGGTTTCCTTTATTGTTTCTTTCTTTTGGTAAATATGAACAACTTCTAAATAAAGTGAAGGAAATAATTCAGCATTTGAAGGCAGATGCCTGTGATGACCTAATAGACTTTTTTTTTTAAATTTTTTCTTTCATCACTAAATACTTCTGTGGTTCTGTCAGTGTTTCAAATAAGACTTCCAAGTGCCAGTGAAGTAGCTTCATGTTAGGGGGTTATTTTTATAATTCAGTGCATCCAAACTTCATGAAAAATATGCAAATCACCTTCATTATAACCATATCTTGTCGCAACATGCAGCATGCGTAGTGCCAAAAATGAATGCATTCATGGCATCTTTTGGGTCCTAAGATCCAATTATGTCTTTTGTTGTTCCTTTTTGGCTTTCTGTGTCAGCTGCATGCTCTGTAAAGTTACTGATTACTGACCTGTTGGCAACTTTACAAATCAGCTTTGAAATGCAAGCTGTCAGTAGCTCTTGAGTACTCCAGTCCCAGGTTACCAAGGCCATGCAATGCTGCATTGAATTTTTAATCAGTTTTTCCTCTGCTTCTGCCTAGCTTTTTCCAGGTTAAGGTCAATTTTGAAACCAGCTGAATTCTTTAATAATCACTGTCTTTGCAGTCCTCACTGGGTTCAAAAGGAAGAACAATTTTTTTCATTGCATTAATATTAATTTTTTTACTGTGGGGGCTTATTACAGGGGCATACTTTCTGTTTAAGTATTCTTTGTTAGATCACAAAGTTCGCTACAGTGTAGCCAAAGTATTGCCTCACGAAGATAGTAGTGAACTGCCACTAACCTGAAATTTCACTGGCCCCACTTTTAAAATGAAACAAGGCTGCTATTGTAACCCATTTTATGTCTTTTCCCTGCAGCCATGCAACTCAGAGGAGAAAGCTTGCCACCTCAGACACATGTCCTTTGGCTCACCTTTCTAAATGTCACAACTGCAGTTTATTTATTAATTCTACCATTAAGCTTTGATCTCTGTTTTAAAAAGTTGCAGCTTTTTGTCTAAGTAGTCAAGACTAGAATAAGTCTTAATTAGAGTACTGGAAATTTGGACCTACATGTGAAACAAAACAGTCATCTTTATTTCCTCTTCAGTTTACCAACAGTAGCATTTATCATCTAGGAATTTGATATACTGAGTTGATGCTTATTGATTTCATGACTGGTGAATAATCCAGAAATTCTTTCTTTTCGAGTATGTGTGATGCTTTATTTTACTAGATTACCTTGAAGTTCTGTTTATTTACAGGTTCCTATGCCATGATGACATACCTAATTAGGCAGTTATCACCCTTTTTTCACCATAGCTTTTTGCATACTTTTACAGAATCTCATAATAATGTGATTTTTTTCTCCCTGGGGTGAAAAGACAGTTACAATTGCCCTTTACTACCAAGGCAAGCAAGGTAGTAAGTGTTGTGGTAGCATTTCTTGTGCAATAATTAATAACATATGATAAAAAGATCATAGAATCATAGAATCATAGAATCATCTAGGTTGGAAGGGACCTTCGAGATCATCAAGTCCAACCCTTGATCCACTACCACTGCGGTTACTAATATGGTGGTGATATTTGGTCAGCTCTTTAGCATATCTGTTCTCTTTGAGGCTACATTTGGAATTACTGGGATTTCCAGGCACTAGTAGCAGTGCTACTAAATGTAAGTGAATTCTCAAGGTTGTTTTAAAAAGCTGTTTGCCCACTACAAATCCTGAGGCAGTGACAATAATTACTCCAGGACATTTAAAATTTAGAGTCCACTGAAGTTTACATTACCTATGTCTGTGAGCAATGGTTTATACTGAATAAGTATGGGTGCCTTATAACAAGACTCAAAGAAGGTGGTTCTCTACAGGTATCTCAAAACAATCACAAAAGCAGAGGTAGCTGGGGCAAGAAGTTACTGATTATACACGTGGGATATTGAAAAATAACTGATGATTCATGGATAGCGTGCAAATGTAGGACCTGAAAAATCAACCACAAAGTTAAACAAACAGTTCGGTGGTTTCCGGGTGGCTTTCTGTAAGGTAAAGTCTGGTCTCATTTTAAGCTCTAGTCAAATTCTTCTGTGTCTAAGATTTAATAAGCAGTCTTTCCACACACTATTTCTCATACTAGTTGACATTTTGCTGCTTCCTTTTTATGGATGATGGTGAAGAACAAATAATTTGGCCAGTCTTATCAAAATGATGGAAAGCTTATTTTATTAGTCATGTGAGAGCTTAATAATTATTGAGAATTTTCTTCTTCTGTCCTTTTCAGTGGAGATTGGTCAATAGTTAGCATGTTTTGAAGTGGTAAGATGACCAGTGCACAGAATGACATACATGTTGGACTGTTGCAGAAAGCTTATTCCTTTATGAAGCCAGCAATAAAGATTGTTTTCCTGGTGGCATTCACTTGCAAAAATTTTAAGGAGTGTACTAATTACATCTAAAAATGGTGTCTTGTTTACAATTAAAAAAAAAAGCAGCAAATTAGTCACTTCTGAAAAAGAAAAACCACCTTGAAAAATTGAAGAAAAATTGCTTTCTAGGCTATTGCTATTGCTGGGTCTGGAGCTGCTCCAGTTTTAACAACGTGTCTTATAACCATCTCCACAGAGATGATTGAAGACCTCCTGAGAAGGCCCCAAAGTGTTCAGATTTTTATGGATACAGGAGTCTATGCTGCTAAGCCTCTCTTAATTTGAAACCTTGGAGCTGATGGATCCTTTATAGACTTCCTCTGAGCAGGCCACTATGACTACGTAGATACTGGTCTCAGGGACAGCTTGGGACTTACTTTACCATACAGAGAGAAGCTTTCAATGAAAACTCAATATTCTGCTGCTATTTGTAATTATTTTATTGTACCTACTTTAATAAGTACAGTCCAGCACACTTTATTGACACAATTGAGAACAGGAGTCACATCTCTTACAGGTGGCTAGAAAAACAGGACAGGATTAGAGAAAGCAATTATTCAAGGATCTTTGAAAGGGAAGAGGAGATGATAAGGCTGAGAAGAGCACTGATAAAGAACAAAGAGTAGATAAGCCAAAACTGAACAAGAAGAGCAATAAATAGGCAATTTGAGACTACTTCACTTTGACAAATAACTCTTGAACCAAAGATAGCTGCCTATGACTAATAACAGCAGTTATTTGGTTTAGGTAGCACACATAATGTGATAATTAATGGGCAAGCATTTCTTCAGGGACATCATCCTGTCATGCAAGATTTTTTATAGTTTATGTTTTTGACTATCACTTTGGGTTGATCATAGGAGAAAATATAATGGTTTCCATTGATTAGATTGATAAGTGGCCTGTAAAGCTGAATGATATCCCAGGAACTTAAATTTCAGTACAATCCACATCACTACCCACACAGTGCATAACTGCATATAGAAAGTGTAAGAGAGAGTAATTATCCTTTCCAAATATGAATTCAGGATCTCTACCTCGGTAATACAGAAACAAAAAAAACAGTGCATGAAGAAAGCTTTGAACTCTTTGCAGACCGTTACCCTGACAAACTTTAGCTGAAAACAACCAGAGTTTTGAGAAAGTCATACAAGCTAAAGTGCGAAAATAAGGTACTGTGATGGCCATGAAGATGACAAGAGAGCTGTTTGCATCTCTCAGACTGAGAGAGTTGGGGTTGCTGGTCCTGGAGAAGAGAAAGCTCCAGGGAGACCTTACTGTGGCCTTCCAGTACTTAAAGGGACTTTATAAGAGATGGAAAGGAACTTTTTACTCCAGTAGATATTGATATGAAAAAGGGAAGTGGTTTTAAACTAAAAGAGGAGAGATTTAGATTAGATGTTAGGAGGAAATTCTTTACTATGAGTGTGGTGAAGCACTGAAGAAACACAGAAGTTGTACCCTGAGAAGCCCAGAGAAGCGGTGGATGCCTCATTCCTGGATGTGTTCAAGACCAGGATGGATGGAGCTTTGAGTAACCTGGTCTACTGAAGGGTTCCCAACCCATGACAGGGGGTAGAATGAGATGATCTTTAAGATCCCTTCTAACCCAAACCTTTCTATGATTTTATGATTCTATAAATGGTACTTCTCCTGGGTAATGACATCCCTCAGTACACACCAACACAAGGCCAGACCTCACTACCATTTGGTATATCTTTAGAGGCAAAACTGTCATTTTATACTCCAATGAACTTGAGATACAACATTTCTAGTCAGTGCCATGAAAAGGAAGGGGTGAGCCAGTTTCTTTACAGCCCTACTGAGAAAGGGAGTACTGCTGCGTCCTCTTGCTGTCAATGCAGTGTAGGCTGTGAATGAGTTTAGAGAAGCAAAGGTGCAACAGGAAGCTTTAGGGGTACACTAATTAGTTTACTTTCTTCAGACTAAGACCCATTTGAGAACACTTGTTCCTAACATAGTCATCATGGCTGGGCTCTACCCACATTTTTTAGAGGCACGCTGGTGGGTAAAAAGGCCAATAAGAGATAGACAAGTCCAGTTGCAAAAGGCACGGCAGAAGGACTTCTTAGGGGGAATATTCTGCAAGGCACGATTCTGTGTTGTCTTTTCTCCTCAAGAGTGATCCTGTGTGCTTTCTCAAAAGAAGCAGCAGCATTAAAGACAGTCTCCAGACCTCCCGATTGGAGGCCAGAGTAAACCAGTTATGTTGATCAATATGACCAAGGCTGAGATGTTGTTTCAGGGAGTCCTTGTATCTTCTCTTCAGGGCTCCTCCTTGCCGGTGGCAAGTTCACCATAAAGCAAGATATTAGGGAGGCGGTGGTCCTTCATCCTTGAGACGTGTCCTGCCCAACGCAGCCGAATTCTCAGCAACATGGCCTCAATACTTGTGACTGTTGCTTGTTCTAGAACAGATATATTAGTCACATAATCTGACCAGTGGATGTTTAGGATTGTACGGCGACAGCATTGATGGAAATGTTCTAAGAGGCACAGGTGGTGGCGGTAGATGACCCATGATTCAGATCCATATAAAAGAGTAGACAGCACAATGGCTCTGTAAACACTGATCTTGGTACTTTTCTTCAAGTGTTTATTTCACCAAACTCTTTTATGAAGTTTTCCAAAAGCACTGTATGCCTTTGCTAACCTGTTGTCTATCTCTCCGTCAATCTTACCATCCAAGGAGATGAGGCTACCTAGGTAATTAAACTGCTGGACTGATTTGAGCTCTGATTGGCCAATGGTGATATGGGGATGACAGAAGACTTCCTGAGGTGCAGGTTGATAGAGAACTTCTGTCTTCTTTAAGCTGACTTCCAGCCCAAAAAGCTCAGCAGCGTCTGCAAAGCAGGATGTTAAACGCTGCAGAGCTGCTTCTGTGTGGGCAACAAGGGCGGCGTCATCAGCACAAAGCAGCTCCCGGACAAGATGGTTTAAGGTCTTGGTGTGGGCCTTCAGTCACCTTAGGTTGAATAGGCTTCCGTCAGTACGGTATCAAATGTAGATACCATCTTCATCATCGAGGTCTACCGTAGTGACCAGTGATAAAAAGGAGAGTTTGAAGTTCATCACTGCATATCATACCTTGCACTCTGGGGTTTGGGTATAACCAAAAAGACTCAGATTATTCTTTGTTTCCTGGCCTGCTTTTTTTTTTTTTTCCCCAAGTCGTATATGAAGCAATGAAAAGAGATCACAGGAAAACCCATCTCTGCTCATTATGCTTCCTGCTGTTTGGTGTGCAGCTACTCACATGAGGTATGTATTTGCATGCAGCTTTTTCCTTGCTTTGCCTATGACTAACCAGAGAGAGAGGAACTCCAAAGAGACTCGTTAAACCTATGAAAGCTGCCACAGTCTGTCACATGTGGCTCCACACACGTAAGCAGAGCATTGCTTTATAGTAAGCAGCAAGTCTCTCCTTCTGCAACAATAGTGTTTCATGTCACTGTTTTAGTCTCAAGAGAAGCTACTATTAAATGGTAGATGTTAGTTTAATATTAATAATTGTCTGAATTTCATGCATCTACAGGTTTTCATCTAGTAAAAGGGAGCTATTCATTTTTCCTCATAAAAACAACATTCCTCTGAAGGGAATTTAACAGATGTAAGGAGGTTGATGGCAGGTGCAGCATAATGAAAGCAAGACACTTTGAACTGTCAGTGGCTCTCTAACTGCTCTTTGTATTACCCTGGCAGAGGTGTGCCTGCTCCAGTTCAAAACAGCTGCTCTCTCACAAGTGTACTCCTGGCTCTCATTCACCACCCTGCAAGGAAAAGCAGGGCTGCAGAAGGAGAAAAAATGTAGGAAAAAATATCTGGATCAGGTGAAAAACATCTGCCTGCACATCAGTATAGTTTAGAGCAGTCAAGAGAGCCTGTAATGTTTTATAGAGCTTGCATATTGTCATTTTTAAGGGGAAAGACTCAGAAAATGAAGATTCATTAATGCTGTAGCACTGGGTGTCAGGCGAATACCTCTTTCATCATCCAGCACACCACCGTGGGGAGCGCTGCTCTTCTACAGAGTGTTCTCCGTTTTTCTCCAGTTAGTATTAAATTGGTGCTAGGGCTTCTGCCACTTCTCCAGGAAAAGATATTAATAGGTCTTAGCAGTAAGGGATGTTTCTTGCCAGCTAAACTGTAGAAAGCCTTTCTCTCATTTTATCTTATTTTAATTATGTTGCTGGTTTGTAAGGCATTAAGAGTCTCTCTCTTTGTGCTTGGTTTTCATATTCTTCACCTTCTTGTCATGTGAATGACACAACATTGCCTATTTTCAACTCTGTCCACTTATTAGTCCTTTGAACATTTAATAATCAATTTTATGCCTTTTTTTTCCTTCGTAATTCCCTCATCTCAGTTCCTATCTTTCTGGCTGAAACTTTCAGTACAGTCTGCAATATTGATAAAGACTGCATGACACTGTAGTAGAAAGTTTTCTTGACATAGGTTTGGGGTGACCTGTAAATCTCTTGTGGAAAAGTCATAAAGTAAACTATGCAGCTCATCTGAAATTACTATTATTAAGTCTTCTTACAAAGGTTGCAAGATATATAATTTTGAGACTGGTGCAGAGGTCTTTTCTAATACTATTGGCTTTCTAGTACTATTTTTCTAATACTGTTCCTTCAAGCTTATTTTCCTTTCATTCTTAATTTTAGTCAATCAGCAGAGCTTTTTTTCAAGGAGGAGTTGATATCTTTTGACACTGTATATAGAAGCCCTTCTGTTCTGCCATGTTCTTTTTTATCTATGTGTTTACACAGTGAACGGGGCTGCCTTTCCTGAGGCAGATGCTGGAGCTTCTCTACTGTGGTCAGGAGAAACAGGGACTCTTGAAGACAAAATTGTAACCACTGTATGCAGTTGTGTATGCAATAGTCTAACCTTGACCCCTTCTAAGTGACAGGAGAATACCTGGAAGGATGCAATTGCCACTGTATTTTACTATCTGTTAAGATTTAAAGAGAAAACAAAATATTCTAAGTGACTACACAAGGTTGTTTCAATTCTGTTGTGAAATGCCATATTTATTAGAACAGGAGAAAAGTTAGGGCCATGGAACTTATCGTTATATTTGGCTTATCGTTCTATTTGACTATCTGACAGGAGGTTGTGTCAAGGTGGGCATCAGTCTCTTCTCCCAAGTAACAAGTGACAGGACGAGTGGAAATGTTCTCGAGTTGCACCAGGAGAGATTTTGATTAGATCTTAGGAAAAAATATCTGCACTGAAAGGGTGGTCAGGCACTGAAACAGGCTGCCCAGGGAGGTGGTAGAAGTGTTCAAAATGTGTATGGATATCATGTTTGGGGATATGGTTTAATGGTGGACACAGCAGTGCTGGGTTAACAGTTGGACCCGATAATCTTAGAGGTATTTTCCAACCTTATAGATTCTATGTTTCTGTGAGGACATACTGTATCTTTAAATAATTAATTGAGAAAATATTGCCAAAACAGATTATACCTAAATTATCAGTATATAATATGAGATCTGTTTCTCAACTATCTCTCTTCCCACTGAAGATGTAGTGCATTCGTATAAGATCTTAACTGAGAAAGGGGCATATGCCCTGGAGCACACTGTTTTTAATCAATAATGATTTTGAGTATCTTGCGAAATAAAGTTTTACGCTACTGATTTAACTTCTGCATTGTATATATTTCGAAATACATATTTGACTGCCTTTCATATGAAGTAATAGACCATACTACATAGGCTTACTGATATGCTTCATTCAAGACATGGTGGCCCCAACTCAATAAAGCACTTTAAGCATGTGCTTAAAATTAAATATATGCTTGAGTATATTACTCAAAATCTGCCCACAGAAAGGTTTTACTGAACAAATGTGGCTTTAGGCATATTTCTGAGTACTCTGCTGAATTGCAACTTGTGAGCCCTATTACATTGTGAATTGAATGGAGTCACTCAAAGTGTATAAAATTAAGCATGTTTATGACATGTTTATGGTTTTGCAGGATCAGTACTTCATATCTTGGAGCACATGAGGAGCTCTTTAATAATGAAGGGGTTCAGAACTGGTCCTTTTAAGTGGCAGTTTAAATAAAAAAACCATAATAAAAAGTATAAATTGCAGAGTAATGATGTTAGTTCGGTTCCCCAAGGCAAGCCTTACATCATCATGTTTGTATACAGTAAATAAACCTAAAGAGAAGAAAAATGCAGACCAATAAATGGATTATAGAAATGAGTTTGGTAATGAAACTTTACACAGCAAGATATTTGCCAGTGAAGGCAAGACATACGTGGCTGAAGCACTGTTTAAAAAAAGGTTGTTCAGTCTGCCTAATATTCCACTGGACTTTGAAACATTCATTTACATAAATATGTTTTCTTATGGCTCCCTTGAAGGCGGGATTTATCATTTGCATGCTTAAGATTCATGTTGGTACTCTTTTTAAGAAAATTTTCCTGCAACATGAAGAGAAACTCAGGAAATCAAGTTACCAGCAAAACAATAAGGTAGCTCAGAGTGAGCTGAATATTCATATTTTGTCTTAAAGCATGAAAAACTTACAGCTCTGAAGTTTTAAGCTTCTGTGTTAAAAAACTCGATGTCCCAGGCATACAATGACTTCCACTCATATGAAGCATGAACTGATACAGTGCACCTTGTAGATCAATCATGTTTTTATCAGCCTTCTCCTTTTCATCTACTTGCAGAGTGGATTTAAGCTATTCCTGTGTGATACAAAATTCAATGCATTTAGCAGACCAGAGGAAATTTAGATAAAACTTCTATTTTACAGATAATTTACATAGTGAATGAAGCTGGTCCCATCACCAGCCACATGCTTTGAGTCAAATACCTGTAGTGCCCCGCTTGTTTTTTAAGCAGTCAGTGCTCTTCTGTGAAGAACATCAGGTACCACAAAGTGACAAAGGTGAAGGCTCAAGTAGCTGCTGCACTAGCCATCCAGGCTTCTAGGAAACATCCACACAGACAAGGAAGCTATGCTGCAGGCTCCAGGCCTGAGTTCAAAGATGCGTCATTAGAAGCATCATTTCCTGATATTAAAGGCTCCAAATCATTAGTCTTTTAATACATAATATCAATAGCTGTAATGAAAAATGCACACAATGCAGAGAATCCCCTGAATCTTAATGTACTCTCTGCCAGTGGAAGCATTATATATATATATATATGAGATATATATATATATATATATCAGCTAATCTGGAGAAAAACAACAGGTCAAATGGTGAAAATGGGGAGGAAGGCAGTGGTTAAACCTCTGATTCTGGTGTATGAATGCAAATTGCCCCCATTCCTGGGGTCAGCACAAGCAGTGCCTCTGGAAATATAGTGAAATGGAGTGTGAGTGGGATTTCTGCAGAATGCATGGTTGTTCTGGCTCCTGCACAGTGAGATGTTTCACACTGTGCACAGCAGATGGGAGCTGGGAAGTTCGGCCCAGGCATTGAAGCTTGCATACATACACGGAAAAAAAAACAACCCCAAATACATTTTGTGTGTGTGTCATCAGGCTCTGGCAGAGCTGCTGCTGGTAGCCCCTCACTGGGCTGTGTCTCGGTTCATGTGCACTTCAGCATCCTCGCATGTCCCTGGCACATCATGTGAGCACAGCTGCTCTGCTGGCACATGGATACTCCCACTCAAGTGGGAGCATCAAGTGATACTAAACTTTCAGGACAACTGCTGAGCCCTTTTTTTGCTCTCCAGCAGACCACCTTTTTCCAGTGCATGGATATTGTGGGCATACTCAGTTTAAAAGTAATTTTCTAAGGCTACCCAGTCATTGAAAGCAAGCAGAAAATTTATCTGGGTTCAAAAAAGTAAGTTGTCTTTTCAAATTGTAACAGCAGATGTAGCTGTGAATAACAACAGACTGATAAAATCCTATACCCCTTGTTCTGCTTCAGTTTCTTCTCTACTTTTTTTAAGTTCTCAACAGGATGTGTGGATGATCTTCAAGCGAGATGGAGATCCTCCTCCTGTGTCAGATTTTCTGAGTCACAAATCCATCACATTCAGAGACAGCACTAACACCATCTTAATTTCTTCACCCTTTTGAGCTTTTATATTGCCCAGTTCAGAAGCTTGGAAAAGTTGGTTATGCACAGGATAAGGTAGCCTCAACTAAAGCTAGCAATGCCTAACCCCTCTCTATTATTCATGATCAAGAACAGTGTTTCCTAAACATTTTTTAACGTAATCTTAAAAGGTACAGTTTGTCTTTTTTGAAAAAATTCCACTGATTCTGTTGTTGCAGTGATTTCCATTTAGGATAAAATAAAAGACCAAATTAAATTTCATTTATTACTTTTATTTCCTCCTCTCCTTTCCCCGTTTCTGTTTGTTTGCTCAAGTGTTTAATATGTCTAAATTTTTTAAAGTAAATCTATTTTTGCAGGTTTTTGCAGGCAATGTACAGCAATCTGTACAGCATTGGTGTGGGAGAGAAATAACTTGGTTTTGGTTGTATACAGCTGCCTGTATAAATGAGGACATTTCTTGATGCAATGATTTCATTAGGTTAGTCAGAATCTCTAAATTGTAAACCAACAGAAACCCCAAATATGTACCTGCAGTCAAAAAACTACGTTAATTTTCATTGAGAGGTTGGTTTCTGGAAAGATGGCCATGAATGCACAGATCAAAAAGTGCTTTTTGAATCAATCTCTTCAAAAGTTGTTTCTACCCAGATGCCCATGAGAATCTGAAATATACTGACACATATGGGTTTACTTCAGCTCTTGCTTCTCTACAAGGCTAGTGTGAGAAATGTTGTAGTTCCAGGGAAGGCTTTAAATATTCCTATTTTTTGCTGCAAGAAGCATTACTACTGATCCATCTACTGATCCATCACATGAGCTAAGATTTCTCAACTCATTTCTAGCCCAATTTAGCAGGCATACAACTTTGGATAATTGGGGCAAGTTCTAGACTCTTTTCTGAACAAAACCATAACTCCCCTTCCCACAGCAGTTAACTCAACCTCGTCCCTAGGCAGGAAGCTGTATCCCAGCATTCGAGTGCTGCTCTGAGGTTTTTGAAGCATAATCGAGCTTTAGGCCTCTGAGGGGAGGATGAGGAGGGCTTGGAGGAGAAGGTCAGAGATTCCTAAATTAAGGCTTTTTGTTTTCTTCTTGACAAGTGAAGAGTGAGAGGCACCACTAGAAGGCAATTCAGACCTCAAGAGGCTGAAAGCATCCCTGGAGCTGCTTCTTCCACACTTCGTTCACTGCAGAAAGAGCCTAAGGTGATGAGGTTCCTGTTTGGGCACTTAAGAGCTTAAAATTAGGTAGCCTGATCTCTCTCCTTTACATCACCACAAATTCCCTATTTTGCCCTTTGGTACAGCTTGCACAGGGTGGCTCATTAACACAATATTGATGTTCTCTGATGAGTGAGGAGGCCAATAAGAGCAGTGCTCAGTGTGAAGTATTTCACCTGTTTGATACCTGTTTTTTCCTTAATTATCTCAATGGTGCAGTGTGTTTTCCTATCCCAGTGACATTCAGTTGCTTGTATTGTTAATTCTGGCTTTGTAGCTTGCATCTAGATTACCATTTGTGTGTCCCCAAAGTGGTATCAGTTGCCTGAAATCTTAATTCCTCAGTGTTGTGTGGCTTGCAGAAATGTCAGCTGGTCCAAGGGAGCGGTTTTAAAAGAAACAGAGCTGATCTGACATTCTTCAAAGGGAAGCCTAGGAGACTCATCTCTGCACCTGGATTTGTTATATACACCGAGTAATGGGAAGAGTGCTATGAATGCTGTCACTCGAGCAGTGAAGAGGGACAGGCAGCCATGTCAAAAATGACAATGTTTCTTTTACTAGTCTTGCAAAAGATGTCTGCAGTGATGTGACTGCAGATGACATCAAACAACATAAGTGGCTGGTTTCTGCAGTAGATTGAAATTCATCCAGTTCCCTGTGTTCACTGTGATGACTTTCAATGCTAATTCTCAGTGAGTGAGGCATGAAATATATTCACAGGCTATACACAGTTAGGATACTTTTAAGTTATTTGAGGTACCTGTGATATAAACATCTGTGCCTCTTGCTTTTGTGCATTTTCTCCTGCGTTTCAATTATGCAGTCAAACACTGGAAAAGGGGAGAACAAGTTTGCTGATCTAGTTCTTTTTCTTTTTTGAAAGAAATGAGTGCCTCATTGTCTAAGTAGAGGAAAACATGAGATAGAAGCACACTTTCATCTTCACCAACAAGGAAGAAATCAGCTGAATTGATGAAAATGAGGTGGTTTTGAAAGTGATCCCCAAAGCTTGCTGTATTCGCTAAGCAAAACTGTGGGTTGCTTAAACTTTCATTTGGAAATCTAAATAATGTGAGATAGTGTAAAAGACGAAAAAGTTTTATCTTGAGTTTTACTGCATGACTGTAATGCTCTTCGAAAATGAAGCTAAAGCCAGCATTCAGCACTTATACTGTCCTGCAGCTGCAGCAGCCGGTGTGCTTCACTGTATTTTAAGAGGGTGCTTCTCAGTCCTGATGACTATCTGCTTTTCCTAGGGTTACCTGAAAGAGGGAGGCTGCAAAATGCAGGGAGGTAGGAGGGAAAAGCTTCCTGTCTGTGCAGGTCATGAGAATCTGGTGACAGGAACGACTCCTTGGGATCTGTAGAACAGGAGAACTGGAAGGACAGTCTGTAGTGCATCAGGTCTAATCCCAGGCAGGTGGGGTTATAGTTGTATAAATAAAAAGGGATCTCTTCTTCAGTATAAACTGATACTAAATCTTTTTTTAAATCACAAATAATTTTTTCCTTTTCCATACATGACAATCAGTATCTGCATTTTGTATTAGCTCCTTTGCTAGATACTCTGCTTTTACAGTCAGCTAGGAAGAGAGACATATTCCTGTCATGAATTTTGGATTTCAGTCTCAGTTCTAATGGCTTTTTCACATAAAAGACATATATAACTGCCATAGCAAGGGGATGGCACTCTTCCCTTTCTCAAGGAGAAGATCCACAGAGTAGTGTGTAACCTCTCTTCTTGACTGCTCACCCTGAATTCAGGGGTCTGTATAATGGAATAGCTTTTATAGGATAGGGTGAGAATATCATCACCTTGGAACAGATTACCAGATGAGAAAAAATAATTTAAATAAAGGAAAAAGAGGTAAATCCAGGACTCTCCCAATCTGGCTGTGCGTCCTTCCCACCGAGCAACCTAACTCACAAGCTGTGGTGGTTTCTCTTGCAGATTATACCACCTAGGGAGTCTTTCTGCTGTGCCTTTTGCAACTGGTCTTGTCTATCTCGTATTGGCCTTTTTAGCCACCAGTGTGCTTGTAACAAACGTGGGTAGAACCCTTCCCAAATCTTCGTTCACAAAACCTAGCCATGACCCCAGAGGTCAGCACAGTCAGAGTTTTGCCCTGTCTTGTCAGCAGGAGCTGCCAGTGGGGTGTTGTGTCAGCTCCTTGGCACCTTCATGACCTGTTAGGCTGGCGGCAGTTCAGCCTTGTGCCCTGGGCTGCAACCTACAGCACCTAAGCCACAAACACCTGACTGTAGGTTCTCCAGGGTTGGGAGCACCCGAGGGACCTGCCAAGGCTGGTAAAGCAGTGTTGGAGCGTTGAACCACCTGGTGGTCTTGGGTTCCTACACTCGTAATAGCGGGATGGGGGTTGAGATGGTTCAGGGACGCAGTCTGCTGGGAGGACTCCAACAAAACCTGCTGAATGGAGCCTCTCAGGGAAGAGCCAGTGGTTTCTGGATCTTCCATGGGTGCAAGCACATAAGAGGTGTTTTCCTCCATCAATGCTGAGATACCTTTGGGTGTAGAAGGAAGCAGAATTACAGATACTTGTGCGGGGATTCATCTCGTCTACCTTTAGATGTTTGTTCCATGAATGTATGTATACAAGCTTGTTATGTCAGGCTCCCATTGATGAAAAATAGGTCCTGTTGGGATGTAATTCATCAGACTGATGTTTTCAGCATCTTAGGAGCTTTTTAAAATTTTACTATGAGCTTCCTCTATGTTGGTATGTTTATTTGTGATACCTAATTATTGTTGTCTTCTGACAAAGCTGTAGTAAGAACACTGTCCTCCCTTTTTAAAAATTAATTTCCCCAGATATCTGTTTCATAAAAGAGTTGTAAGGTGAAAAAAAAAAAAGATTTAAAGTTTCTCTCTTATCAAATGCCAGGAAATATAGAAGGGAAGTAGAGCTGAATTTAGATGGATCCATAGGCTCTACATATTTGTGACCGGAAACACTGGCCATTTGCTCATTAATACCTCTTCAGCATTCAATAAAACAGAATAAAGGCTTTTATTTTATTAAATATTAATTAACCTTTTCATATTTTTAGGGAAGGCTGTAGGAATAAAGCATTGATGGAGGGAGCTAACTGAAGGGATAACTGTAAATGAGACACAATTTTCCTGATTTCTAGAAAAAGCTCTCCTGGCTTTACGCTACCACTTTATCTAATTATATCTGATTTTTTTCAGCAACAAAACATATAGAGAAAGGAAAAAAGAAGAAAGCACAAACAGCTTGGCTCTTTGGAAAAAAAAATTCTCACTGAAAGCAATTTTCCCCCCTCTTTGTTTACTGGTGAAGGTGAAGCAGTAACTCAACATGCAGGTACAGATGTGATAATTTACTTGTCAGTTAGGTGGTGGAAAAATCACTCTTAATGATAATTGTTGTATTAAGGTTGGGTTTTTTTCTTTTTTTAAAAACATGAAGGCAGCTGACTATTCTTTTTCAACAGTGCACTCTACTGTTTTTTATTCTTGGCCCCTATCATCATACGTTTATTTTTTCAGAGAGGGATATATCATATTCTATCATTCAGCACAAAGGCTATTTGTGGTCCTGAGTCGGGTCTTCTCTATCCACTTGGCAATACTATTCCCTGTTGTTGAGGATGTGCAGATAGAAAATGTACTTATAATTCGGTATAATTTACTTGTTGAGAGAATCAACCCTTACCTTTCTTTAGGTGTTCATTTCTGAAATGCAGTAGATCATAATCTTAATCAGTTTTTATATTACTTTTTTAGCACATCTACTGAACTTGTAGACATGATGCATTTAGGTGATTTAGTTGTGCGTTTTGAGCATACAGAATTAAAGTTAAGGGGAGCTACTTCTTTGGAAAGATGGTGGTTATTTAGTTCAACTGGTTAGAGAAAAAGCACATTTTCTGTTTTGTTTGTTTATTGGTTTCTGGTGATAAGGTTGGTGTGCAGTTGACATAAATGGGAACCATGCAAATTAATTTGTTTTGAAAATCACCCTGAAAATTCAGATGATGCAGCAGAAATGGGATGAGGTACATTCTGCAGGTAAGAACAGAATGACAGCTTCTATGAAATTGACAGGAATGCAGGCAAAGATTGTGACTGTCATAAGGAGATCTGCATACTAAGGTGAAACACACTCATTTACAACAGAGGTGAGTTCTTCTTCAGTTCTAATTAAGCAAATAAACTAAAATAGAAAGGAACATTCTGTTATACATTGGTACGTGCAGGAAGCTTAGTGAACAAGACCCTGGCCTCCTGGCTTAGCTTCTTCCCATAACTCTGACCAATAAATGTCCATGAAGAATTCAAATACCAAACAAGCTTTTTTATTAAAAGACCTGTAAAGGACAGGACTTGATGTTAAGTGTGATTAGCGAGGGAGATGCCATCGCTGACAACTTACTTGTCATGAGCACACAAGTGCCTGTCACATGTATAACCTGCCTGGCAATTCTCAATGCTTTTAGCTGCTATGTTCCACCTAGCTCTCTAGATATTCAGGTTTTTGCCAGCCCCTCTACAATCAATCACCTGAGTGCAGGTCAACTTACAGTGCAACTACCTACCTCCATCTACTGCAACCCCAGCGCAGATGAAGCATGCACAACCAACTATTATAATGTGGGTACAAGCAGTAAGATTTACACAAGGAGGTAAGAATGGAAAGAAAATATGTGCTTCAGGGGAAGGGACATGGGAGATTGAGCTGGAGATCACTTTCCTGTTCCTATTGCTACCAGTGAGTTGGGCAGCACAAGGACTTAACTTGCTGTTGTCCTACAGAAGCAGCTGCCACCCCAGAAACCCTAATGCTTCTCCAAAAAAACAGCAATGACCTGGTTCTTTGTGGCTGTAGTGTAGCTCATTAGGTATGGGAGAGTTGCAACAATCTGGTCATCCTCAGCAATTTGTTGTCTTATTTAACCAAATCCTTTGGTACCAGCATGACCAGACTGCAGGCCTTTCCTGCCCAAAATGAGCAGTTTGCATTTGCTTAGGGATATCACTATCTAGTCATATTTTAATAATGCAGCTTTCATAAGGCTGGATTTTCCTTTTGTCTTTTGTCTTTCTTCTGACATAGCAGAGCTCTTCAGAGTGTATTAGCCCTCACAGCAAGACTCTCACGGAAGGAAAGGCAAAAACAATTTCCAAAATTTGGCAGTACTTGAAATAATTTCTTTATTAAGTATATTATAACAATTGCTTTTCCTTTTTACGGGTCCTTTTTGTCATTTCTGTATATCCCCAAATCCACTTTATATGAAGTTTTGCTGGGAAAAAAAAAAATTACAGACAAAATAGCCTTTGTGGATTAGGAAGTTTTTAGCATTATTTTTCCTTTTCCACCAACAGAGGGAGTACATTTATCTTTCCCCTCCAGAGCTTTTGGCCATACGGCTTGGTTAGTGAGACCAGTAACTTTGCTGTGAGTGTTGCACTTGTTAGGGCAGGAGGTCAGTCAGGTCTCGACTTGCAATCGTTACAAAATCATGGTGCAGTATAAAACCGGAACAGACTACGTAAGATTAAATCAGAATAGCTGGTGCTGCTGGCTGAATGGGTTTTGCACCAATTACGAGCTGCATATTGAAGTTTTGCAATGTGGTGCCCTCCCTTAAGGACTAGTGATGAGATCTGTTAATCGCAATAAATTACCTACTGGTAACTGCACCATTAATGCATGTCAGCACCACTCCTGACAGGGCTGGCTTGAGGGGTTTTTACTGCCGTAGGCAAACTGGAAAGTGTGTGCCATTCTTAGCCACATTTACTTCCACTGTAAACAGTCAAAACAGTCAGTTGAATCTAGGTCTCAATTTTAAATTATAGACTAGTGACTTATTTAAGTAATTAGGGCCATATTATCCACCTCAACAGCTGAAAAATGTTTATGAAGAGGAGTCTTCATAAGAGTAATTACATTTCTTTCCTGATCTCTCCTTGACCATGAAGTACTTGTGCAATTGCACTGCTTAGTGAGGATTTGGAAAATGCAAAAAGAGTGAGGCTGGGAAACAACAGATATTTGTTGCCCAAGGCCATGTGCTCTCTGTGGCATCAGGGAAATCCTGAAAAAAGTTAACACTGAGTATGTCGGTGCTCTCTATCCCAAATTCTTCTCTGTGTCGTTTTCAGTCTCCCAAACTACTATTAGAACTCCTCAAATTCCTTACTTCTAATCAAAATTATACTTCTATTTAACTATTAACCTTCATCACATATTTGCAAAGTTGTTGCCATCATTTTGATTTGAAATCGTAATGTCCCCCCCAAAAAAACCAGCCTCCCCTTTCTTGCACAAATCTATTTCGTGTTACAAACTCACCAGTGCATGTGGGGATAGTACACTCATGTTGGCTGGGCAGCTTGGCTTTGCAACCTTTGGTGTTAAATTTGCTGGTCTATCCTTCCGGCACTATGGGATATATCTCTGAATTCCTATGAGCCAAAGTTGACCATAAGGTTCTTTTGGTTACTATGCATAAGAGAAAGCAGATTTGTTGACTCTATGCATGTAAGCTTTATGTCCTGCCGAGTTTCCCTCTGGATATCAAGCTGTGTGTGAGAAGAGATTCGTATGCCCTCATCTTCTGTCCTGCCCTCAGTTCTGTTGCTTGCTACATAGGAAGTGTGAGGGAATATGAGTGGAGGAAATGTCTTATGGTAGGATAAAAATCAGAGTCAATGTATGTGAAGTGAAAATTTGTTTAATACGATCTGAGTTATACCTGAGTAGGAATTAGATTATCTGATATAGCTAAAAATACCCCAGGAATTTCAGCCCCATTTTTCTTCTCTGCAGTCAAAATATCTAAATTTATTTGAATCAGAAAGTTGAAACAATTAATTCATACATAATGCAATACCTTAAAAATTAGGATTTTAATTGAAATTAATTATTTCTGCAGTCCCAGGTTGAAATACTTTATTTCAGTGCATTGAATCAAGTTGAAATATTTGATGCATAATAGCTCTTCAAATTCCAAAGAAAAGCTTTACGGGTATTGTACTTTGCTCATCATATTTTACCCTGCGTTACAGGAAGGGCTAATTGGCTATAGTATATTTACCATCAGAGTTACAAGCCATGTGACTCAGAGTTTCCTGCATGACTTGCCCATAGGAGAAGATACAGAGCACCACAACCAGCCCAGGAAGTTCATGAGAAATCGTGGAGTTAGGTAGCATCTGCATCACAGTGCCAGTGGGATTCCCATGAGGCGGTGAGCAGATGCAACTTGACATCACTGTGATTCAAATGAAACATCCCTGCTCAATAAACCAAAGCATTTTGTTTTAGTGGGACCACTCCGGAAGAAATAACTTTGTTTTTATTTTCTCAGTTTTGGTGGAATCATTTTTTCCTGTGCAGTTAGTATAAATCATTTAACAAAAATTTTCCTGAAAATACTAATATTTGCATTGCAAAACTGCGTGTATGTGTGTATATACCTATACCTATACATATACGTATATATACCTATAAATTGAGGGAAGCTTGCATATGTTCCCCTTCATTTTCATTGAGCTGGGATGTTTGGTTGCATTTTAGAAACAAGGAAGAGATATGACCCCAGAAACGAAACTTAGACAAAAGGGTTACTTGCAGTTAAGAACATCACCTTCTTTTTATTTGCCTTTTTTAAAAAAAATTGTGACTGTGTCACCTTGAAAAGTGAGGTGACTGTGTGGTACAAAATATGCATTAGAAAGTGCTTGGTCTGAAGGACTGGCTGGCTCAAGAGAGCAGTAATCTAATGTAAGACCTCTCACCCCTTAGTCACCCCTGAATCTGGCATAGGTGAGTAATAAAAACACAAATCACTCTGCAGCTGACAGCCATTTGGATGAATAAATAAATTGAGCTAATAATGTCAATATAATTTGGTGGAAAAAAATCCCACATCTGTGCAATAATTAACATGCTTTGGGGGTATCTCAGCAAACAGAGCAAAACATGAAAGGACACAAGGATTGAAAATAGCAGAGGATTGCGTTTCTGTAATATTTCCCATCCTGAATTACACTGAAGCTTTTTTAAAATTTAGTAACTTCAGTATGTTCCAATGTATATGTGCCTGCAAATACAAGAAATCAGGGTCTGCTTAAATGCTCGATAAAGACACCACAAACACTGAATTTGTTTGTGTTTCTAATTTCCTAGAGAGAGAGTTCTGTGGCTCTGCTTGAAATACAGGAATGCAGGGGAGCAAGGAGCTGAACCAGCTCCAGGACTCTTCCCACAGTTACTTGGCAACATGGCCCTGGCTCTCCCTTCTTGTCACAGTCCCCAGGACCTGCTTTTGGTTGGGGTTAATTAGATGATCCTCAGTGCATTCCCTGGCTAAGGCTAAAGTCTTCTGGGAGCTTTCTTGTGGCCTAAGGCTGAACTCACAATATCTATGCTAATGAATTAATGGAAACAAGCAGGAAAAGGGTTAGTTACAGAAAACTATCTGTCTTTTTAACCCCTATGTGAGCCAGTGTTCATATAAGGCTGCCAAACTCTGAAGCCTTGCTGGACATGTGCTGGCTTCCCGTGGACCCACTTGGACATATCCTCATTGCACTCCCCAGCAGGCTGGTTCCAGCAACATGATGTGGAGGCACCCGAGAGCTGGCTCTGGAAGCTGTACAGAAGTATTTATGTGGAGCTTAAGCTAATAAGCTCTGCCAGACCTGGGCTAGCCTGAATAGAGCCAGTATGGATGTCTGCACTTGTGGTACCTTTTATCAGCAAACTGGATAATCTGCCAGGGATAATGGAGAGCTGACTGTATACTGAATGCTTGTTTGCAAAGAAAATTATGTGTTAGGGTTTTGACTCTAAAACATCACTGTATTAAAGTCAGACAGCTGACAAGATTTCTTCTCCTATCTGTCTTCTGGCCTCCTTCTCAGAGGTTGCTGCCCCTGTGACGGAGTGGCTTAAAAGCTCATGAAGCAGCTTCTAAGTAGTTTATAACATGTTGTGGTATGTTTTTTTTCTGAAGTGATGAACTAATAAATAGTATTTATGGCAGAACTTTCTATAAGCCAGGAGACTGATTCAGACACCTTGGACCCTTCTCATTCTGTTTTCTGGAGGTATGCCAGGTTTTTTGATTGAGTTGTTAGAGGGGGGAATATTGTCTGGTTTCTGGCTGCATTCACTCTTTAAGTGCCTAACTGTGGTTGCAGAGAGGATGATGAACATATTCTTACATCCACCCCAAACTTTGGCTGTTTGGGATCTCTCTGGATGAACACACCACAGGCTTGACATTTGTGAACCAGTGCTCCAAGGGGAGGAACCATCAAAATACGGTACATGGGAAGAGCTTTCAGAGAAGTAATCCAGACATAACAAATATGTAATAGTTGAAAGGATAGGAGAGGAAACTAGGAAAACCAGCTTCAAATGTTCTGTCTTGGATGTTTTTAAGTCACAGGCATGACTAAGAGCAAGTGCACATGTGGTTGTGTAAGCATCTCTTGAAGGGGCAGAAAAAGTAATATTTAAATTCAGTAATTAAAAAAACCATGCTGAAATTACAATATATCCTGAAGTTCTCTATTGGTATGATATGGCAGTCAGGGAAGATCACATATTTAAACGTAGGATAAAAAATGAGCTGACAACAAGTACAGAAATTAATAAATTATATTTTATTCTATTTAAATTTATACCTATATATGGAGTTAGTTTCTCACAACAAAAAGATCAAAACCAAAACTAAAAGTTTGTCACAACAGTTCTCAGGGCCTTTGTGCTTTTAAAAAGCGGGTGGAAAAATTTTTGCACAGTCTTTGGTGGATGATGCCTCTTTGTCTGTGGCTGCTGGTCATGGCAAAGGATTAGGTGTGAAATTTTATGGCAGAAGATTCTGTGCTGCAGTCTGTCTCCACACCATCTGAACACAAAGCTTTGCACCTATTTTTCGGTGGAGGTGAATATTAAGCTGTAATGTTTTATTCCCTTATGTACTGAAGGGAATGCAGATTTTTCCTCTAGCTTTAAGGTGGCGAGTACCAGTGCTTACAATAGGGTCCCAGATCTGTTTGTCCCCCCAAGCTTCCTGAACTAAGTAGGAGTCCTTGCATCCCTTGGTATGCAGATGGTTCTTTGCTGTTAAAGCCATGGTGTCTTTCTACCTCTGCATGCATTACAAGGCACAATTAACTTTGTATCTTCATCTGTGAAAAATCTAATTCTAAGTATGTATTTTCCATTTCCCTTTTTAATAATGCAATATGTGAAAGAAGACATCGGAATGGAAATTGCCCTAGAAAATGTTTTATTATATGTGTCAGGCATATCATGTGACTGACTCTTTTGTCTGTTTGCAGCTTTCATATTTACGTGAAATTTCAACATTAAGGACCTGATTCTCACAAACACCAATGCCCTTTAGGAGTATTCTGATGCCCACCCATGTTACAATTTTTCACAATGAGAAAAGTTTAAGTGGACTCACAATAAGCAAAAATATGACTCAGATGTTGGTATCTTTTCAAGTCATTGGAGAATAGACACAGTATTGGTTTAATAGTCACATTTTCTTCAAGGTAGTAACAAAGTATGTATAAAAACCTATTGATAATTGAGTGGCAGCAGTTTATGTTATTTGGCTTTAATTACTGTTCCAAACCTGGTGTGTGTTTATCGGGCTATTACAGAAACTCTTTCCTTACTACTTGCTTTAATTCCAACTGTTGAAGTATGGATACTCTTACAACACCAGGCTCAAGCCCCCACTGTGCCCTGATGTGTACAAACCTGGAACAGTTCCACGTGTTCTTCCTGAAAGTACTTTGGGTTGTTTGGTGGGTTGTGTTTCCTGGAATTAATGGTTAGGATGCTGGACCTCAAATATTTCCCTTTGGCAGAAACTGGTTTTCATCTTTATGAGCCTGTTAAGGCAATTACAACCAAAACATTTTGGAATATGGTCTCCATCTGAAAATCTATATTAATAATTTTATTATATGCTATGTGAATATTTTCAGGATGTAGAACCATCTCTAAAAAAACCCACCTTAATTAATTAGGAACATCACATTCTCAGCAAAATTACACAAAGGTGTATAAAGTACTGAAATTGATGGAGCTGGATTTCCTGTATTTTTCTCCATTATGACAGCTACAGTAAAAGTCTGTCGCCTGAAACTCTTCTCTATACCAGTCTGGACTCATCTACACTGCAGAAAGATCCTCTTAGAAGGTGTCCTAAGGGATCACCTTAAGCTTCTGCACAGAAATTAGCTTTGCCTTGGTCTTAGGCCAACCCCAAGGACAGTCTTGCTGGTATTTAACACAGATAGAAGCTTCTTCAGACTCCAGGACTCCCCGCTTGATAATATAAATAAAGTCAATACATTTTACAGGATCTGAACATTTATTAAGTGCTACTGTGGCTCAAATACGGTTTTAATGTAACAGTTAAACAAAACAAAATCAATGAAAAAAGGTCCATTGGATTCAATGAAGATTGTTCCAATCTTCTGAAGTTTCAGTGTAAGTGTAGATGCATTCAAGCCTATTGCTATGAAGGGAAAGAGTCTGTGCATTACTCAGCTGAAGCAACCTACAATTGTTCTGCTGTCACTGCTCTGCAGAATCTTTTCTTCAAAGCTGAATATGAAGACAGTTGTGCAAGTTGTGTTCAGTCTCATCGCTGAACTAATCACTTAATAAATGGAACAGTTTATTATGTCTACATAGGGATTTTTCTGTTATTTTCCTGCAAAAATTCCCAAGTGGAGACCATCACTTTCTTATGACATAAACCAACTCTGTGCTACACTTTTATATTTTCAAAAGGTGTGGGGTTTGGTCAAAGGAAGGACCACAAGTTCTGCACAGAAAAAAGGTGTGTAAAGTGAGAAGAACCCCTGTGACAGATATGGAGCAAACAGAAACTCTCCAGCTCCAATGTTTCTGATACCTGAGAAACTAACAGACACTGAGATTCAGGTGCAAGGGTATTTCTTAAAAAAAGTGAAACTGCCTAGATATACTTTTCTTTAAAAAAAAAAAAAAAATATTGTGGGATAAGAAAGGGGCATTGCAGGAATATTTGAGCCTATCAGGCTGGTCTGCTTAGAAAGTCTACACCAGCTAATTACTGTTTGTTTTTAAATAAGAGCCTTCATCCATATTTTGATCAACCAGCTAGTGTTTTTTCTTGAGGTTCAAATGTTCAAAGATGGCAATTACCAAACTATCCCCCAAACTATCAATCTGTGTTTACTAGGGCTGGATGAACCCAAAATCTAGAGCCATGAGGCTGCAGAAAAATATTCCCTAATCCTATCTATACTTTAGTTTTGTTGCACCATGGAACAGGAATACTGGGAGCAAATTCCATATCTGCATTCGACTGTCAGGTGGAAATTTTACACTGTAGCCACAGTCATGTGGTTATTCACAAAAGAAAACTCAGATAAGAATATACGAAGAACACACTGTGAGATATGAATGAACACTATGGAGAAACATTATTTCCTTTTTACTTTTAAAAGTTATTTCTTACTATTTTAAAACTATTCTAGGCTATGGTTAATGAAGAAAACTTGAAATAAAAAAAAAAATTGTAAACTGTAGTTCTGTTGCAGTGTAATTTAAACTAAAATCTGTGTTTATAATAGTTTATCCATATATTTATTCAAATGTATGAAAATGTATGCAAATTTGCATTCCATTGTTTTGTGGTTAGGTATACTGCAAGGGTTGTTTCAGGCTATGCAGCTTCTCTAGGTAACAACTCTCACTGTCTTCTGTTGTGATGTGATTCAAACAACACGGTTTGCAACTGATCTTGAAATCTCAAACTGAAGAGAGCAAGCAAAGGTGAAGTAATACTACCCAAGAACTTAAAAGAAAATGGAAGAACTACCCATTCTTACAAGTGCTTTATATAACAAAAAAATGCCTTTAACTCATTTTTAAGTTTTTTGTGCCCATGCAGTTAAGCATGTAATTACCTGTTTACCAGGTTATAGTCTAGACATTCAGCACTCAATAAATTGGTGAGTGCATTCAGATGAAATTCAGGAGAATTATCACCACCTTAAATAATGCTTACATTTATTGCAAATCTTAAATGACTCTTTTTAAAAATTGTGAGCCTCTAAAGTATATCCCTTCCCCTAAAAGACCCAATTAATTGCTTAAGCACCCCTCCAGTTCTATTGAAGAGGTATCTGATTAACAGTCTTTTTCTAATAGAGGTAAGAACCTGGGAGGGTCAGAAATGAAATCTAAATGTCTCTTTTCACAGCTATTTGGGAAAGAAATTTGTGTAGTAGTTTGATCTGTATCTGCACTTGGATTGAACAATTGTGTTCAGGCAGAGAATTGCCTGGCATTATCTTATGACTCACTTGACAGAGCTTACCCCTACTTTTCATTACCTGAAAAGAGATCATTACAAAACATACAAGTAGTATAATTTTATAGCAATCTATTTTGAACTAGCAAATTAAATGGGAAGAAGAGAGGAAATGGAATGCAGCAAGCATAATTCTTTAAAATGTATTTCAAAGAAATGGGAGTCTAGGAGAAGTGTAGTAGAAGGTCCAGGTTAGGGGGCAGGAGCCCTTTCACTGTCTTGTGAAATGGCAGGACTAATTGCATAAACCTGATTCGTGCTGGAGAACTCTTTCACTGAAAAAGGGTAAATATATGTGGGTGTCGCAGGTGAAAAATATTTTAAAAAGTGAAGGGTAATAGATACCAAAATTGGGTGTATGTGTGTGTGTGTTTTGGCAAAGTCCAAAATTGTACTTTTGAGGTTTCAAGATGAGGACTACTGCTTTCTAGCTGCAGACAATGCAGATTGATTCTAAATTTTCCCAGCACTTGGACTAAATAGGAGTGAAATGTGCAGAACCCTCTCATTACCAAAGAGAAACATGACAGGACCAACAGTTAGCATAAAGATCATGCTTCTGCATATAAACTAGATTAGGAAAACCCTTGGCTTGGGGCATTCGTAAAGAAAAGGAGGCCAAAACAGTAGGGTTTCCAAAGAAAAAAAGTGGTCTTGGAGAGAAGAGGACCAGGAAAGAAAGTGGTGAGCATCTTGACGAGGGGAAAGGTGCTGGTGGTCAGAGAGATGCACAGAGATGAAAACCAGGAGATGCTCAGGGACCTTCACTAGTTATAGCCCAGAAGTGTCACTGGGAGCAGCAGTACAGCATGAACCAACAGGACTTCCTGCCAAACTTTCCTAGACCAACAGGAATTTCCATTCCAGGATGGAAGTCAAGGGCTAGAGAGGGTGGCGTTGGAGTGAGGGAGCAAGGGAGTGTGAAATGACAAGTAGGCAGAAAGCTCTAATCTTTCCAGTTGTTAAGATCAGTACTCAGCTCCTCTACTAGTTACTGTTTATTTGTCTCACCTGTGACAGTGGGAGAAGGACAAGGTGACCAGCAGAAAGGGTTGGAAACCAGGCTTGGGGAGTTTGGAGGACTGCTTTATTATTAAAATCTATGAGGAAGTGCAAAACCAAATATAATCATTCTCCTCTGAATTCATAACTGAAACAAATCCCTAGTAACACTTTTTGGGAGATGAATTAGTTAGAGGGAGAAGAATTTTGCAACCAAGGTTTTCCCATTCAGTTGGTTGGAAGAGCTAAAATTAATGAAGTACAAGGTTGTACTTGAAAGCTGGATCTCCCCACTCTCGCAGATTTTCTGTGAGACCATCTCATTTCTTGGTCCCTTTGCTTCCTATGGATAAAGGTCAACATATCTGCAAGTCCCAAAAATTAAATACAACCAATTTTATAGGATACTCCTGAGAAATGTTTAATAGTCAAGCTGGTTGAAACATCTCCAGGAATTAGAGAAAAAACTATAATTAATAGAGGAATAATAGCAGAAGATGCTGCAGAGACAGGCGTTGAGCCTAAGATTTCAACATCAAGACTCTTAAATTGATTTACCAGCATGATAGACAAAGCTGCCTGAAAGAAACTTATCCACAAGGTTTCAGGCACTTCTCTTGAACATGGGTGCAGAAGGTGTTTTTATAGATAAGAAAGTCTTTAGGCAGAAATGCAAGATGCCTTAGAATGCTTAAAAAACTAGAAGGCATGTTTTGGCACTTTGGCAGCTCTTAACTCAAAGCTAGCTGAATGCCTTTGAATAAAATACTGTGTCTTTCAGAGGTGCAGCAACCTTCCCAACAGCCTCTTTGCTCCATTGGAGGCTTTCCTTCCTCCATTGCTGTGACCTGCCTGTCTGCTCCTGCTGCTGCCAGCATCCTCTCTGCAGGAGCCAGAGACTGCCAGCTCCTTGCTGCAGCTGTAACACAGGAGGATTGCTCCAGGGGCAGGAGTGAGGAAAGTTTCACCTGACATGGTCACTTCTCACAGGGGAAGACAGTCTGCAAGCCAGGAGCACACAGTGCAGCAAGCAGTGTCCTGTCTGCCATATCCGCTCTGAATTGAAATAAAAACCGTACTACCACAGGGACCAGAATGTGGGAATTCCACCTCTTTTATTGTGGAGTGGTAAACATGACTGTTTTACATCTTCTGTGCCCTCTTTCCCTGTTCCTTCTCTTTCACAGATCCCCACAGCTTCAGTGGGAGGGTTTCAACCACCTCACTTCTCCCAAGCCTGCTGTATAGCCTGGTGCCTTCCTCCTGCATGTTTGGAAAGGTGAATTTAAATTAGGTGAAATGAGTGGTGTGGTCAGGTGTGACCACAGCTGTCTCATCTGTTTAAATTCACATCATAGTCCTCTCAGAAGCGTTTGAATGGTTTTCCTGGAGCTTGGGGAGAAATTGGAAGGAAATGAACCTGTTTGGAGAGGGAGAAGGCAGCAGAGGCGGCGGGGTGCAGAAACAAAGAGCCACAGCAGGAATCCAGGAATGACAGGGAGGACATGAGTTGTACAAGGGTAAGTGGTACACACTCAATTTTGCAGAGAGAGCCAGAAGCAAGGACACTGTGGGCCAGGTGAGGAACTGTGCAGAAATCTTTCTGCTTTGTTCTGTTTACACCTCACCAATCAGAGATTTCTGTCATTAAAGATAATGATCCTAGCCATTGTTCTAAGAAAAATTCACTTTGGGGAGATCGCTATAAGAAGAAAACTAAGCAGATCCATCACAAACCTCTGGCCTGCTGAGAGTCTTAATCCGCATAATGCCTACATGGGTGCTCCAAGCACAAGGTACTGAACACAAGATTAAAAGTGACGGCAACTGTTGCTTGTTGTCGTGGTTTAACATCAGCCAGTAGCTGAATACACACAGCTGCTCATTCACTCACCCTGCCACTCCCTCCACACCCACCTTGTGGGATGGAGAGAAGAATCAGAAAAAAAGATAAAACCCATAAATTAAGAATCTTTTAATAATGGAAATAAACTTTAAAAGTTACCATTATAATACTAACAATAATAATAACTGCAATGAAAAGAAGAGAGAGAGAAATAAAACCCAGAAGAAACAAGTGATGCACAATACAATTCTTCACCACCCACTGACCGATGCTAAATCCATCCACCAGGAGCAATTGGCAGCTCCCAGCAAACACTCCTCCACTCCCCAGTTAATGTACTGGGTATGACATTCTTTGGTATGGAATATCACTTTGTCAAGTTTGAGTCAGCTGTCCTGGCCATGTACCCTCCCAGTTTTTTGTGCACTGCTAACTGGCAGACTGTGAGACACTGAAAAGCTATGAGTAATATGTACTCAAACTTGGGGCACTTTTAAGTGATCTGAGTTCTTAAGATTGGAGATGCTAAAGATAATTGAGCAGATAGTTGGATGGCTCTTGTTCATTTTAGCTAGTGATACCAATAGCATACTTTTCAGTTCTTTTCATCTGCTTTGACTATTCTTTTTTATTAAAGCCAATTAGAAAATTTTCTAACTGTAATGTATTATCTCTGATATAATTACCAGTAAGTCATGAATACCAGTCACATGACTACTAATGAAAAGCTGTTCTGTTTCTTAAATTAGCTATCTTAATATTTTCTGCTGTAAATTTTCTTCTTTATTTTCCAAATCAACTTTATAAAAGTGCAACAGAGCAGAAATGGAACAGGGGTGCTATAAAAAAATCTTAGTGAATGGAATAATTGTAACATTTACAACAGATGAGATGTTTGCAATTAATTTTACAGTTACCATTCAAGACATTATTTTGGGAAATAAAATATTTTACTAACTTAATACTGTTTGTACACATTTCATGTTGGAAAACATTGGGTAAAACCTAAACTCTTGTTTATATTTTTAATAAAGTTTGAGGTTATGGCAAGGTAATAAAATTATAACCAATATGAAAGTTTATCTCTACAAATGTACCAAAATATCACAAATGGTCATGCTTTTAGGGAGAACACCTGCCAAACTTTATGTTGTTACATATCTGTAGTAAACGAAAGAAAGAGTATGACGCAGCCACTGAGAATGGAAGTTATTTTCTGGAATAGTAGCTCTTCTGTTAAATTTTAAAATTATCTCATCTTGCAGGCAGACAAAAAGCCTCCATGCACATGGACATGGTTATACCATAAGGGCTGAAGTGGGGAGGCTCACATGGCGCTGGGTAAGACCTAGAGAGTGAAGGAGAAGAGGAGTCTCCTCCACATGACATGTCACTAGGCTGAAGATGCTTGTTAGAGTCTCTCTTAGTCCATGCCATTCTATTTCTTTTTTTTTTTTATCTAATCCCTGAAACCCCTTGCCTGGAAACAGAATCACCTCATGAAGTTGAATATTTCCCACAGTTTGTAGACCCAGCCACTTTCTTTCTGGCTCCTGCAGTCCCCAGGCCAGCTGCATAGAAGCAGCAGCAGCTATTTATCTTGTGTATTCTGGAACTGAATGATATGAGAGCATCCCAGTTTTGTGAAAAGTCGGTGACTAGAACAATCCAAATAATGTTATCTGATACAATGGTCATTTGATAGATTTTACAGGTTTTTGTATTTTCCTTAAAAAGATGATTTCTGAAGGAAACCCATCATACTGTGACTTTGCCAGGTATGATTTTAAATCTTGTTCCTTTCTACGAAAAGTTAGCAGCACTGGAAGCCAAGCTTCACTGTGTAAGTATTACATATGAAGACTGCAGCCCTATTAAGATAAAAGTTCCAAGGAGTGAAACTCGTTGAGGCTATTGCCTAAAGCAATCCCATCCGGTCTCCTGCTGAAGGTATATCTTCTACTTAAGAAAAACCACTACGTGTGCTTTCTGCTTTGTAGCAATGCTTTTCATTTTAATCTAGCTGTATTTGTTCTTGTGCTTTTATTCCAAGCAAACAAAAATGAATTCTTAGCAACCTGGGAATATGTTTCCTAATGCCCTGTAGCAAATACACTTTTTTTCAGCAATACAGGCTACTGGAGAGAGAAAATGAACCCTTTATGTGGTAAGAAAAGACAAGTAAAAATGGAAAAGTGCAAGGGATGTTTTCTGACCAAGAGTAATTACAGTGAATAGAAGTACTTTCTATTCATAGAGCAGGTAAACTTAACTCCCCTCTTCTTCAGGTTTGATCTAAAGTGGGAGCTGCAGCATGTGATCTCCACGGAACTGAAGTGCAAGAAGGTCACTTGCAGACCTGGCCTTAGAAGAAGAAACAAGCCTTTGAAACTTGTTTACTGACCCACTCTCTGTGTGGGACATATATATATTTTTAATGGCTCCATGTGGAAATGTGCGTTAGCAGAATATATACTACAGTTGTAGAAGCATCAAGCAAATCTTCATCAAAATGTTGTAGTTTGTAGCACTAGCATAAACCCTGCAGGCTCAATCATTAATGTGAAAGCCTACATTAAAAATAATGGAGTTTTATTGGACTAAGAAGGTGGCCTACACAACTGGCATGAGGGGATTTTTGTTGTTCTACTTCATGGTCTACTGCACTGAGTATAAAACACAAACTGCAATGGGGCTGGGGGGCAAGAATGGGGAATGCATTGCCTTGATTAGCCATTCGTGTTAACCAAATTAACGCTCCTGTCTGAGCCACATCACCCTGACTAGCGTGTCAAGTGTGACTGTAGGCAGACCCCTGTATCCAGCAAAAGATTTACAATACTTCAGGATAGACACTATGACACTTTTTGCAGTGCTCATATTAGGTTGCCTGTAGGTAGGCATACGTCCTCATTGTGTACCTCAAACCAGCTATACTGTGCTATTTTTGCGGGAACTTTGCCTTTGAGGAGCAATTCAGAGTGCCCTCAGTAAGCTTTATTTTTAGATAAGAGAAGAACACAATCCCTGTTTCTCATATTACAGTTCAGTGGCTGGAACATCTGCCCAGGAGGTGGAAAACTCCTTTGGAGCCCAATGCCATTGAGCTGAAATGTCTGAAACCCACATCCCTGCCCTAACCACAGCAGCCTGCAGCACAGACAGAGAGATGAGGGCTTTCCTCCATGCCTTCACTGTGACTATTTTACTGCAAAAAAGCAAGAAGTCACAGGAACTCAGAAACCTGGAGCAAAAAACAGAGTGGGGCTTTCAGTCTTGGCAATAAACCCACCAACAAGAGTAGGAGTAATGGCTCTTTCATTCTGCCATATTCACAACCTTCAGGCAAAGCATGTCAATCAGTCCATGGACTTCAGAAAATGCAACAGTCTGTTCGAAGCTTGGTCAAAACCTACTGTACACACTAGGGGATAATATGTACTGAATTCACTTCCATTTAAGCTCACCATGGTTTGCAGCACAGGGTGGAAAACAACCGGGGGGGTTGTTGCGCCCTCCCTTGCAGGTGAGTAGATGCCTTGACCGCGTTTGACTGCATGGGCTTTACAGCACAGCCACCCTCACTGGCCATATTCCTTACCATAAATGCTGCTTTTGGACACACTACCTTATCTGACCGTTCCTGGGGTGCCAGAGGAAACTGTAACTGCTATAAACTGAATTCATTCTGCAGGTACTTGTTTAAAAGACACCTTTAGCTTAAAGGTAGTTAAAAGCCCTTGTACTTTCTAAATAAAGAAATTCTTTAAATTATCCAGATCTCTTCTGTTGTTGCTTTATCTTCTGTATAGTTCTTGAACGTCACAAAGTAATCACACAGCCATAGAGGACCATTATATTTTCTTGCTATGAGAAATTCCATCATCTCTGACAATAAACAGTTTTTTAACAAATGGTAATACTGATCTGCCTGTGTGTCAGGTGTATACATATAACTGTGTACTACTGCACTCAGGTACAATTTAGAGTGTTTAACTGAAAAAAATAGATCTATTTTACCTTCTGATTCCATAGGATATGGTAAATATATACCACTCTTGTATTACCATAAGGCTGTTTTTACAAAGTCTGGGCAGGAAAGGGTTTCATGTAGAGAAAGTTCATGGTGCAATTATCAAGGCTTTCCATTCCTTCCACTGATATTTTTCATTTTGATTTTTATGTTTATTTTTATTGAAGGTTTATATTGCTAATTTCATTTCTGTAATGACAATCCCTCTAAATAAAGAGGAAATAAAATGCGATAAAACACCAGTCAGTCATTTTCTGGTAATTTTTTTAAACACTGGAGAACCTGATCTACATTATTTAGGTGCAAGGTGAGATGCAGTAAAATGTAACTGCTCACCAGGATGCTGGAGACAACTGTGACAGTTGTGTTGCTGAGGATCTTTGTGCAATTCTGAATGTGCTCAGACATATGGTTCATTTCTCCATTTCTCACTTAAACTGGGCATAAGCACATATGGACTATTTTTGCTCATCCATATAAATCCAGCAAAACTTCACCGGCAAGTTGGTTTAAATAATTTAGATTGAATTTCTACTTTAGGAAGACCTGTGACTTTCAGAATCTAAGAGAGGATTAGCGTTGTGTCTCACCTGTTGCATCTCTTTCCACTGTTCCATCGTCCATGTCTCTCCTCTGTTCCATCACCTCCTTCAGACAGGCTTTTTAAGGCCTTTACCCTATATGTGTTTTGAGATGAAATTTCCAAAGCTGTATAAAGATGCAATTGAAACTGAGAAGTTTTGATTGCTGTCTGCTCACAATTCTGGCTGAAACAGAACCATCTCTTCTTCAGCTATTCAAATATTTTATTTTTTCAACTAGTTAATTTTCACTGAAATTAACAGTTATAGATACAGCATAACAAGTGAAAAATATCTAGTTAAAAACACTCTTAATTACTTCCCTGTAGTCTTTTCTCTAACTTGGTAAATGTTAAGCATTTTAACCAAAGACTTGTATTTAAATTGCGTTTCAAATTCATGGTTGAGTTGAATTTGTACATGGAACTTCCAGTACCATAGTTGTCAGTATGCTCTGAGTTTTGGCTATTCAGCTCATGATTTAAATTTTTTGTGTTTTTGGAGCTCCTGTCGCTACTACATATACTGTTCTTTGTCACTGATTTATATCACCTCACTGCCACCGTCCAAGCCTGCTCAGCCCCGGCAGATGAACCTCAGGATTAAAGGGTGGGCTCAGCTCAGCGCACACTGTGTCTCACCTAAAAAAATCCACTGCGCAGGCTCGAAGGGTAAAGACCCTTCCCAAATCTTCGTTCGCGAAGACTGGCCATACAAACATATCATCATTGTTGTTGGCCATGAACTATGGAGATATACTCTGACAACTATACCATTAATTATACCACATATATCAGAATTTTACTGAGTCAAGGAATACTTGAATCAAAGTGTTGTACTCAAAAGGAGAAAAATTAATGAAAGAGTCAAAAATTAGCTATAAACCAGAGGTTCTGGAAATTGGTTTAAAATATCAGCTTTGAATGTTGGCTTTGTTTGGATACAAATAAACATTTATGAGGTTCTTATTCTTACAGTCTGCCTGAGAGAAAATCCAAGATTTTCTTTTGCACTATATGTATTTATACTAGTAAACTTGGTGTAAGAACTGTGGCTCATGCATTATTCTTGACTCCCTGGGAAATCCCATTTTTCTGAGGTAGGAGTACAGGACTGCCTCTGAGTCCTAGCAGCTTCTCGATTTTCTGGCATGAAGTAGGAACATGAGGAGCTCAGTGGGCTCAGTCTACAGAAACCATGGTGGGCCATCTACATTATTATATTTTAATACTGTAGCATGCATCAGTATTGTAGCATGCATGATCATGCATCATGAAAGGGAAAACAGCCAATGCCTTCTAAGCTCATCACTAGTGTAATGCTATGGTTTCGTGGTTTTCAGTGAAAAAAATGCAGTAAACTCAAAATTATATCAAGTCCTTTGTAGCATACATACAACATTTGCAAGTCAAAATAATTCTGCAAAGCTGTAGTTGGTGTAAACAGAATCAGAGTCAGATCTACTATATGTGGTAATTAATGCATGGTAAATGGTCAGATATTGGAAGAGGCTGCCCAGGGAATCACCTGGAAGTATTCAAAAGGTGTGTAGATGTGGCACTTGGAGACCTGGTTTAGTGGTGAACACGGTCGTGCTGACTGATGGTTGTACTCAATGATCTTAGAGGTCTTTTCCAACCTAAATTATTCTTTGGTTCTATGATTCTTTGATAAATGCCTATTGGGTACCCAGGATACTTGGTTGAACTTTGTTGTCTTTGGGATTGAGCTGGGAGGGCACACAAGGGGGAGGTATGAGGTAGGATCCCAGGCAGGGGCTGGTGCCAGCAGGGTAGAAGAGTGATGGGACTGCGGAAGGCTGCTCTGAAAAGACAGTTTGGGAATCTCCTGTGAACTTATCAGGTAGTTCTGTTGAATGAAATTGTACAGCCTCTATCATGTTCCTGCATAAAAATGACCATTTTAGGGTTTTTTATATTATAAAAAATTCTGTGTATACAAGGGATTCCAAATGACTGAGCCATCAGCATAGCCATGAGACGCTGTTATATTAGCACAGCCAGTGCAACCTGAGATATTTCACCACAAAGAGGTGGCAAAAGAGGGATTCTTGATCATTGCAAAAGAACATCCTGACACCTTGCTGTCATCACAATGGTTTTGCTGAATGAATACATGCAGTAGAAATTAAATGTATCCCTATTTTAAATGTGCCTTAGTGCTGGCTGCATATGAAACAGCAAAAACTTGCTTGATATCTTTAGCAAATACATGAGTTATGTACCTGCGTGCAATTGTCACAATGTCTGAGGATCTTCCGCACACAATCAGTGTGTGGTCAGTGACATTATTCTAGAAGCAGCTGGTGGATAACTCAAAATTGCCAGGTCTTGTTCTTGTGGGTGACTTTAACCTGCCAGATGTCTGCTGGAAACTCAACACAGCAGAGAAGAGACAGTCTAGGAGATTCCTAGAATGTATAGAGGATAATTTCCTAGTCCAGCTGGTAAATGACCCTACTGGTGGTGGGGCCCCACTAGACCGTCTGTTCACAGAGAGGGGATGGTGGGAGGCCATCTGGGGCACAGTGACCATGAAATAATTGAGTTTTCAATACTCAGGGATGCAAAGAGGACCATCAATAAAACTTCTATCCTGGACTTCCATAGGGCAGATTTCCGCCTACTCAGAAGACTGGTTCACAAGGTACCTTGGGAAACAGCCCTTGAAAACAAAGGGGTCCAGGAGGGATGGACATGCTTCAAGAAGCAAGTCTTGAATGCGCAGGAGCAGGCTGCCCCAGTGTGCCAAAAGGTGAGCTGGCGGAGAAGATGGCCAGCCTGGCTAAACGGGGAGATTTTAAAGGAAATTAGGGGAAAAAAGAGAGCTTATGGACTAGGGAAAAAAGGGCTGGCTACTCCTGAAGAGTTTAGGAATATAGTTAGGACATGTAGAAAGAATATTAGAGAGACTAAAGAGCCACTTGGATCCTCATGAGTCTATGGGACCAGATGGGATCCATCCTAGGGTGATGAGAGACCTGGTCAAAGAGCTTGCCAAGCCGCTTTCCATCATTTACCAACAGTCCTGGCTCACTGGAGAGCTCCCAGTGCCTGGCAAGTTTATGGAGCACATCATCCTAAGTACAATCACACAGCACCTACAGGATGGATAAGGGATCAGATCCAGCCAGCACAGGTTTAGGAAAGGCAGGTCCTGTCTGACCAACCTGATCTCCTTTTATGATCAAGTGACTCGCCTGGTGGATGAGGGGAAGGCTGTGGATGTGATCTATCTGGACTTCAGCAAAGCCTTTGACACTGTCTCCCATAACATACTCCTGAAAAAGCTGGCAACCCACAGCTTGGACAGGGGCACTCTGTGTTGGTTTAGGAACTGGCTGATGGTCGGGCCCAGAGAGTGGGGGTGAACGATGGTGCATCCAGTTGGCGGCCAGTCAATAGTGGTGTCCCTCAGGGATCAGTGTTGGGCTCAGTTCTATTTAATATCTTTACTGATGATCTGGATGAGGGCATTGAATGTACCATTAGCAAATTTACAGATGACACCAAGTTGGGGGGGAGTGTTGATCTGCTGGAAGGCAGGAGGGCTCTTTAGAGGGACCTGGACAGGCTGGAGAGATGGTCTGATTCCAACGGGATGAGGTTCAACAAGGCCAAGTGCCGGGTCCTGCACTTTGGTCACAACAACCCCATGCAGTGCTATAGGCTGGGCACAGAGTGGCTGGAGAGCAACCAGGCATAAAGAACCTGGGAGTTTGGATTGACAGGAAGCTGAACATGAGCCAGCAGTGTGCCCAGGTGGCCAAGAGGGCCAATGGCATCCTGGCCTGTATCAGGAACAGTGTGGCCAGCAGGACCAGGGAAATGATTCTTCCCCTGTACTCAGCACTGATGAGGCCACACCTGGAGTGCTGTGTCCAGTTCTGGGCCCCTCAGTTCAGGAAGGATATTGAGGTGCTGGAGCAGGTCCAGAGAAGAGCAATAAGGGGACTCAAGCACAGGTTCTATCAGGAGAGGCTGAGGGAGCTGGAGTTGTTTAGCCTGGAGAAGGGAGGCTCAGGGGAGACCTCATCACTCTCTACAACCACCTGAAAGGAAGTTGTAGCCAGGCGGGTGTCGGTCTCTTCTCCCAGGCAACCAGCAGTAGGACAAGAGGGCATGATCTTAAGCTGTGCCAGGGGAGGATTAGGTTGGATATTAGGAAGAAATTTTTTATGGAGAGAGTAATCAGACATTGGAATGGGTTGCCCAGGGAGGTGGTGGATTGACCATCCCTGGAGGTTTTTAAGATGAGACTGGATGTGGCACTTAGTGCCATGGTCTAGTAACCACGGTGGTAGTGGATCAAGGATTAGACTTGATGATTTTGGAGGTCTTTTCCAACCCGGTTGATTCTGTGATTCTATGACATCCCCCTGACCCCACTGGGGGCTCTTGAACTAAACAGTAATTTTTAGCACCTGCTGTCCTCCTCGTAACACCAAAAGTGAGAACTTAAACTTCTGGCTGTTTATTAAATTTCCATTTTTGAATGAGTATTCCCTGTCAAATACCTGCTTGATTTTTACACCAGTGGCGTGTTGGAATAGGCCTCCTAAATGTAAAATATGATACAGGCACTATTGATTACATACCTTTTCTCAAGTTGTACAGGCTTTTGCTAGGCAACCATTAAAGTGCTCTCAAATACTCTGCTGTTGTGGTTAACTCTGTACTTTCATTAAAGCAAGCATTTAGGCCATTTCTCTTTTGGTTGATTCAGTCCCCTCCAGAGTCACATGTTCCTGCCAAGGGGATGCACAGCATGTAAACTTCACTGATACAGACCTCTTGAGGCGTCTGGTTTGGCTTTAGGGTGGAGAAAAGAGAGCTCACAAGACACAGTTTTTGGATCTAAGTTAGCTTTGCTTTTGTCTCTAGAGAATAAGATCATGGCAGATACAAACACAATGAAATGTGCACTAAACCAACTGAAACCTGCTCCATGCCTATTCCTTTAAAACAGAAGAGTAAGTGCTGTGCTGAGGAAGTCCCATAGGACGCTCTTCCCTGTAGCAAGCATTGTCTGCAACCTTCTATTGATTCCTTCCCAAGGGAACCACATATATACACAGACCCCAGCAAAAAAGGAAACGATGGATGCAGAATCCCTGGAGAGCAGTAAGCTGATGCTGAAATGAGGGACCGTCCTAAAGATACAGGATGGTTCCAGACTATTACAACGATTTCAAGCAATACGTGTTTGTTATGTTTGTGAGATGTCCTTGATACCATGTTGAGGTTGCTTATTAATTTCAACCAGGAGTAGAGGGTTAGAAAATTTGTGCATGTGGTCCTGGGTTAGTAGGAACATTTGTTCCTGCACATTATTAAACTTCTTTAGAAAGTCAGGGAATCTCGGGTAAAGTTGAAATGTCTTCAGACAGAGCCTCAGAAGGACTAAAGAGATCCGATAAAATGTAAAATAATTTTTTGTATATTTCATCAGAAAAGGGGGTATTTGAGACACTGTTACTATATATGCACACACATGTACACATGTGTGTAAATACATACGTACACATGTAGTATGTATTTATAAAGTATGTTCTATGCTGGTTTACTAAAAACCAGTCAATTGATGAAATCACTTTCAAGGATTAAAATAGCCTCTCAGAGAATATAAAAATCTTTCAGAGGCAAGGCAGAGTCCTTGTGGCGTAATGTACAGAGTGTCCTGGGCTCCGCTGACATGTCAAGTGCTGTTTCCCATCATCCTCATGCTCCTTTAGTACTACAAACAACAAGTATATATGGAGTATCCACACAACATAACATTACGAGCCTTGATGCCCTTTACTTCCTGGAGACTGAGGTAGTTTTTTCTTGATTGCAAGCCATAATACTGCAGTGTGCATTATAGACCTATCTCAGGTGCTAAACTACTTGAGGAAAGGAGTCCTGATATAGGCACAGAACTCCTGCCTTTGTGGCTTCCCACACATCCCAAAGAAACACAGGTGGACAAGCAGAGTCTGTATGCAGGTCTGTCTCCAAATCTGGACGTGAACAGGATATATGTGGGGACCACGGCTGCACAATGTTTTGTAGACTGCAAGTCCAGTGCACTCCACAATATCTGAAAATGTAGATACTGGACAGAGAGGAGGTGCCTCTAGGGACACTCGTGATTTGGGTCATCATGACAGGAATTGATTCCTAGCTTAAGTGCACTAAGTATTCACCAAAATGGTTTACTTTTAATTATATAGGAACCTACATTCCTAACCTAAGCATTTTCATTTAGATAACCAACCTTACCTTCCCCATCCAGTGAGGAAGGAAAGTAGAATCTGGTTAACAATCACTATTATGAGGTCAATGTTAGCAGCACTAGAACTGAAAAATTTCAAGCATTTGTCTTCTTGGCATTTATATCGAAGTTTGTTTGCCATTTGCATTTCTTTGTATTTCCCTGTGAGTCTAGGATTAAAATGCACACTGAAACTCAGCTGAACCCATAAAGCATCCACTATAGAAATTCATGCTCAGTCAGAAACTTTGCAAAATTTTAATGAAGCCATAACTAAATTCAAAGTTGAGTTAGCTGTGCTTTGTTATTTTGTAATGAAAGTTCTGTGCAGCACTGCTCAAATGGAGAGGACTGCTGCTGCTCCTGTGATTAGTAAACATGGGAGACACGCTGAGCCAATGCCTCCCTGCGGCATTCTCACTGAAGTCAAAGTCACCCTCGAGATGAATTTGACCTGTTGAACTCAGTGCTTTTAGAACTAATAGCGTAATTTCTTCAACATACAGCTACAAGGAAAAAGACTTGCGACTTGAAGGCCGGGTTGTATGAATTCAGTTTAACAGCGTGGAGAAAAGGTGTGGAAGACAAATCTGCCACAAACTAGGTTAAATTCTGATTTTCTGAAACACTGGCTAAAAAAACCCCACATTGTATCTGCCTAATCTGAGGCTGAGTCAGAAGACAGGACAAGGAGGCTAGTGTATACAAAGGTGTCTCTTTTTGGCTCATATTATAGTGTACGGATTCTTCAAAATTATTTATGTACAACCTTCCAGGGACACAGGAATAGCAGAAATTAAAAATGTTAGTGCTGAGTAAGAAAACCTGGTCAGCCTAAGGGAAACCTTCAGGACAAAGTAGATAAAACTGCTCAGTAAGTACTTGTATCTGGAGACAAAGAGAATCAAGAGCAATTAAAACAGGCATGATTGAGCAGGCATCCTTCAAAGATGACCTTGAATTTCCTTTTCATATTCACTGGAATTTATTTGCCATCCAGGGTAAAAGAACAAAACAGTGCATGTTATTTTGCTGGATTCCATGGTATCCTGGAGAAAAAGCAGATATGATCCACCATAAACATCTGGAAAGAATAGAATGACCAGCTTTTCTTAATGTGTAGGACGGTCAAATGGAATAAAGAGCCCCTGCCTATTTACAGACGTTACCCTTTTACTGTATATGGGATAATCATATCAATATCTTTCTTCTCAATTCCATTAATCATTTGTACTGCATGTGTTCTGGATTTGAAGTCCACTGATCCGCGTAGATCTGTTAGATCATGAGTGCTGTTTTCCAGTTCTAGAACTGGATGGACTGCTGTGCCTAGATATTGAAGAGGGCATTGAATGCAGCCCAGCTCTCAATGTTAGTTGAGGCAGTTCAAATGTGTCCTTTCTGTAAAGGATAATCCATGGTCAAATCAGTAGTATGAGACTTACTAAAGACTGTGTATGATAAAATGGTAATTAATATAACATGTATGTGGTTTCTATGTATACAGACAAAATATTTAATAGAATATAATACATTCTCTTCCAGAAGCAAATTAATGAAGGTAGCAAACTATTTGGTTTTTTTAAGATGTTTCTAGCATATTTGCATTGCTTTTAAACCACAAAAATGGCAAACTTCTTCAGAAGAGAAAAAATATGATTTTACAAGGGGACACATAATCATAGTGTTATTTTATGAAACTATATTACATTGTAATCAACTGGAAGAACTAGCAGGTTTTAACACTGAGTGTGTTTTCTTATGATAAACACTTGTCAATATAACACTATCTTGTGCTTGCTATATCTTGTTTCCACCATGACCTTTCAAACCACATGCATGTTCTTTTCTCTCCCTCTGAGAAAACCCTAACAACATTCTAATCATCATGAAGAGCAATTAACTGTCTTCAACCAGCTGTGCTACTCAGCTCATCTGGGAATGGGATAAAACCTGCTCCTTAGTGCAGATCCACCTACCCAGGCATGGCTAACAAGGTTAGCGCAAAACAGTTTTAAATATGAAAAATTGGCACTCTTGCAAAGTTTGGAAGCATTGGGTACAGAGCTATGGTATCTCTTTTAGTAAAGAGAAGCCTCTTTCCTGCTTGCTCTACAGTCTCTGTAAGAGTATTAATTTTAATAATATGCTTTTTAAATGTCAGAATTTGAAGAACAGCACTTGTTTGTTGACATCATTGCAGAAAGTAGCCTTGCCCTCACTGAGCAAAACTTTGTGGCAGTGGTATTCTCTGATTGCTGAAGAGTAATAGCTTCTTGAATGTGCAGTTGCTGAAAGGGCACTGAAGAGACTTGCAGAAACAATAGTTGGAAATTAATTGTATCAAATAGTATTTGGCTTCTTTCTTTTTACAAATCTGTGACTACACTCTGTTCTGTATCAATTCACTTCCTAGAGCTCTTGAAGTTTTTTGTCTGTTAGCAAATGAAACACAGAGCAAGTAAAATTAATCTGTATACAGGATGTTTTAAAAAATAAAAAGATGAAGGCAAAAATAGTAGTTACCATTTGATAACTGGTTTTTTGAGCTGCAAAATAAGATTAAAAGAAATCAAGCCAACCATAGGCTGTTTCCTGAAATCATCAGGGGGGTTGTTCTGTATAACTGGAAGTATGTATAAAAGAAGTGTACCTTCTTTTTAACATATGTGTAGTTCAAACAAGAAAAGTATTTTTGGTTTCTGTTCTATGTGGTCATTTTATTAGCTCTTTTAACTGCCTTGCAGATTGCTCAGAAATTTAATCTAGCTAACCAAAATATCTGTGATCATCATCATGGCTAGGCTTCGCGAACGAAGATTTGGGAAGGCACTATCCACATTTGCTACCGGCACGCTGGTGGCTTATGAGGCCAATATGTGACAGACATATCAGATTGCAAAAGGCGCAGCAGAAAGACTCCTTAGATGGTGTATTCTGCAAGACACGGTTCTTTCTGCGTTGCCTTTTTTCCTCGAGAGTGATCCTGCGTGTGTTCTCGAAGGAGACAGCAGCGTTATAGATGGTGCGTCTCCAGGCCTCCCGACTGGAGGCCAGAGTAGACCAGTTATGGTGATCAATATGGCCAAGGCTGAGATGTTGTTTCAGGGAGTCCTTGAATCTTTTCTTCGGGGCTCCTCTCATGCGGCAGCCAGTGGCAAGTTCACCATAGAGCAGGATCTTAGGGAGGCGGTGGTCCTTCATCCTTGAGACGTGTCCTGCCCATCGCAGCTGCATTCTCAGTAACATGGCCTCAATACTTGTGACAGCTGCTTGCTCTAGTACAGATGTATTGGTCACATAATCTGACTAGTGGATGTTAAGGATTGTACGGAGGCAGCGTTGATGGAAGCATTCTAATATAATGAAAATACAAATAAAATCAACATATAGTGGGGTGGATCCTACAGAAACTTTTTGGAGTTCTCTGAAAAATATAATCTTATTTATTTTCATATTTAGTTTCATTTTATTTTATTTCTCATTATGTTTATATATATACTGCTGGAAAAAATTTGTTGTGATTAATAAAATTTTCACAAATATCTGAATTACAGTTTTGTGAAACAGAATTAAACAGCTGCTGGAAAGTGTTGACTACTTTCCTTCAAATCTGAACCTTTGTCAAATTCCTGATTTTTTTAAACTCAGACCTTTGTTTATCCTCATGCTATATGTTTTCCAAACACTACTTATTTATACTGACATTTTCTGAGGAATAAACTACACATTATGGCCCATTCTATTCTGCAAGCTTAGTTGCCTAAAATTTAGTTCTTGGAAGTCTCAAGTCACTTTTCTTTAGCAGCCTAACCATGGGTTTAAATGCAGATGTATCAAGTGGTTTCGAGTTCACCCAACCCTTTGTGTGCAGGCATTAGAGCAGGAAGCCAGGTGCGAAATATTCACCAAGTCTCAGAAGTACAATTGTTTAAACAATCCACCTTTCATTAAGTACTGAAGCTCATCAACTAAATTAAGAGTAAGATTAGCAGTAGGTAAGCTGAAAAAATATCTTGGTATAGCTTCCATTGAAATTTCAGTTTAGATCTCCAAAGAAAGTTTAAAAGAATTGAAAAAAAAAGGAGATTTAAAAAAAATGAATGAGACATGTTTTAATATGAAGGAGTAGGAAGATCCACAGCATGTTATATGTGCAGAGAGAAAATCTGTTTTTATTGCACAAGGAACTAAGAGTAATCGTTATTATAAAAGTCTTTCAACTATTCAAAAGAAGGTGAGGAGATCAGTTGCTTATAATTTTGCTATACTGAAAAAATTGCTGGCAGAATCATTTTTGTTTTAATATTTGGTTGAATTTTCTTGAGGATATTTTTAGTGAAAACAGCAAAGCTGCTTCTGAGACAAATGGGTCTGTGCTGCATGATCTACTGTATTGGGTCTGCCTGCAATGGAGTTCATTTTCCCATAGCAGCCCTCATGGTGCTGTGCTTTGCATTGTTAGCTGGAAAGGTGCCAATAACACACCAGTGTTTTGGCTACTGCTGAGCACGGGATCAGCGCTGTCTCTCAACTTTACCCCCCTGCCATCAAGGGTGGGCAAGTTTTTGGGAGACGACACAAGTAGGCCAGCTGCCCTAAATAACCAAGGGGATATTCCATACCATATGACATCAGTTCAGACATAAAACCTAAGGGAAGGAGGAGGAAGAGGGGGCATTCCTTTTTGCAATTCATTTTTGCCTTCTGGAGCAACCACTACAGGTGCTGAAGTCCCACTTCCCAGGAAGTAGCTGAACATCACTTGCTGGTGGGAAGTAGAGAATAAACCTTTTTTTTCTCTTTACTTGTGTACAACAAGCTTTTGCCTTTGCTTTAGTAAACTGCCTTATCTCAACCTACAAGTCATTTTCCATCTTATTTTCTCTCCCCGATCTGCCTGGGAAGGGGACAGAGTGGCTTGGTGGGCACCTGGCATACAGCCAAGGTCAACCCACCACCTGACACCTGAGTTGTACAGAGCCAACAGGAGGAAAGAACTATTGATAGACAGAGGACAAGCTCTCTGCCTCTTTAAACAAATGGAACATATTCCTCTAAGTGAGATTTTGGAGACTTGAGCAGAAAGTGGCATATCCCCTGCATGCTGTGGGAAACAGCTCTCCATCTCCGTGGATTAAGTGTAAGAGTCATCTGCTTGGCCAACCAAGCTGATGGCCTAGAGTAAATTGCTCAAGTTAGAGGGTCATAGTTATATGCCTGTGAGCTATAACAATTCATATCCTGTGTGAGGCGAGGACATGCTCACTGTGGAGACTTGAGGATAGCTGCAGATGAGATGAAGCCCATGGATAGTCAGCTGAACAAAATCCACAGGCTGTTGTTTTTCATTTTTGTGAGGTGCTGCTGGAAACGAAGGGCTTCCTGAATGCACGTATCTGACATGCCTACTCCAAGAGAATAGCAGATAAAAACACTAGTATCTTTTATTTTCAAGACCCTTGTGTGCAAGAGATTTTATCTTTATTTCCCTCATGGATAAGCAAATCTCAGTCTGCCTTTTGGGTGGGTGAGGAAACGGTATTTGACTACCTGAAGGAGTCTACACTAGGTCACCTGGGTGTGAGCAGAAACATGTCTTGCTTATGCTTTTGGAATTCCTTTTCACAATCAATAAGTCATTCTAAATATCAGCCCATCACATTAACACAAATCCAAACAGAGGTTGATTCTCTGCAGCCCTGTACAGAGAAAGCTTCTGCTTTTACCACAGAAGTGCCCTGTGTGGCCTAAAACAGTAACGGATCTGTCAAATCCCAAACTGAGATAGGTAATAAATTTTCCAGTGCTTGGTAAATGGCAGTGTGCTTTGGCCCTTGTGGAGCCTGGGTAATTATAGACTTTGGATAGGAGCTCATGGTTCAGGATAATGCAGAAATCTGTGAAATAAAGGTGGAATAAATTGTTTTGCTGTTGATTTAGAAAATTGAATGTCATATGTTTGGAAAAGTTGTGGAAGATCCAATTCCATGGTTACACAACAAAATCCCTGGATGACCTGTTCTGCTCCCAAAGGATGCTTTTTGGGCCTGGATGGTCCTCTTTCAGAAGTTTATGGATTGCATTCTGGCTCAGGATACTGGTCTGTGAACAGCTGCCTCCTTAGACAAGGATGCATTCACTACCTAAAATGATGAGTACCAATTGTAATGGCAGTAAACATAGAGCTGCTATCTATGGAGCACAGCTCTCACTGTCAACATGATTAATGTGCTGCTCTTCTTTGTGAGATAGCCCTTTTCTGACTCAGATGCTGACTTATCTCATTGTGCAATCCTGAGAACAAAAAAGGCAGATAGTTTTATTCCTGAACATTGTGAGAATAATTTAGACAGATTATTTGGAACATTTTCACCCTAGTTACCCTGGCAGTAAACTTCATTAGGGTCCTGAAGATGATAGCTTAGAGGGTGGCCTGAGCATAAACTTTTATGATGCTCATAGAGAAACATATGTCCACCTCTACACAGTGAGTTGTTCAATTGGACATACACAAAAGAGAAGTGTTGGAAATATCAACAAGCAGCCTTCATGCTGCTGGAAAGAGTACTGAACATGTGATTGTTACTGCATGAGGAGAAAATATTCAGCAATTGAGAAAGCCTAGAAGGAAAATGGCCTATATAGTTATTGAAATGCAAGCAGCATCTCCTGAATAAGTACTTTTTTCATTGATCATGGATTATGCATGGCTTTGATGAGTGGTAGATTTCTGAAATGCAACCCATTGTCTAAGATATGTCTCAGTATGACCTGCAAAGGGCCTTTTGGTGGCAGACTGAAACAAGGTATCATAGAACCATAGAATAGCCTAGGTTGTAAGGGACCTTAAAGATCATCTAATTCCAACCCCCTTGCCGCACGTGGAGACACCTTCTTCTAAAACAGATTGCTCAAAGCCCCGTCCAACCTGGCCTTGAACACCTCCAGGGATGGGGCACCCACAACTTCTCTGGGCAACTTGTTCCAGTGCTTCACCACCCTCACAGTAAAGAATTCCTTCCTAGTGTCTAATCCAAACCTACTCTCTTTCGTTTTGAAGATAGTCCCACTTGTCCTGTCACTAAATGTCCTTGTAAATAGTCTCTCTCTATCTTTCTTGCAGGCTCCCTTTAAGTACTGGAAGGCCACAATTAGGTCACCATGAAGCCTTCTCTTTTCCATGCTGAATAGTCCCAATTCTCTCAGCCTTTCCTTATAGGAGAGGCACTCTATCCCTCTGAACAACTTGGTGGCCAGCCTCTGGACTCGCTCCAGCAGGTTGCCATCCTTCCTGTGCTGGGGATCCCAAAGCTGGATGCAGCACTGCAGGTGGAGTCTCACCAGAGAGGAGTAGAGGGGCAGATCACCTCATTTGATCTGCTGTCCAGGCTATGTCGAGATGCATGGTACCATGCTCATGGGCCTTACAGGAGCACATTCCCAGGCAGATTCAGGAATAGCATGCAGTGCACATGACTTGGAAGATAAGACAAAAGATGTCCACAAGGAAGTTGTAATTGCCAGTGAGCAGTCTCGCTGAAGGCACAGCAGGCACTTGGCCTGGATGAAATCTTAGCCTGTGGCTCCCTAGGACACAATATAAAGCTTGGTCCAATTGAAGACATACAGAATGAAAATCTCTCTGTTCTGGACTGAATCATTCCATGGGTTTTGGTTCATCTAGGGTGGAAAAATATCTGTAAGTAGGAATGAGAAGAAACATATGCTTGAGGCAAGGCTGAACATATATCAGAACAAATCCTTTACAGAATAGAAACAGAAGATTAGCTTTTCATTTTGAAAGCAATCACCTATACAGGATACTTTGTATGGATTAGTGTTCAAGAAACTAAGGATGTGGATGATCTGGATTTATTTCATCTATTTTTAGAAGATATCTGGTTTGTATCACCTTGGGGTTTTGCTCATTGATCGGTGAATTTGCTTATGGGGAATGAAAAACTGGAATAAAAAGTGATAGCAAGCACAGAACTGTAGACTGTTCACAGTGTGCAAAAAAGTGCTAAAGCAGAAGAATGGTATGGCTAAGTGAGGGACAGAAAAGGGACAGAGAAACAAAGAACTTTACTGAGGATAGTGTTATTTGGTAGTAACTGAGAGACTAAGGGTCTTTTTAATTTAGCAGTTGAGGTAGGACCATGGTTACGACTCATGAGATAGGTCCATGCTATACATAAATAAATGTGCAGAGATGATTTGTAATAGAATCTGTGTATGCAAAGGCATGTTGTGGCTTCTTTGCACTTGAGGTCTAACAAAAGCTTTATAGGAAATAATTTAACCAATGTTTCTTTCAAGCTGACAGTTGGTTTGCTTTCCCTTGAGGCTATGATACATTACTTTTTTGCTCCTCTTGAGTCTTGTAAAAAAAAGCCAACACACATACAACCTAAGTTGCTTGTATTATCACTAAAGTTAGTCCTTTCCTTTTCATTCTTTCCTTGTCTCCACTGGGAAATTACAAGCAACAACACCCTTTCATAGGAATGAAAACAAGACTATGAATCATTAAAATCTTTTAAAAAAGCTAATTTCTTACTTTGACAGTGACTTACCTTTAGCATCTCTGCTGATGTCATTTTTAAAGTCTGTGAGAAAGATATAGCTGACCTTTTTCTGAAGCAGTACCAGGGACATCTGTGTAACGTTAACTTTATCAACAGTGGACACAATCAGTGGGTTCCTCAAAATGAGCACATTTTCTGATCATTGAACACAATAAATGACAAATAAATGCAGCTCACTTCACAGTGCATTTGTGTAGTAACTAGTTCTTGCACATATTCTTGGGACTACTCCTAAGTATCCTCAAAAATACTAAATGAATGAACTCACATATTGCTTGTCAGACAGGAGTACTCCTACTTCATTTTCACTCTGTTTTAAAGAACCTTAAAACATGATATAAGCACCTAGAAAGAGGACGAAGAAGAAATTAAAAAATTTAAAAAGTTAAAAAAAAGAAAATGTTTTCTAATATGTAAAACAAAAATAGTGTATTCACTTCTGAACCCTATTTGGCATTGACATCTCTTTTTTTTCTTTACACAATTTCAAATATTTAATTTGGACTTCTGTAAGGCCTTTAACATGGTCCACCACAACTAAATTGGAGAGAGATGGATGAACTGTTTGATGGATGAGAAACTGGTGGGATGCTCACATCCAGAGGCTAAGTGTTGGTACTTGGCTCTGAAAGTCGCAACCAAAAGCTACAATGATAAGGACAAGGGACAAGAAAGTTTGACAGTGTGAACTGCAAGCAAAGTAAGGCTCAAACTCAAACACCCACTTTGGCATATGCAGAACACATGCCTTCATTTGGCTTTGCACACTAAGCATGACTCTGGGTGTTGCACCTTGGATCATGTAGAGTCTTGAGGAGAGAGGGTGCTCCTTCCCTGAGACCACCTGAGAACTGGAAGGACAGAAACAATTAGAGAGCTTAGGATGCCAGGATATTCACAGAAGCACAGATAAACCCACAGAGAGTTTCAGAAGTGATAGCTAAATCAGATGAAGCTCCACATGAAAATGTTGAAAGTCCATTAAGGCAAATGCCATCACTAGTGGTAATCATTAACAATTGAACCAATTAGCTGCTGCTCAGTAAAAATGTCAGCAGACTCTGAAGCCTATCATTTAAGCAGGTGTAGATGTTTTGGGCTTGATATAGAAACTGGACTTTCATTGCAAGTAGGGTCAGCCTCAATTATTGTAAAAGCCTCCTCTGTATTTGAAGCACATGGCTTAATGTAGTCTCCACTGAAGTAATTTCTGCCCTATCCCGTCTAGGGCCAGAATTTCATTCTAAAAGTCTATAATTTCCTGCTTCTGCACTTGATATCTGCTGCTTAGAATGGCTTTATCCTTTACGGGGTAAAACAATTTCTTCACAAGTGTTTACAGAATGAAATCATGATGGAAAACTTTAGCTATCACAGCAGTTAAAATAATTTATCAATAATAGAAATTAACCTGCTATTTGTACTGCCATCTTATACTAATGTCTCTAGAGCCACTGCTTTATTCCACTGAAATATATTATTTCACCACCAAATTTTCTTTCTTTAAAAATGCTAAATTTCTCTGGCAGATGACTTTAAACGTATATTCAATTTCTGTCCAAATTCCTTAAGATACCATAAGACCCTTTTTTTAATGAGCACACAGACCTTTTCAGAGAATATGACTGGGGAATTCTTAAAACATCATCATAAAATTGAGTTACATAGCCCATAAGGTTTCTGTAAAAACAAAACACATTATACTCCTGGCCTGGATTGAATGTGACACTAATTGCAGACACTATTGCTTCTGGCCCATTGCCTCAGGGTGCTATTGTTTTAAAAGTGATCTCAAAAGACAGTGGTGTCTTCAGACTAGGGAAACTGGAATTTGAATTCCTGGAAGAAGAATGACTATCCTTTGGCTTTCTTATTCTAAAGAGGAACAGAATATGTCTCTAAGTAATCCTAAAAGCAGATCACAGTTAATAGTGTCTCAACAATCTCAAAAGAAGTTGAAAAAAACAGCCACAAAAATGTCAGAAATTCTAAGAGTTATCACAAAAAAGTAAAACTGTCAATGATAGATTTGTTACAGAAACCTGAAACTGGATTTTAGCATAAAATTGACAGTTTTATATTAAAAATAACCCTCTGTCATCTTTTCTAACTTTATAATAATCCTTTTGACTTATACTGAGATTTTCAATTGAGGCTTCCAAATTTCTCCACAGATATCACTCATTATTTATATGACTGTGCTATATGTTGTTGTACATTCCTGTATGTATGTACGTGCACATATATAGACATATATATGTACAGTCATATGCATGTGTGTAAAAACTCATGCATACAGAGTTTTCAAACACTCTGGGCCTGTATTCCGCTGTTAACTCTTCAGAATTATCAGGCACCTGTATGTTATATTTTTAATCAAACCAATCACGAATATTACTGCACGATAAGGTATCACGGACACTGCAGACTGCTAACCCCTGCCCTTACAAAACAGAAGAGTACTTCAGTCTGGGTTTAACAGTATTGCAATATTTCTGAGTCAGAATGAGGAATTTACTTACGATTACAAGACAATTCAGAAAGTTGGTGTCATTTAGCGACTTGACTAGTAGACTAAATTTAGGCGATATGTGGTCTATTCTGTGCTGAAGATTGGACAAATCACTTCCTTGTCTTTTATCTGATAATTTCGATCCCTCTTGCAAAGTGTTTTGAAATCTATTAAATACTGAATAAGCACTATTTAGAGATAAATTGGGACACAGATGTTTTTAAAGACAGAGAGGCTATATTGCATAACAGAGAAAACAACTTTGTCTCCTTTTTTTCCCCTCCAAGTCTTCCTTTTTAATGTCTGTGATTTCTCCTCAAAAGCTCATTAAAAAGGATTCTAAATTTGCCAGATCAAGTTTTGTGAGCTGCAAACATTTAAAATTAAGTAGATTAAATATGTTCTAAAAAAGGTTTTTAGCACTAGCATTCAAGATGATTTGCTGAACTTTCCCCCTCTAATGTTGACTGTAGCTGAATAAAAATCCTTGTGAACTAGAAATGCGTAAATAACTTGGGACAATAAGCCTCATGTAATTATGAAAAATATCTCATATTTTCAAAAAAATTTGGTTTGATAAAATATTTTGAAAAAGAAATATTTCAAAACATTATTTCTTTGAAAAACAGTTGTAAAATTATTGCATTTGTCAATAGCATGTCTTTCTCCTTCTCACAGGCCAGAAGTATTTTAAAGACAATGACATTCAGTTCTCAAAAGTTTACCAAGCACATTTTTGCAACAATTTATTTCAAATAAAAACAACGAACAGAAACATTTCAAGAAACTCAGCATAAAAGTGTGGTTCTTTGTTGGCCATTGTGCACTTTTTTGTCATTCACTCTTCCAGGAAATTATAGATACTCATATTAAAAAATGAAAGGGTCAATAAACAGACAGTAATTATAATGCCAAACTGAATGGTCATATTGCTATTAGACAAAAAATGTAGTTCTAATTTTGCTCTCTGTGACATTATTTTTACTTACAAGCAATCCTAAAAATAAGCTTAAAATTTCAAACAAGGAATGAGAAGTTAAATTACACAAGCAGCAAATTTGACCTAATAACAATTGTTCATCAATAAAAATTTGGGGAAAAAAGTTCAAAGGTGAAAAAGGCACTATGACCAGCAGTCACTGAGATCTGGACAACTATTTTCATCCCTCTCTTGACAAATTCTTCCCTAATCAAAAGTGAAGAAAAGGCAGGATAAAAGCAGAAAGAGAAAGGCTAGTTAACATAAAACAACTGTACTGGGTGAGAGCAAAGGTCCATCTGACCAGTTTTCGATAGCGACTGCTAAAGAAGGGATCCACTGTAAGACAGCAAGTATAATTCTACTAGCATTTTCCCCCCTTTCCAAGAATAAGTCACTTAGGGATGCTAAAGGCTGTTTAACAACCTTCTATGCAGCCTTCATCCAAATGGATCTGATTTTTCTGTGATATTTTTGCCACGCAAAAGTCACTAAGTTGTAAAAATCAGTTCCAGAGCATAGATATGCCCTCAGTAAAAATGTATTGTCTTCTGTTTACAAGCTTTGGCTGGTATTTTTTGGAAAACTCCATAAAAGAGTATGGCGTAATACACACTTGAAGAAAAGTACAAAGATCAGTGTTTACAAAGCCATTGTGCTGTCTACTCTTTTATATGGATCTGAATCATGGGTCATCTATCGCCACCACCTGCATCTCCTAGAACGCTTCCGTCAACGCTGCCTCCGTACAATCCTAAACATCCACTGGTCAAATCATGTGACTAATACGTCTGTTCTAGAACAAGCAGCAGTCACAAGTATTGAGGCCATGTTGCTGAGAACACAGCTGAGATGGACAGGGCACATCTCAAGGATGAAGGACCACCGCCTCCCTAAGATCTTACTTTATGGTGAACTTGCCGCCGGTTGCTGCATGAGAGGAGCCACGAACAGAAGATACAAGGACTCCCTGAAACAACATCTCAGCCTTGGCCATATTGATCAACATAACTAGTTTACTCTGACCTCAAATCAGGAGACCTGGAGACACACCATCTATAATGCTGCTGCTTCTTTTGAGAACGCCTGCAGGATCACTCTAGAGGAGAAAAGACAACGTAGAAAGAATCATGTCTTGCAGAATATACCACCTAAGGAGTTTTTCTCCTGTGCCTTTTGCAATCGGACATGTCTATCTCGTATTGGCCTTATTAGCCACTGGTGTGCTTGTAACAAACGTGGGTAGACCCTTTCCCAAATCTTCGTTTGCGAAACCTGGCCATGATGATGATGATGACTCTACAAGCTTTGGCTGGTATTTTTATTATCTACTCCTAGTCATTGTGATGAGAATTAGACAATAATTATTTCATGAGTTGTATGGAGCAGGTGAACAAGAACTTATAGACCCTCCCCATATCTCTCCTTAGGAATCCTTTTTGAAGATGTGGAGTCCTAAGGTGTTTAAGGAGCCTAGGCTGCATTCCTGAGGAGTGTGCCATCACACTATGAAATGCAGGTGAAAAACATCAGCATGTTCTGTGAAAGGTTACGTGTCATCCTCAGTTATGTGCTACTTGTCTTTTCCTGCTTGGGATCCTAGAGCAATGCTCAATGAATAAGTACATCATTTTTCACTCTTGTTTAAGAAAGCCTTCGAGAGTCATTTTCGTATAAAAGAAACCACAGTTTTGTGCCTCTTGTCTCTTGTGACCTCATTTTCTCTGTACCTTTGGCAATATGTGAAAATTGTATATAATAATAAATCTGCTCTCCTCAAAAGGCTCCCACACTGCATTTTCAGCCTGATCTCAATATTCGACTGCTTCCGGTTGACACCTCAATGGTCTCTTTTCTAAAGAATAACCTTTTTGTATTGCTTTTCCTTCCACCTTGCCAAGGCCTTTAATACCTAGAATGTAAACTTCCATGGACACAGTGAGAAACAGTGTTTTCTGTAAACTGCTTGTGATATGAGAAAAATCAGGGTCACTGTGTTTTTATTTTTTTCATTACTGTTGTGACCCATCACCATTCCCACAGAATTTTGTTAAACAAACTCATTAACTCTTACAATTTCACTTTATTCCAAAGCCTTTAAAATTAGTCTGGTGACTTGTCTGGAATTCTCATATACTGATGTAGTCCCAGTGATCCTGCATTTTCCACTGACAAACAGAGATAGGATAGGAGAAAACTATTCAATCTTTTCTTTTTTTTTTTTTTTTTTACATGAGTATTTTTCTCCCAAGTATAAATTTACAGCTAGTCTGCTCCTGAACTCTGTACATGTCTATTTGTGTGGAGTTACACATTTGAGTCATAAATTAACCTGTATCTGCAGAGGTTGCTGTCTGGAACTATTTGAATTTGATCCTCCAGAGGAACAATATTAAAAGTTTAGGTGAAGACACATTAACATTGATTTTCATTCAATTTTGCTGAGACATATACTGGTAATTAACATCCAATTGCCAACTCTGGCACCTATCAAAGGAGTATGGAAACAAAATTTTAAAAAAAAATTCATTTCTGTAGTATAAAGTCAGTATGAAAGGGTTATTTTTTGTCTCCACCTCTTTCTTTTTACTATAAGGCTATAGGATTTAAGTTCCTTTTTAATAACTTGTCAAATATCTCAAAGCCAGGTGGGATAAAGGCCTTACAAATATTACAAAACCTTATAGTTTGTATGTAAATAACATTTAATCATGCCTGTAAAACAAATAGAACTTTAAAATAGTATTAATAATGTTGGAAAAAAACCATGTAAATATAAACCAAGAATAGGTTCTTGCATATTGTCATTATGTCATTATGTTTGACATCTTTTAGGTACCGGCTCTCTGGAATTTTAGCCTGACCTTGTAACTTTCCAAGAATTGTTTTCCTCTGTGTGTCATTAGAGACGTCATAAGTGTGGTCTTACATCTTCTCCGGGGAAGTGGAAAGAAGCTATGGCACACTTCGCTGAAAATGCCTAGTGTCTGAGGGACTCAGACATAAACTGAGTACAGAAAACACTCTTTCCTAGGTGGTTCTATTTAAATATATAGGGAAAGGAATTTTTTTTCCTATTCCTATGTTAATTATTGTCAAATTAAACACAGACGTTAAGAAATAATTGAAGTTTTATGGTTGGGCTCAATGATCTTAGAGGTCCTTTTCAACTGTAACGATCCTATGAGTAGATGATTTTATGTGGCAGAGCTACTTTAAGCTGTGAGTGGAAAATATTTTCTCATTCTTCCATAAGTTTGATCCTTAACTGGAGGAAAGAGACAAAATAAGTGTATTTAGTTTTCACAAATGTTATATCTAAGAGCCAAATGAATGAACAAAAAGCTCAGAGAAACTGAAGCATTTTCTCTCCATTTCAGTCTTCAAACTTTACACTCTAAAATAGTGATAGATTTACTTCTAGACATGATATGTCCCTTCAAAATAGAAAATGCATTTTTCTAAAACATAAGAAAATGAAACATTTAAACCAATGTTTCACCCACCCCCCCCAAAAAAAATCCAACTTATCTGATATAGTAAGAAAATTTTAAAAAAATGTTGCAGATAGAGTGAAACTGTAGTTTTGACATTTAAAAGGTGAAGGGATCTTTAGTGTCTCCTTTGGATGCTAGTTTTTAAGTAAAGGATCAAGAAAAAACTTGAAAGCCTCTAAACAAGTTGGTCAGTTAGAGAGAGAAATGCAGGAACCAGGATCAAGAGAAAATATCTAGAATAATGGTTCATATATCTCTAAGGTGAATGTGAAAAATAAATTAGGGTGATTGGACTGCCATGCAGCTTTGAACAGTGGGCTCCTACGAGTAGGGGTTTTAGGGAAGTCACAGCACTAGAACACAGTTACTATGTTTTGATTTGAAAGTAACTATCTAAAATATTACAAATAAGTTTCTTCCTGATGAGAAGGAATGCAAGCATTGTTACTACCTGGAAAAGTTTGACTTGCTGGTGGCCTATAGGCTTGGTGTAGACCCTTAAATTGGTCAGCTTTAACAAATGAGTTGTTATGCATCTGCCTGTCTTTGGATATATCTGTATATATATATATATATGTTGGGGTGCGTGTGCCCAGCCCCGACCCTGGGTGGGTAAAGGAGGAGAGAGAGAGAGAGGGGGAGCTTCGACGGCGCGGACTGTGCCCACGTGGGAGATGAGAGGGGAAATCTCGGAGCACACAAAGGAGAAGGACAACTCTAAACCCGGGCAGATGGAGCTCGCTTAGCCCTGTAAGGCCATCCATCTAAGAGAAGGTCACTCTAATTAAACCTACGTCCTGAGGACCTCACTGCTACTGTCCAAGCTTGCTCGGCCCCGGCAGATGAACCTTAGGATTAAAGGGTGGGTTCGGTTCCGCGCACACTGCGTCTCACCTAAAAAATCCACTGCGCAGGCTCGAAGGCCTTACCCATGTTTGCAAAGCCCTGTAGCGACATCTTCTACTAATGCAGTCACACAAAGATCAAAAGACAAAGGCATGCACCTGCCTCCAAAGGTGTACCTAAATTAACTCTAGCATGTTGGAACATCAGAACCATGCTCGATTCTGCAGATAGTGGATGTCCTGAGCGTCATTCTACCTTAATTGCCCATGAACTGTCACGTCTCAACCTCGACATTGCTGCTCTCAGCGAAGTTTGCCTTCACGAGGAAGGCAGCCTTAGAGAACATGGTGCTGGTTACACACTCTTTTGGTCAGGTAAACCCAGGACCGAAAAGCATCTCTCAGGAGTCAGCTTCATGATTAATGAAGCCGACAGGTCATTCTGACCGCATCATCTCCATACGCCTTCCACTACACAACAAACAACATGTTGTCCTCTTTAGTATATGTACCCCAACTCTCCAAGCTGACCCTGCTGAAAAAGATAAATTTTACACTGACCTGCACCACCTTACCCTAAAGGTTCCTGCAGATGATAAGATCATTATCCTTGGTGACTTCAACGCCAGAGTAGGAAAGAATTTTGAAGCCTGGAAAGGAATATTAGGCAAGCATGGTGTTGGAAGCTGCAACGATTATGGTTGACTTCTACTAGAATTCTGTGTGGAGCAACAGCTCACCATCACCAACACTATCTTTCAGCAGAAAAATAGTCTAAAGACAACCTGGATGCATCCTAGATCTAAGCATTGGCACCTCATCAATTGTCTTGGTGTGACAGAGAGATGTTCGCGATGTCCACTACACTTGTGTGATGCCCAGCACAGAATGCCAAACAGACCATCACCTTGTGCGCTGTAAACTTAACTTCAATCTTAAATTCAAACCTGAAAGGGGCAGTATCCCAAGGAGGAGACTCCAAGTTAACGATCTCCAATCAGCCACAGTGAGAAACAAATTCCAGGCAAATCTTCAAACTAGGCTCGAAAACCATTCCACAGATTCTACAGATACCTCTCCTGAAACACTCTGGCACCATATTAAAAACAGTATCCTGCAGTCCTCTGAAGAATCCTTAGGGTTCTCCCTAAAGAAAAACAAGGACTGCTTTGATGAAAACAACCAAAAGATCCAGGAATTGTTGAGGAAGAAGAGAACCGTCCACCAAGTACACCTTGCACTGCCATCCTGTCACCTAAGAAAAGCAGCCTTTCGTCTCGCATGCAGCAAGCTCCAACAGAAACTCCGTGACATCCAGAACAAGTGGTGGATCGATCTAGCTGAAAAAACACAATTATGCACAGACACAGGTGATCACAGAGGGTTCTATGAAGCCCTGAAAACAGCATACGGGCCTACATACCAAGCCCAAAGTCCTCTACTTAGTGCTGATGGTCAAACGCTTCTGACAGATAAAACCTCCATTCTGAATCGATGGTCTGAACACTTTCAGACCCTTTTCGGTACCAGTCGTGCAGTCCAAGACTCAGCTATTCAGTCCATCACACAACAACTGGTGAAGTATGAATTGGATAGTGCGCCGCTTTAGGAGAAACCCTTAAGGCCATACAGCAGGTGAAAACTGGCAAGGGAGCTGGGGTTGATGGAATTCCATCTGAAGTCTGGAAACATGGGGGCCAAGCACTCCATGCTAAGTTTCACGAGTTTGTGGTACACTGTTGGGAACTAGGTGAACTACCATGAGACCTTCGAGATGCAGTCATCATCACCTTATATAAAAAGAAAGGAATTAAATCAAACTGTTCAAATTACCGTGGTACTACTCTGCTCTCCATTGCTGGCAAAATCCTGGCAAGAATACTCTTGAACAGACTAATACCCACTATAGCAGAAGGAATTCTACTTGAAAGCCAATGTGGTTTCAGAGCCAACAGGAGTACCACAGACACGGTGTTTGTTCTCAGACAACTGCAAGAAAAGTGTAGTGAACAGAACAAAGGTCTCTATGTAACCTTTGTTGACCTCAACAAGGCTTTTGATACTGTGAACAAAAAAGGTCTGAGGCAGATTTTGGAACATTTAGGTTGTCCCTCCAAGTTCCTTAAAATGATCATCTCACTCCATGAGGATCAACACGGCCAAGTCAGATATGGCAATGCACCTTCTGAGCCCTTTCTAATAACTAATAGTGTGAAACAAGGCTGCATTCTTGCACCAACCCTATTCACAGTCTTTTTCAGCATGATGCTCCAAAGGGCCACGGCAGACCTCAATGATGAAGATGGTATCTACATTCGATACCGTATTGATGGAAACCTTTTCAACCTAAGGTGACTGAAGGCCCACACCAAGACCTTAAACTATCTTGTCCGGGAGCTGCTTTATGCTGATGACGCTGCCCTTGTCGCCCACGCAGAAGCAGCTCGGCAGCTTCTAACATCCTCCTTCGCAGACTCTACTGAGCTCTGGGCTGGAAGTCAGCTTAAAGAAGACAGAAGTTCTCTATCAACCTGCACCTCAGGAAGTCTTCTGTCATCCCCATATCACCATTGGCCAATCAGAGCTCAAATCAGTCCAGCAGTTTAATTACCTAGGTAGCCTCATCTCCTCGGATGGTAAGATTAATGGAGAGATAGACAACAGGTTAGCTAAGGCATATAGTGCCTTCGGAAAACTCCATAAAAGAGTTTGGTGAAATAAACACTTGAAGAAAAGTACCAAGATCAGTGTTTACAGAGCCATAGTGGTGTCTACTCTCTTATATGGATCCGAATCATGGGTCATCTACCGCCACCACCTGCATCTTCTAGAACGCTTCCGTGAACGCTACCTCCGCACAATCCTAAACATCCACTGGTCAGATTATGTGACCAATACACGTTCTAGAACAGGCAGCAGTTACGAGTATTGAGGCCATGTTGCTGAGAACACAGCTGAGATGGACAGGGCACGTCTCAAGGATGAAGGACCACCGCCTCCCTAAGATCTTACTTTATGGTGAACTTGCCACCGGCTGCCGCATGAGAGGAGCCCCGAATAAAAGATACAAGGACTCCCTGAAACAACATCTCAGCCTTGGCCATATTGATCACCATAACTGGTCTACTCTGGCCTCCAATCGGGAGACCTGGAGACACACCACCTATAACACTGCTGCTTCTTTTGAGAAAGCACGCAGGATCACTCTCAAGGAGAAAAGACAACGCAGAAAGAATCGTGTCTTGCAGAATGTACCACCTAAGGAGTCTTTCTGCTGTGCCTTTTGGAACCGGATGTGCCTATCTCGTACTGGCCTTTTTAGCCACCAGCGTTCTTGCAACAAACGTGGGTAGAGCCCTTCCCAAATCTTCATTCGCAAAGCCCAGACATGATATCTATATTAATCTGCTATTACTTTATTAAACATGGCACAAGAACATAAACTGTTACCAAAGACAGGTTGCACAAAACTAATTCAATGCAAATAGCAATACAATAACACAGGAAACCATTGATTTTTCATGATTATCAAATTGATATTAGCTACCCTAGAGAGTATACAAGAAATTGCAAAGAAGGATGGAGATGAGACAGAAACATTACTCACAGAGTAATGGAAGGCCAAAGCCCAACTAGACTTAAAATTGCCTAGTGACACGAGGAGTAATAAGAAGAAATTCTGTCAGCTTGCTGATAGAAAAATGTTCAGAGCAAAAAGTTCAGACGAAATGTGGCACTGTTGATGAAAGGGAGAAGACAGCACAGTGATGGATGACATGGATAAAACTAAAATACTTGATGCCTTCTCCACCTCCCTACCTCAGTCCCTCTAGGAAAAGCCTGAGACCAGATCACTGCACAAGCCAGTCATGCTTGGGAAGGAGAAGAGCAGTCAAGAGTGGAATTGTCACAGGTTAGGGGCTACTTGAAGGTTCCTGATGTGCTAAAATCCCTGGGCCTGGGTGAGATTCATCTGAAAGTGTTGAAGCACACAGCTGGGGTGATTGTAAAGCTGCTACTTACCTGCGGCCAAAGAAATTGAAGCAATCTGGAAAAGTCTCTTACAAATGAAAAAAGGAAAATAATATGCCCAGCTATATAAATGTCAGGAAGAACCATTTGGGAGTTACAGGCTGGTCAGATTCATTTCAGTCCCTGGAAACAGATTCTTAGATGATATTTCTAAACAATTGCACTGGGTCTAGATAGACAGTTTTTTTAAGAGTAGTTAATATGGGGCCGTGTTTTGGATTTGTGACCAAATCAGTGCCAATAATACAGGGATGTTTTTGTTACTGCTGAGCAGTGCTTGCACAGCATCAAGGTATTTTCTGCTACTCACCTCTCCCCACCAATGAGGAGGCTGGGGGTGCACAAGAAGTTGTGAGGGGACACAGTAAGGACATCTTACCCCAACTGATCCAAGGGATATCCCACATCATATGGCATTAGGCTTAGCACATAAAGATGGGGGGGAGCATGCCAGGGGGGCTAATGCTCAGGAAGTGACTGGACATTGGTCGGTTGATGGTAAGAAATCATTTTCATTTGTTTGACTTGTCTTTCCTGGGTTTTATTTTCTCTCTCTGTCTTATCTTTTTCCTTTTCCTTACTATTATTTTTGTTGTTTTATTGTTAAACTGTCTTTATCTCAATCCACAGGCTTTCTTGCTTTTACTCTTCTTATTCTCTCTGTCATCCCGCTGTGGGGGGAGTGATGACTGTGTGGTTCTTAGTTGCTGGCTGGGGTTAAACGATGACAACACTGAAGAACAAGAAACAAAGGTTAACCAAGGACTGATCATGCTTATTAACTCAATTGTCTTCAGTGATAAAGTGACTAGTGATGTGAATGAAGTGACAATAGTGGATGTAATACACCTTAACTTTGCTGGGGTCCTCAGCAGCACTCTCACATGTAAATTGAAGAGGGATGAGTTGTATGAATGTACATCTAGGTAGGCTTAATATTGGCTGGACTTCTGTGCTCAGAGGTAGTAATCAGTCATATGATGTCAAGTGGAAGCTGGTAATCAGCACTAGACCCAGTGGGGTGACAATGGCTCCACGACTATTTGGTATCTTTGTCAACAACCTCAATGATGAGACAAGAATTCTCAGTAAATCTGTGGAAGATATTAAATCAAAGTAAATGTTCCACACAGTAAATATTAAAACTTCAATTCAGAGACATCTTAAGATGCTGGAGGACTGGGCCAAAAGGAAGGTCATGCAGCTCACATCTGACAAGTTCAAAGTTCTGTTTCTGGAACAGAATAACTCAATACAGCTGTGAGCTGACCAAATGGCTATGGAGGTGTAGCAAATACGTGGCTGAATCAAAGGCCCCAGTGTGTTCTCATTAGAGAGGAGGCAAACTGCATACTGATTTAAGTTACGAGAATTTTTGAAGGAACTTATTATTCACTACTACCTTGTGAGGCTACACCTCAACCATTGCATCCAGCTTTTGGTCCCCCTATTCAAGGCTGATGTGGAGAAACTGGAGAGTCTCTGTCAGAAAGAACCTATCCTATAAAGACAAGATGAGACAGATGGGGTTGTTCAACCTGGAGAAGATCTCCCAGTTCCTTAAGAGGGCTTATAAGAAAGGAGGGAGAGGGGCTTTTTATATGGGCAGATAGTGACAGGACAGGCTTTAAACTGAAAGAGAGCAGGTTTAAACAAGATGTTAGGAAGAAATTCTTTACTCAGAGAGTAGTGACACACTGGAACAGGTTACCCAGAGAACTTTTGGGTACCCTATCCTTGTCAGTGTTCAAGGCCAGTTTGGAAGGGGCCCTGAGCAACCTGATCTGGTGGATGGTATCCCTTGTCAATGGCTGGAGGGTTGGAACTAGATGGTCTTTAAGGTCCCTTCCAAACCAAGCCTTTCTATGATTCATTCTCTACCTGGACTTGCTTACAGGCAATGGCCACAAACTGCAGCTTGAGAGGTTCAAGAAGGGCATTATGAATATATTTTCCAGCACTGGAATGCTGAAAAATGGTAGTTCAGCACAGCACTAAGATTACACAGAGGAGCTGTGGAGTTTCCACTCGTGTGGGTTTTCAGGACATGATAAAGTGAATCTGATTTAGTGTTAGCAATAATCCTGCTTTGAGCAGCAGGTTGGATGAAATAATCCTAAGATCCTTCCAATGATTCCCTTGTTCTGATTCTAATTTTCTACTTCTTAATGCATTGGAGTTTTATATTGTTTCCATGTTCTTATGAATGAAGAAAATGTACTTTTACTTGTATCTATGTAGGCAGTGTTGTTGTCTGGGATGGTGGAAGTCTACATTTATTTTGAAGAAACAGGAAAAAATGGTGAAGAAGTTAGAGCTGATTTGTTATTTATCTGAGTAAGGTGGTGTCTATTACTTCTAGTAAGAATCTGACACAAGAATTTGGGCAGCTTTTTGTTTCTTTGCTTCCTTCAGTTCAGGGATCAGGATCACCTTGGCACAATTATCTGGTAACTAAGAGAGCTATGGATGTTCTCATCAGTAAGATCTCAGTAAATAGAAGCTGTCAAATAGTAGACTGCAGAGAAGTGTTCTATATTACCAGCTACTACAAGAACACTTTGAGTTATAAATATCCATAAGCTTTAATGGAGAAGAGAACTGTGCCTGTCAGCAGAAAAAAAATACTATCAACCTGTGATGCCCTACACAAATAATGTCAAACCTGGGGCATGATGCAGATTAAGGTGCACTTTAAGCCATCTACTAAATGGAATATTAGCTGGGAACTGGATTTTGCCATCAATGAAACATAATTTAATATATCTGAAGGCCAGTATTGGTTCACCTATCTCATCTGCAGTTGCAGTGAAGGGAAAAAAAAGCCTTTTGACTGTAAGAAAGTACTCCCTTCTATTACTGAGCTCAGCAGTGAGTTTTGATCCTGATTGTGTTCCATGGCAGCATCTTGAAAGGAAAATATTTTTAACTTTGAACACAGGAATACTCTCTGCTTCTCTGAGTATAATACCACTGTATCCCAGTGAAGGATGAGCAGTGCTTTCATAACTTTCTACCTTAAAGTAAAAAAGGATGTATTTAAGTTGACATGAACAGCTGATAGGAAATGTTAACCTGGGATTATCTACCCAGGTAGATAATCTGAGTTTACAATACTAACTGATATTCTAATTTCTGCTGTTATTTTGTCATTTTACCCTTTGCAAGATATGATCTTGCTTTATCTTGCCACCACCTACGCTAGGCATACCTTACCTTAGCACTTTAAAAATTAGGCTGACAAGCTCTACTCACCTTCTATAACACCTTGAGAACTATAGAAACCAAAAATGCTAAGTATTTTAACTGTGCAGAAAAGATGTGTGTGTGAAGTGTGAAGAATCTTTGAAAATCTTTAAAAATTTCCATGACTATTCCTAATAGAGAGTTTATTTGATTGCAAGCGCTCTTGGCCTGTTGTTCACCCTTGATTCAGACATCCAAAGACTCCCCAAAGTTTGGGGCCTACAGACAAGAACAAAATAATAAACTGAAGGGGACACAACTTAGAGGAGACAAGGACAAGGCTAAGAAACTGCCAGTAACTGCTAAGAAAATTGCCAGTAATGAGAGTGGAGTTATGCAGAGTTTGGAAGTCAGGAATGAAGATAATGAGAGGTTAATGAATAGATCATAATAGAGGTTGTCCATAATGTAGATGATTACTAGACCAGCATTTCAGATTAAATTAATAAAGGAAAAGCAAGAAAGGCCAGTGATGAAGCATGCAGCTGAAGCAACTGAAGATCAAGTTTAGACCATTTTTTGCATTGATACCAAAGAAAAACAGCTAATTTTAAAAAGAGAAATTATAACAATGAAAAGAATTAGAGACAATTTTAAAAAGAAAAATATATGGGGATAGAAAAAGATAGAATATCTGTATTGTATAAACTTACCAAAAAAATCAAAGAAAAATGAATAGAGAGCTTGAAAGAACTGCTGAAGTCAGAGTTTAGCTTAAGCAACCAGTTAGAAGCCAGTTAGAAGGTCCTATTGTCACTGGGCTCTTATTTTCTAATCAAGTATGTACTACCTCTTGATTACATTGTGAGGGACTTTCATGCTTATACAATTAAACCTGGTTCAATATTTAGGGAATACTTCAAGAAATGCTTCAGATGGCATTCCAGACCTATGCCTACAGATTAGCTTCCCAGTTGTCCCACCGAACTCTTGATTACATGTTATATAATATATTAAACATTCTATACTTAATGCATATAATATATAATATATTAAATTATGCACAAATAAATATATTATTTACAAATATATTATAATTTAAGTGGGTTTCTGGCTTACCTGATTATTCCATCTGGAGTGAAAGCTCTCTATTCCGTTAGAGAAATCTACATACAACTAAGGGAAAAGAAGAAACTATATATCTATTAAATATATATACAAATTATATTTTAATTTTTATATATCCTTGAATATATAATATATCACATAAATTCTTAAATACATCAAGTTATATTAGTCCTAAATTAATACTGTATAGATCAAGAAAAAGCATTTTGGAAAGTTTTTTACAGCATATCAGGATGAAAATGTATCAAATGAAGCTTTTGAAATCTTTGTGCAACAGACAAGGTATGACAGTTGAGGTGGCGCCAGTTATGTAGACTATACAGCAACATGGTTGTAAGAGAAAAGGATATGGACATGAAAAGATCAGGGAGTATTTAAAAAGTTGTATTGTATTGGCTCTATGTGGCAAGCTTTTGGTAGCAGGATGGGCTACAGAGATGGCTTCTGTGAGAAGCTGCCAGAAACTTACACTATGCCTGGCAGAGCCAATGCCAGCTGGCTCCAAGATGGACCTTGCATTGTCCAAGGCTGAGCCCATGAGCAGCAGTGGTATTGTCTCTGGGATAACAAAGGTAAGAAGTGGGAAAAAACCTGCTGCACAACAGCAGCCAGAGAGAGGGGTGAGAATATGTGAGCGAAACAACCCTGCAGACACCAAGGACAGTGCAGAGATTCCCCTGCAGCCTGTAGTTCAGAGCATGGTGAGGTAAGCTGTCTCCTGCAGTCCATGGAGGTCCAAGATGGAGCAAAATCCACCTTCAGCCCATGGAGAACCCTATGCAGGGTCAGGTGCGTGCCCAAAAGATGGCCCTGTGGAGAGAGGAGCCCACGCTGGAGCAATCTGCTCCTGAAGGGCTGCATCCTATGAAAGGGACACACGCTGGAGCAGTTTGTGAAGAACTGCAACCCATAGGAAGGCTCTCAGGTTGGAGAAGGTCATGGAAGACTGTTTCCTGTAGCAGGGACCCCACAGTGCAGCAGGGGAAGAGTGCAAGGAGGAAGGAGCAGCACAGACAAAATGTAATGAACTGACCACAACTCTCATTCCCCATTCCTCTGGACTACTTGGGAGAGGGAGACAGAGAAATCGGGAGTGAAGCTGAGCTAGGAAGAAGAGAGGTGTGAGAGGAGAGTGCTTTTAGATTTGGTCTTATTCCTCATTATCTTAATTCACTGTTAATTGGCAATAAAATAAACTAATATCTCCAAGTCAAGTCTGTTTTGCCTGTTACGGTGATATGGTTTGAAGCTGGCTCCCTGCCAAGTCTCCAAACCTTACCACCAGAAGTCCGCTCCCCGCCCCCCCCGCCCAAACCTCAGGGAGAAGAGGGAGAAAAAACAACCAAGAAAACCCAAAACGAGAGAGAGACAGCTAAAGTGATATATATAAATATATTTACACTTATATTACAATTATATACAATTAAAATATATACAATTTCACAAGGGAAAGGGAAGGGGGAAGGGAAAGGGAACAAAACCAAAATAAAATATATATATATATATATCAATCAGTAGCCCGAGATCTAGTAACTAAAGAGTTAGCAAAGAAATATCCCACCACTCTCCTTGGGACAACCGAGGGTCGCTCCGGGACGATCGCCGGCAACCTCCGCCTCCCAAGGTCGACAAGGCCCTACCAGGCCTCGCTCCCCAACCCGGCAGACTCAACAGCAGGGAACCTGCACCTCCAAGCCGCCGGAAGGAAAGAGAGCGAAGGCCTCTCCTCCTTTCTTCTTATAGTCTGGCTTACGTAAAAATCGTAGGGAATACTGGGTAAATCTGGACCTTTCCTTGGTTACAAACTGGTCACCAAGGAAGGCCTAGCCCAAACCACCACATTCTGTGATCTCCCTGTCCTTACCTTGCCCCACTAGACTTTTATCATATTTTCTTCTGCCCAGTCCACAGTCAAGTTGAGAGGTTTAGTGGGCATGTGGTGGCTAGACAAGGTCAACCCACCAGATATACCAAGGGGTTTTCTTACCTATCGTGAGTGAAAAAAGGATGTGACTTTTGGGTCTGTTGTAAGGTATCCTTTGAAATTTTTTTCTCCTTTGCATCCCATTGACTACAAAAGAAGACCAATTCAGCTCCAGGCTTTCAATTCTTTTCTCTTACCCCTACACATCTGTCATCTTCCTAGGGCAAAATATCATGTGTGCAAGGGTAGATAATGGCAGAGACCATTAATGGCACCTTCTCAGAGTTTTACATAAGAACACAGGAATCATCTTGCTAGAACAGGTTATCTAGGTCCACCATTCATAGTCTGAGGACTAGCAACAAGCTTCCCACAGGAAGATGTGTGAAGTAAATCATGGGAAAAATGCTTCAACTCTATTCCTTAAGTTTGTGATTTGCTTAAGGCCTGAAGTGTGAATTTTGATCTCCCTTTCAAATAGTCTATTGTTGTTAGTAAATATTCTGATATTATCTTTTCCTGCTAGGCATATAAACATCTAACAATCCTCTAAAACTTACTCAGCTATAACCTTCAACAGCATTCTGTGACATTGATGAAAATTAAAGCCCAGTTACAGAGTGAGAGAACGGTTTGTTTTATCAGTAAAAAATTTGTCCCCTTTTGAATTCATTGAGTATTTCTGTTCTTGTGCTAGAAAACAAAAAGTACAGTCACAAAGGACTTCACGGATATTGGGAGGAATTCCTGACTTAAGAGATGAATGGTAGTTAAAAAAAAAAAAGTTACAGGCTTTTCTACAGTTATCTGTTTTCCCATTTAACTTCCAGTAACAAAGGGAAAAGGAGTACAAATTATATTGTACCACAACAGAATGATCAGTGACAAATGTCTGTCAGTAAGATTACCATTGCAGATAGATTATGTAAACATATGTTTCAAAACCATTTTTCCTTATGCATTCTGTCTCGTCACAAAGATGCCAACTGGATAGATTGACTCTGCAAATAAGATGAGCATATTTAATAAAATGAGAATGAAGAAATGATAACATTTTATTATCTTGTTTTAGAACACTTTCTTCGTTCAAATTTTCTCTGGAAAAAAGATTAAGCACAGTTAATCAAGGTCTGTCACTAGGTTCCAGTGATGATTTTTACACTGCAAAATAAAAAGCACAAAAGTAGCACAAAAGAAAGGGACATATGGAGTTGCTTGTGGTTTCTTACAGACTTCAAGCAAAGAACAGATTTTTACAGACTTTTAATACAGAGAAACTTAAAATCACACTACTTTGTCTCTTCAGTTGTTCCCAAAAGCAAATAAAAATATTACTGTGAAGCAAATAAAAATATTACTGTGCACATGGTGTGGCAAGGAGGGACTCCATACCACAAGAATCCATACCATGGCATTACTTGGAAGAAATTATATTTTCCTGTTTTCTAATATCTTTAATCCTTCATAGTACTGTAGATCTAATTTAGGTTCATAATTCCCTTCATGTTCGATTCCTGGAGCATGCCTGTTAGTTTGCACATTGCCTTTGCAAAGGTGTACCAGCATGATGAATAAATCCCATTGCAATGAGACAGTCATGAATTTGAGTCCAAAAGACTGTTAGTGATGTAAATCCAACTTTTCTTTTACCTCAGAGGTTTAGCATATTTATTAATTACAAGGAAATCAATTACATGTTGTAGATGTGGAACCTCAAGAGGCTGTATCTGTAGAAAGATCTTTAGACAAAGCTGATCTTTAGGCTGATCTTTAGTAGTAGTATAGGTATCTTGGTTAAGCTAATTTTCTAGATTTCCTCAGTGGGCATGAAAAGATCAAAGATGGGACAAATCAATCTTTAGAGGTGTATAAGAAAGGAATTTGAAAAGTGGGATGCACTACCCTCTGGAAGTGTTGATTTGTGTCCATTGAGAAGGAATCTACTCTAGACTAGATTATTGGCCAAATTTTTTTTAAAATTAACAAAAGAAACCTAAGATTTTTTTTTTGGTCTGAATCAAACCCTTGTTGGTTAACTGAAAAGACTTGTTTGAAGAATGCTAAGCAGAATCCAGAAGTCATTGTGCACTGAGTGGTGGATGCCTTCTAGGAAAAGTGTATTTTTTACTTTCTGGTGAAGATTCTTTAATTATGAGATATTTCAGATCTTTCCTTCCCTCTAAAATGCTGCCTCTCTCACTTTTGGGGAGATTCCATATTTTCTTATTCTCCAAATTGCTATTTTTCCACAGTATTTCCATAATATATTTTTCTTATGGCATACGGTAGAACTGAAGAATATAGGGTTTTCTGGTTTGTGTCATCTACTCTTTTTCTTCCAAAACATTTTCTTTTAATCTGATATTTTACTTTGTCTTAACCTACTTTTCTGATTTAGATTTGAGTTAATACAGTGCTCTGAATCTTGACATCTCTAAATAGTTTAACTGAAGTGAGAACGCTCACATTTCTTCTGTAAAGTCTACACTTAGACACACAGGTTGCTATCTTTATCACCACTCACTGTGTAACTAATTGTCTTGGCTCTTATTGTAAATTTCCTGATTTTCTTCTGGTATAAATTCATTCACTGTAACAGAGGTGCAAGTTCACTGCTGTTAATGGAAGTCTCTGACTTATTCTGCTGTTCACAAAAACAGGATCAATAATATGTGAGTCCTAATAGTTCTATAGAATGGAGCAGTATAATAAACATATGATTTCAATATGACAGGATTTATTTCATAATGCTTTAAATCTAGGTGATTATTTTTCCTGATTCTGTAGCAAATGTGGATAGTGCCTTCCCAAATCTTCGTTCGCAAAGCCTAGCCATGATATTTTTCCTGATTAACATTAATAAGTTGAAAATTCTTTTCTATTTAGACTTTTAAGAGTTGTCTTATTATTCCTCCTTCAGTGGCACTCTGTTTCAGTGAAATGTATTAAAAGTAAAAATGAAATAAATCTGCATTAGAAAACCAAGATGTTATCTACAGGATAGCAAGGCTAGGCAGAAAGGAGTTTCTCTGTGTTCTGGTACAAAGTGAAGAACCCCATGTGCTTAACTGACCTGGAAAGAGTTTGTGCATTTCTTTTCAATTTTGTATGGATGGTTAATTTTTTTTTCTTAGAAAAGCCTTCTTCTTTTTAAGAAGACAAATAATTTCTATTGATTACAGTGTTATCTAATGGTGAGAAAGAAGCTTGCATACCTGCTGCTGACTTCAACTGAGAAGTCAATCATGACTGCTACAGCTGAATCTGGAGGAAAACTATCAATCAGTTTACTGATTGAAAAATGGAAACAGGAGGAAAGGAATTATGTCTTACTCAGAGCCAGGAAGCAAGTATGAATCTTTATTTAGGAAATGTCCAGTTTCCTGATGTTTCATTACTTGGCCCAATCTATTCAAATTCTAGCTTTCAAATGCAATATGCTGGGTATCAATACATGCACTGTTCAAAGATGGGGCCAGCTATTGTAGAAAAAAAGAGTGCTACCATGAATAAGCAACACGTTTTAGTTGTACACAGACTTTCTGTATGATTTGCTATCTTTAAGCTTGTCACTTACTAGTCTCTAAACACTAGTCGATGAGCTTAATGACTGGTAAAAAATGAAATGAAACTCTTAAGAAAAGGAAGGCCAAGCATGAACACAGCTGGAGGAGCTTGAGTCACTGCCAGCTATCTATGTATTTATCAAGTTGCAGCTTTCTCAAGCATGATGCCAGGAATAAGCCAAAGGAAAAACATAAGAGGTCAAAGAACTACTTGAGAGATTTATTTAGTGCACTCATGTCAGTTTTCAGGTTTTAGTGAGTCTTATGTTTAATTTCACTATTTCACAAATATCTGAATGAGATGTAATTCCATTTGAAACACATTAATGACTGTTACTCTTTGAAGCAGACTTTGAATAATAGAATCACAGGTCTGGAAAGGACTTCAAGAGGACATTTCTTCCATCTTCCAGCTCTAATGCAAACTCAGCTGTGCTTATATCTGTCTGACTGGTGTTTATTCTAAGAGTCTTTACAATCTCCCATGCCATTATCTTCCTGGCTCTCTCTGTCCTTAGGACTGGAATTTGCTTCCTAACACCTAACTTTGCTGTAATTTAAGTCCATTACTTCACAGCCTCATCTACTGATGATACACCGAACAAATTGCTGCTTTCCTCTTTGTGTTAGCTTTTCATGTATTTGAAGTCAATTGTCATACCTCACCTTTAATTATGTACTGAGAACCTCTTGGCTTCAAGAGAAACATAACTTACCAGCTATAAAGGCAGAGAGTTTATATAACAGAAGCCACATTGTGATCAAGAAAACAAGAGCCTTGGTAAAAGTGGCTATCCTAACTGACTAGTTGTTCCTTCAGTTAACCTGCCAGGCTGTCCTTGAAAGTCCAGGATCATGAAAACTTGTGTTTACTTTCCTTCTTCCTGCAATATTAAAGAATCTGAATTCTTTAGCCAATTTTTCTATATTTATAAGGCCTACCATTCGGGAAAGAGGCTGTGTTCATTTGAAATATTCCTCTGTTAGGCAATATTTGTCACCATACCTAAATATACACAACTATGTGTAAGCCAGACTAATCCACTCACAGAATCTAAATGAAAATGAAACAAGAGTACATATTAATTTTCCCATTTATATCCTACCTTACACTGATAGCCTCTACATTAATTTCTCAATTAATTTCACAGCAAATCTGTTAAATATCTGAGTCTCCTCTGGCTAAATCAGGAGCTTATGATAGTTAGCCTAAGGTTTAGGCCTGTAATCCCCTTCTTACTGGCTGTATGACCTTCTTGCAGACTGGCACACTAAGCTGGCACATTTCAGTATCTCATGTATTCAATTTCATAATAAAGTAGAAAGAGTTTATCCTGCCCTTTTTTGAAAGTATTTGGAAGTCACTAAAGCACTACTTGGTGTGGTTTTCTCCTTCTTTATCACATGTTTTACTGCTTGACAAAAATGCTATGGGCAAAGTATTTAGGACACTGTTTCGCCCTTGGATATCAAGTTTTCTACTAACTCTGCCATACTCCAACCCTCCCACTTCCCCATGCTAACAGTGATGACTAAACTGTCTTTGAACAGTATTGAAAGGATCTTGTTGCTTAGACTTGCAAGACCAAGTGGACTTGGTGGTATAGGCACCTTGTGTAGAGCCTGTTCTGCACCCTCCAATAACTTATTACAAAATACTTAAACAGCATGCCGGGTGTCGTATAATTACTTCAAACAAGATGATGGTAGCACTATATAAACTTAAGTTTAATAGTTTTGCAGCTATAGACATCATTATAACATAATTTTACTAGCAAATGTACATTGAAAAGTTGCTTAGAATTTTTAAAATTATTTTTTTTCATGAATCATTCAGAAGAAGAGGGTTTTTTTTAAAACGTTGAAGAAGTCTCTGCTGATTGCTGCCTTTCTGTTTTATTTGTTTTATATGCCACTGACTGTTTACTGGTAGGAATATTTAGGGATATTAGATACTATAAATATTTATATTATTTATATAAATATAAATGTTCAGTCTAATTAAAAACTGCAGTAGTACTTTAACTTATGGAATCATGTAGTTTTAGTCTCCCATGTAAAAGTGGTTTTATTCTGATCCCTGTGTGATGTTCCATTTATAAAGTGAGACTTTAGCTTTATTCTTACAGAAATAATGTGGTAGGCCCCATGATCAAAGCAATGAGTCATGACAGGATAGCTCAGGTGACTGGAGTGGTAGGATAGACTGATCCAAGATCTTCGAGAAAGACAGGCAGAGAAGGCAAGGAGTATTATTGTCTATGTGAAAGAGCAGCTCAAATGCATGGAGATGGATGAGAGCTTGTGAGACTCAGAGAGGCCAGTGAAGGTGTCATTGTGGAGAAAGTGTGTTACCGACCACCTGATCAATGTGGTCAGCGGAAGTGGATAAAGTCTTCTTGAAACACTCAGTGAAGTCTTTTGATCCTATGATGCTGGTTCTAATAGGAATTTTAAAATCTGTTGGAAGGGCACTGTGGTAAGAAGCAAGCTATCCGGGAGGCTTCTGGATTGCATTGGGGGTAAATTTATGATACAGACACTGGAGGGGCCAGCCAGGTGAACCTGTCATTCACTATCTAGTGATAACTGTTTGGGAATGTGATAATCAATAGAAACCTTGGCTGTAGTGACCACAAAATAATGGACTTCAAGATCCTGAGGAGGTAGAGGAAGGCAAGCTGTGCAGCACAGAGCCTGCACTTTGGGAGGGCAGACTTCAGCTTATCTGGGCAGTTGAAAGGTGGGATTCCATGGGAGACAGCTCTGGCAAGCAAATGAGTGCAGAGAATCTAGCAGGTCTGTAAGGACTTCTTCCTTCAAGCACAAGTGGTTCATTCTGATGCTCAGGAAGTCAAGTACTCTCAACAATAGACCAACTCAAGGCAGAGATCCACCATAAAATGCAGCATAAGGCAGATGGAAGCAAGGACAGGCTACAGCGGAGGAATTTCTGAAACGCTGCACTAGTATGTAGTGCTAGTGTCAGGGAAACCAAAACTCAGATGATATTGAGACTTGCCAGGGATATCAAGGCAACAAGAAGAGCTTGTACATTACTAATAAAAGGCTGAACAAGGAAAATATGTAATGGTTGCTGTATGAAAAGGATGATTCAGCAATAGTGGACTCTGGTAAGGCTGAAGTGCTCAATGCCTTGTTCTTTGAGGCCTCTGTGCATGAGAGAGAAGAGAGGAACTACTAGCAGTGGATAAGGACGAAGTCAGGAATTACTTATAAGAACTCAACTCCTAAATGCTCATGGACCCGACAAGCTGCATCAAATCTTTATAAAGGTTCTAAAAGGACAACCTAGAGCCTTACAAGCTGCTCAGCCCTACTTCAACCCCTGGCAAAAAAACCAGAGCAAATCCTCTAGGAAGATATTTCTTGCGACCTGAAGCAGAGTAACAACAGAGCGGAGAGTACTCTCACTAAGTTTTCAGATGAAACCCAAATGGAGGTTGCAGTTGGAGGGCTTGAGGGGCAGGTTGCCTTTTGGAGGAACCTATGGGATGAACAGACCAACAAGGTCAGGGGATAAAAGCCCCTTAAGGAGAGATGGAAGGAAATAGAATTGTCTAGTTTGAAGAAGAGACAGCTTTGGGGGGAACTATGAGCAGCTTTCCAATACCCAGGAGGAAGTTATGGAAAGGAGGAAGCAGGTTTTCCAGTGATACATGTCAGGAGAACTAGAAACAATGGACATGAATGAGAAAAAGAATGTTTCCAGCTGATTACAAGGCAAAACTTTTTCAGCATAAGGACAGCCAAGAAGTGAAGTAGGTTGCTCAGAGAGGCTCTGAGCCTCTACTTTGAGGTTTTCAAGACCTGGCTGTGTAAATCTCTAAGCACATCTGTTTACACTAAAGGAGTTTACACTAAATCCTTTCTGAGGTTCCTTCCAACCTGAAGTATCCTATGACACTATTAAAAAAAAATCCTTTTATTTCTGAAACAAGAGGAAATATACTCTTTTATTTCAGGTAAAGCTGTTTCATTGGTGCTATTTTCCAAAACTCCATAACGCCCTGATGTTTCCAGCTATTTTAACACATTGGAATCATCTAGATTTTGAACTTCTCGTCTTTGATGATGAAGTCCTCAACTATTACCTGTGGTTGTTTCTGAAAGAAGCATTTTTTAACTTCTGCAATTGTGGGTTACAGATTTCATGCAACTACAACACAAATGTTGTCTTAACTACAAAAAGAACATGAAGAACGTCATGCTACTTTTAGCAGTTTCATGAACACTGATTGAAGCTTTATTTATGAGAATTCTAGATTGTATGCTGAATTGATATGTTACTACAGTGTTTTCTACAATGCTATTTGATACTATTTGTCCTCAAGAACATGTTAATACCTCTGACATAGTTTGTCTTTTGGTCATCATCTAACACATTTTTTAATACATCTACATCAGTCATTACCAACAGTAGGTTTGCTGAATGGAATCAGCTAAATCCTTTCCGGGCTTCCAGTCTTCGTAGTTTAGCTTGATGGGCTGATAGCTTCTATTAGACAACTTCATCTCTTTTATAAACCCTATTTGCAAACATTGTTCTATTGCTAGCATTCCTCTTTATATGTGACATGAATCAGAAGAGATTTTATTCTTATATGGAATTTCTAGAACTATATGCATTCCCAGTGTTTCTATTGTTGCTGCAAAATGCACATACTCTGGTTGAGACTAATTCTGGCTGAATACTTCCATATCTCATATAAAGTGGGTTGTTGGCATCACCAAAGTTCTTACAGCTGTATTCATTTAAACAGAATATTTCAATCCTATACTTTAATCCCAACTCTTTGTGGGATAAGGTTTAAGGTTGTGGGGTGGTTTGTTTGTTTCTTTTCTTTCCCCCTTATAAACACCAGATTTATCTCTGACATGGAAAGAGGGAACTTGTATAGTTTCATTCAATAACATAAACTGCATAGGAAGGTCTTTGTTCTGGCTCTGTGAATATACTCTTGTACATCAGCATGAATATTCTCCTAGTCAATTGAGCATTAGATGCCTGATTGTGATTTCTCTGGAGATTAAGCATTTTTTTGTGGTGTGACAAGTCTGTAGAAAAACTCAGTTTATCCCACTGAGATATTTTGGTGCTCCAAGGCACAAAAGGAAGCAAACATTTGTCTCTCATATGGTCTATACTTTTTTTTTAACCTTTCTGACAAATATATGAGACATATGCCATTTGTCTTAGTTTTATTTCTTTCTCATGGCTCAACACTGCACTCATTCAGTGTTCCGTAACTTTTAACTCAGAAGGTCTTGTTGGCTATATATGTCACTAAATAAAATAGGACTAAGGGCTCCTTTCTGTCCGTGAGGCTAAATGGCACAGTGTGGCTGCAGGCACACTACATAACACTTGGCCTTGAGTGTCGCCTCAAGGGGACAAAGTGTCTGAAATAAAGTGAGGGTCACATTGCAGCTTTTTAGCACAGGGTTTTTCTAGTATGAAACAGAGAATTTGCAGCACACCGTGGTGTGTGGCAGGAGGAGTGTGTCATGGTGCCAAACTTCCAAGACAGTTTTAGAGAAACCATCAAGGATGATATTGGGTATTGGGAATGATTCCTGGCAAATGCTACCCCCATGCCTAGGCATTGTCTGGAAGGGTGCTGGTTTGCACCAGGCAAACTGAGCAGAACAAAGTCAAGCAGTGTAAAAACCAGCAGTCCAGTGCTGAAATTCAAGCTCTGTTTATTTAGCATTATGGCTATGTAGGCATAATGCAAATGCATGCACAGACATTGTGTCTCTGTATTTGTACATGCACGCTGAAGCCTTGTGTATAACTTCTGTCCCTCTTCATTGTTTACTGTGTTTGGTACTTCTCAAGTGAGCTGTTGTGTACAGTCACCTTTTCTGTACAGATTTCAATGAGATGCTTGTCCAAATCTTGTCCCAAAAAGATCTCAAAAGCTGTGACATATGTAGGCAGTGTAAATCTCACTGGACCAGAGATAAGGGAAGATAACCCTATGGATACTGTTTTCTAGATCAAAAATGACATCTCACTGTGATGATGTACATGTAGACTTAAGAAATGTTGAGGTTTCGTTTCATATGTAAACAAATTTATGCATATAAATTTATGCACATTCATATGTGCATAAATTTATCTGTTGCATCAGAGTAATTTGCAGAAAGAACTTCATGTGAATAGTTCAGATAGTACAGGTTTAATTAGCAGTGGAGAAAGCTACGTTCTACACTAAAAGCACACCACACAGCTATGAATAATTTCTGTAGGCTGTCAGGTCTTAAGCTCATTCTGTGGAAGCCTTTCTGTTGACCAGTTCTAAGCTTCTTTAAACAATAACAAACAATTCTATAATAGCCAGACAGTAGACTGAATTCCCTGATGTCTGGGACTTTTGCTAATGTTACTCCAAGCTGCGTAACACAGTATTCCTAGCACACTAGAATGGATACAGTCACCATTACAGGTTAAACAGCTGTCAGCATATGAACTTAACTTGACACTCGGGCAGGAATCTTTTATGCCAGCCCACCTGCAGCCTTCATCAATCAATGGACTAGCTGTAGAAGTTGGAGGCAAAAGGCTCTGGTAATCAGGAGGAATAAAAGCAAGCACTGTACTGATAACACTGGATAATAGTAGATTTCAATAGCAATACAACAAGAGTGGTTTTGGGTGGACAATATTTGAGGAAAACCAGATGTTTGAGTGAATAGTGGATTAAATCTTGGTTATGTTTCTCCAGAAACAAGAATAAGCATGTCTTGGACCTCCTGCTGCTGAAAACCAACAGGGAGTGAATACAGAGAACACTCTTCTGGAGCTCATTGACCCTGGGAAGAGAATTCCTAAGGCAAATCGCATACAACATGTTTATATATGCTTTTTGTGGGATGAGGGAAAACAGGGTAGAAGCAGAAACTAGTGTATTTATTTGAGTTAGAAGAACTAGACACAGTCTCTTCCCTACCATGGCCTGCTGTGTAGTGTTTTACTTCTTATAGTGCAACTGCCTCTGTTCCTGATCTTTTTATCCAGGATTTATATTTTCTGATTTTAGGTACTTCTGAAGACGGAATCTGTTACTAACATAGAACCCAGACACTGGCAGTGGCTAGCTCTTTTAGGAATTTCTCAAAATCAAATAATTCAACTTCATGTGTTCATTTTTGGGAAGCATGGAGGCTAAGAAGTGGAATGCCAAAAGGAAGTCTATTTTAATTTTGTATTCTTGTTGTTAGAGAGATAGAAGAGAGACAACCCAAGAAACTGTCCCTTGTCAAATTTTATAGAGATTTTCCCCAAGCCTAGGGAACATGTCTAAGCTTTTGGGCTTTTCTGACTCTGATGCTTCACTCATCGTTAATTATAACACATGCCACCAGTCAGGGAGGTAAGAAGCAGGCAACTGAGAGCTTAAAACAAAGAGAAACAGTGCTGTTATTTTCATTTTTTCTCACCTATAATTTTTCCTTTGATTTCATTTAATTTGATAAACCTGGCAAGTTGCTGCCAGGTGGATCTCCTACACAAGTCTGTCTCGATATTTCATTATCCTTTTTATTTCTAGCATCATCATTCAGACATCTCTGTTTTCTCTAGCTAATTAGCCCGCTGTTTACGAGGTGCACATTTCTTAACATATGGTACACAGTTGCATTGCATGTGTGCTGTATTTTCATTTTCTAGTTTGAATCTTATATTTCTGATACAGTATGGCAGAAATATCAGATGCCCATCTTACAGAACAGCATTCACAGCTTCACATTGAAATGTGCCCTAATTATACTTTTGAAATCCGTACATCTCCATGTTTTCAATTAAGACATCACAGCCATTACAGTACTGTGACAACAGATTGTGATTTAAAGATGCTAGTATTTGGAGGTCACAATTTAGCAGGAGATAAAAGTCACAGGAATTAAGTGTTTAAAATAATCAAGATTAAAAAAATGTACCTTTCCAATTCAGTGGAGCAAAGTTAAACCCCATATGAAAATCCTCCACATGGCGTGATACTGTCTCTTTGAGACACTGGCATTGCATGCAGCTGTTATAAATCTTCTTCCTGTGTAAGACTGCAGAGGGAGGACCTGACTGGCAACACAAAGGAAGAAGCAGGTCTGTTCGCCTGTCTGGGAGAGAAAGAGGGAGAGGAGCGGGTGGAGGGGGAGTGAGACGCACACACACACACACGCACAGCTGAATACAGAAAGATTCACTCCTTCTGTACAGCCCACAGACCATCTATGCCTACATGATTCTGGTCCACCATTTGCATGATATATTAGCCTTTCAAGCTGTCTTGTGGTATTATCTGAGAGACTGTAGCTTTTGCTTTTAGCTAAGCTCATCTGCCATTGGTTTTATCTCCAGTAGGTCTCTGTTTCTAGCTAATATTAACCTTATTGCAAGGAAAACAGTACACTCGGAGCTGTCCACATGCTGGAAATGCACCAAAATACTGCAAGGGCTGAATTAAACAGCTTCAGTTACATAAAATTAAATTCCTGTGTTGTTAACTCTACTGGCAAAAATGTTTGGTTTTTTTCTTTTTTTTTTTTTTTTTTAAAGAAAAGCCCATATCAACATTTCAGCTTTACACAATATTTACATTAAACTGGAAAAAAGAGAATTAATAATTCTGGAATAAGAGTGTTCACATGGGTTGCTACACTCACATAACCATATCAGCTTCACTGGGGTGGTGTAACTGATAATATGTGCTGTGCTAACTTGCTCTCAGGCTCCTTCAGCTGCAGAGAGATGCAGATGTAACCTTAAATTCTCTCTAAAGCAAATCCCTCAGATGCTTTCTACCTCCCTCATCCTCCCTCAAAAAAGCCTTCAACTCCCTCTATAGGATTAGCTTTTCTCTGTACCTACCCCCTCCATGTCGAGTCTCGCCTGAATCGCTGTCAATCATCTGGTTGCTTCCCAGCTCCTCCAGACATCCCCTCCAGCCAACGCACATATCCCTGCAAGCTCCTGCCTGAATCATGAACTGACAGCTGGAAGACAGGTAGTATGAGGATCATATCCAAGAGGTGAACAAACATTTTCAGCAGAAGCAGAGCACCTATCCATAATACGCTATTTCCCTAACAAAAAGCAAAATAATATAACGGTTTTCTACTTGTTGTATAGCCAGCTTTTTATCACACACTGAACACAACAGAATTATAAGATTTCGAGTGGTTTTGTAACAGCAAGTGTAACCACAAAATACACAAATGTCTGTGAGATGTATAGTTATTTCTAATACGTGGGTTAGCCACGAAGGCTCCAGTGCTCTTATACCAAAGGTACAGCATGATAGCAGAATTTTTTTTAACATAAGGACTATACTGCACAGTGAAGGTAAGAATTATACCAAAACGGCTTCAAACATTTTCCAGCTTGTGAGTAGAGTACTGGGCACCTAAAAAGCTGGGCTATTTTTCAGTAGTAGTGAGAGACCACAACCATTATTGACTTAGTGCTTGGCTCATTTAAAATGCAAGCCTTATTTCGATGCTTAATATAGATTTAGGCATCTGACTGTAAACACTTGATTAAAAATATTGGCCTAGCTTTACAAATAAAGGTCAAAGGAAACATACATTACTGAGCACTGGAAAGCAAGAGTAAGACAAGGAATTAAGACAAAAGGAGTTCCAAGGATTTGTGGAGGACAAAGGAAAGAAAGCATTTGGATGCTATTTATTATTTTTATTGTTAGTTAATTTCCATTTCAATTATTGAAATTATATGGCTTTTATATAGCCAGTGCTACTCTCCCTGTTGTTTTTATTATCCCTTACTCTTCTCTGTGCCTATTCAGCCTAAGCGAGAGCAGAAAATACTGTATAGAAATCCTGAGAGACAGCCTGCTCACATGAAACTTTCATCCAAATTTTAGTAGATACCAAAGGGTGAACCTTTAATTGGGCAAGGAAGAAGCTTAGGCATACCTAGCTAAAGCTGTACATTTTCAGATGTTCACCTATCATAACGATGTCCTGCTGTCACGCTTTCTAGTTTTTAGCCATCCATCATGAAAATAATAAAACAGAGCCACCAGCAACCACCAAAAGAACAAATGCTTTTATTTATTATTCACCTGGATGTAGGATTTTAGTGAGACTTCTAAAGCATGTGTGTGTAAATGCTGTCTGCGTGGCGGTTATTCAAGCTTCCTTTGAATTCCATCCATCCATTTAGTCATCCCTGCCAAGTCCGTCTCTATTACTCGTATCTACTAAGATGTGTTTTAATGGTGAAAATAACAGGTTGACTTAGTAAAAATGCTGGCAGTGACACCAAGGAATGCTGGGAATTTACTAATCTGAAAAATAATGACCTTAGGGGAGCTTTGTTCCTCCTTCTCATGGGTCCTTGCTAGAAACAGCCAAATAATTATAAAAAGGAGCCAACTCAATATACACAGTGGGAAGTATTGCGGATGTTATTATATAAATGCATTATAGATATTTTTCAGCTTTGATTTTTTTAGATATGAATTTTCTGAAACTTTTCATGCTGTTTGGGTTTGTTCTTTTTTTTTTTTTTTTTAAATTTTTGTATCACTACTTCAATTTGTATTACCAAGGATTTAAAAAAAAACTCAAGCAAACACTAAAACAACCCCTACCTGAATCTTACAGGCCAAATACTGTATGAGTGATATTTATGAAAGGCTTTGAACTGCACAAAAAACAAAGCTCAGATACAATTTCATATTTGATTCCAAACGTATGTAAGGGTAGATTTCAGGGTAGATTTATCTCCCTTACCCTGGGGACAGTCTACTCTAAGCAAAGACCAGATTCAGTTTCATGTGTCTTCTAGGGACAATGGAAGCCACAGTTTGTATGATGGGAATATGGCTGTGCTCATGGGGATTAGGGCAAATGTGGATGCCAAACTGAAAGAGTTGGTTTGGTCAAGTTGTACTGTGCAAACACATGGTATTTGTATAACATTCCAATAATATTTGTCCACAACCCTGACTTCAAATAGAAGTGATTCATGAAATGTTCCCCAAATTGATACATCTTCTTGACTTTGACTGAAATCTGTTTTCTTAATAGCACACGTCCACAGAACCATTAGTCTTGCTCTCAAAAGAGCAAGACTATGGTGCAAAAAATGGTGCCATAAAAAACACGTTCTCTGTTATCTGCTCAGTGAAATGGCATATGTGTCAGATGTACAGGGGAGGCAGGGCTTGGACATGAAGGATTTTGCCCTCTTAAGCTCATCATAGTGAAGAAAACAGAATATAGGTGCTCTTCCATCCTGACTATACATTTGCTTGACAGTTTCTCTTCTGTCTCACAGCAGCATATCTGTCACAGATACAAGTAGTCTCAGCTAAGTCACTCAAAACAGAAAGCTTCTTGCCCTCTAAATAAAATAGACATGCACTGGTAAAAAAAACCAAAACAAACAAACATATAAATACTACATGTAGATACAGGTAGTTCTCCCAGGATGCGGCTTATTTACATAAAGGTAAATTTTAATCCAGTGGCCAATTCCCTAAAACCTCTTTGTCACAGCCTCTAGCTTCTCTTTGGAAATGTTTTCACTAGAAAAGTAGGTTAAAAGAAAAAAAGGGAGCCATGTCTGATAATTATCAGACTGAAAATCAGTGTCAACAGGAACAATTTGAGTTTACTATCAAGATGTGTGTTGATTGTGATTAACCCCACAATTTCCATAGGGTTTAATCTCAATTGACTGTTTCCTGCTGTATATGTATCTTTTCCATCTATACTGATTACACAATTATGATTAACATTGTGTTAGTTGAAATGAGGACTTACAATTCTATTCTGACATGACAAAATATTTTAACGAACTGATACACTAGAAATGAAGTCTGGCCTTATGTATGTTCAGAGGGAAATCTATGTGCTCAAAACTGTAGTTCAATAGTTCAGAGGAATTTCGGTTCATCCACAATAGTTACCACTGTATTTACTGAGTTAGCTCCCTTTAATAATTCATAGAGTCATAATATCAGCTGGGTTGGAAAAGACCTCCAAAATCATCAAGTCCAACCCTTGATCCACTACCACCGTGGTTACTAGACCATGGCACTAAGTGCCACATCCAGTCTCATCTTAAAAACCTCCAGGGATGGTCAATCCACCACCTCCCTGGGCAGCCCATTCCAATGTCTGATTACTCTCTCCATAAAAAATTTCTTCCTAATATCCAACCTAATCCTCCCCTGGCACAGCTTAACACCGTGCCCTTCACTTACTGATAGCTGCCTTGGAGAAGAGACTGATGCCTACCAGGCTACAACCTCCTTTCAGATAGTCATAGAGAGTGATGAGGTCTCCCCCGAGCCCCTGAGCCTCCTCTTCTCCACCTCCCTCAGCCTCTCCTGATAGAACTTGTGCTTGAGTCCCTTTCCCAGCCTCATTGCTCTTCTCTGGACCTGCTCCAGCACCTCAATATCCTTCCTGAACGGAGGGGCCCAGAACTGGACACAGCACTCCAGGTGTGGCCTCATCAGTGCTGAGTACAGGGGAAGAATCATTTCCCTGGTCCTGCTGGCCACACTGTTCCTGATACAGGCCAGGATGCCATTGGCCCTCTTGGCCACCTGGGCACACTGCTGGCTCATGTTCAGCTTCCTGTCAATCCAAACTCCCAGGTTCTTTATGCCTGGTTGCTCTCCAGCCACTCTGTGCCCAGCCTATAGCACTGCATGGGGTTGTTGTGACCAAAGTGCAGGACCCGGCACTTGGCCTTGTTGAACCTCATCCCGTTGGAATCAGACCATCTCTCCAGCTTGTCCAGGTCCCTCTAAAGAGCCCTCCTGCCTTCCAGCAGATCAACACTCCCCCTCAACTTGATGTCATCTGCAAATTTCCTAACGGTACATTCAATGCCCTCATCCAGATCATCAGTAATAGAACTGGGCCCAACACAGATCCCTGAGGGACACCATTAGTGACCGGCAGCCAACTGGATGCAGCCCCATTCACCCCCACTCTCTGGGCCCAGCCCTCCAGCCAGTTCTTAACCCAGCACAGAGTGCCCCTGTCCAAGCTGTGGGCTGCCAACTTTTTCAGGAATGTGTTGTGGGAGACAGTGTCAAAGGCTTTGCTGAAGTCCAGATAGATCACATCCACAGCCTTCCCCTCATCCACCAGGCAGGTCACCTGATCATAAAAGGGGATCAGGTTGGTCAGACAGGACCTGCCTTTCCTAAACCTGTGCTGGCTGGGTCTGATCCCTTGTCCATCCTGTAGGTGCTGTGTGATTGCACTTAGAATGATCTGCTCCATAAGCTTGCCAGGCACTGAGGTCAGGCTGACAGGCCCGGAGTTTCCCAGGTCCTCCTTGCAGCCCTTTTTGTGGATTGGCGTGACATTCATCAACTTCCAATCATCTGGGAGCTCCCCAGTGAGCCAGGACTGTCGGTAAATGATGGAGAGCGGCTTGGTGAGCTCTTTGGCCAGGTCCCTCATCACCCTAGGATGGATCCCATCTGGTCCTATAGACTTGTGAGGATCCAAGTGGCTCAGCAGGTAACTGTTTCCTTCTGGATTACAGGGGAGTTATTCGGCTTCCTGTCTCTGTCTACCAGCTCCAGAGGTCAGTGGTCCTGAGGACAACCTGTCTTACTGTTGAAAACTGAGGCAAAGAAGATGTTAAGTACCTCAGCCTTTTCCTCATCTTTGCTGACTATGTTTCCCCCCATGTGCAACAACGACTGGAGGTTTTCCTTGCCCCTCCTTTTGCTATTGATGTATTTGTAGAAGCGCTTCTTTTTATCCCTAACAGAAGTGGCGATTGAGTTCAAAGTGTGCCTTTGTCTCTCTAATTTTCTTTCTACATGTCCTAACTATATTCCTAAACTCTTCAGGAGTAGCCAGCCCTTTTTTCCCTATTCCATAAGCTCTCTTTTTCCCCCTAATTTCCTTTAAAATCTCCCCGTTTAGCCAGGCTGGCCGTCTTCCCCACCAGCTCGCCTTTTGGCACACTGGGATAGCCTGCTCCTGTGCATTCAAGACTTGCTTCTTGAAGCATGTCCATCCCTCCTGGACCCCTTTGTTTTCAAGGGCTGTTTCCCAAGGTACCTTGTGAACCAGTCTTCTGAGTAGGCGGAAATCTGCCCTATGGAAGTCCAGGATAGAAGTTTTATTGATGGTCCTCTTTGCATCCCTGAGTATTGAAAACTCTATTATTTCATGGTCATTGTGCCCCAGACGGCCTCCAATCATCATATCTCCCACCAGCCCCTCTCTATTTGTGAACAGAAGGTCTAGCGGGGCCTCACCACTGGTAGGCTCATTTACCAGCTGGACTAGGAAATTATCCTCTATACATTCTAGGAATCTCCTAGACTGCCTCTTCTCTGCTGTGTTGAGTTTCCAGCAGACATCTGGCAGGTTAAAGTCACCCACAAGAACAAGACCTGGCAATTTTGAGATATCCACCAGCTTCTTGTAGAATAATTCATCACCCTCATCATCCTGGTTGGGTGGTCTGTAACAGACTACCACCAGAATGTCAGTCTTGTTGGCATTCCCCCTGATTTTGATCCACAGGTACTCAACCTTATTGTTACTGACTTCAAGTTCTACAAAGTGAAGAGACTCTCTAACATATAGAGCCATCCCTCCACCTCTCCTACCTTGACTATCCCTTCCAAAGAGCTTGTAGACATCCATGGCAGCTCTCCAGTCATGGGAGTCATCCCACTACATTTCTGTTATGGCGACTACATCATAGCTTTCCTGCCACACGATGGCTTCCACCTCCTCTTGTTTGTTACCCATACTGTGTGCATTGGTGTGCATGCATTTCAGCTGGGCTGTTGATTTCACTTTTAACTCTGGCTTTCCATCCTTAGGCTCGTCTCTGGAGAGCCTGGTTTCAACCCCTTCCATCTTCAAACTTAGTTTAAAGCCCTCCTGATCAGCCCCGACAACTTATGCGCTAGAGTCCTTTTGCTTTTGCAAGATAGATGAAGCCCATCTGATTCTAGCAGGCTAGGTACCATATAATTTGCCCCATGGTTGAAAAAAACAAAATTCTGCCAGTGGCACCAATCTTTTAGCCAATCTTTATTGGTGCCAGTGGCACCAATCTTTATTGATAAGATTAGTTTTCCTACTCCTCTCCTCGTTCATCCCTGCTACTGCAGGAACTGAGGTGAACACCACCTGTGCTCCTGTCCCATTAACTAATTGACCCAACTCCTTGAAGTCCTTTTTACTTAGCCTGGTACTGCTTTCATTAATGTCATTGCTGCCAGCCTGGACCACCAGTAGTGGATAATAATCAGAGGGCTAGATTAGCTCAGGGAGTCTCCTACTAATATCCCTCACCTGAGTTTATTTGGCTGATCCTAGCAGGGACCCATGAGAGACGCAAAGCTCTCCTAAGGTCACTATTGTTTAGATTATTAAAGTCATAGAATCATAGAACGGTTTGGGTTGGAAGGGACCTTAAACATCAACTAGTTCCAACCCCTCTGTCATGGGCAGAGTCACCTTTCATTAGACCAGGTTGCCCAGAGCTCCATCCAGCCTGGCCTTGAACACCTTCAAGGATAGGGCATCCACAGCTTCTCTGGGCAACCTGTTCCAGTGCTTCACCACCTAAGCATTCCTTGGTGTCACTGCCAGAATTTTTATTAACTCAACCTGTTACTTTCACCATTAAAACACATCTTAGTAAATACAAGTAATAGAGACTGACTTGTCAGGGATGACTAAATGGATAGACGGAATTCAAAGGAAGCTTGAATAACCACACACAGCATTTTCACATATATGCCATGATCCGCAGGGGAGGGGCGAAGGATCGCGGCACTGCACAAAGGGGTTCAAGCGAGGTTTGAGGTGCAATGCCGGTTTAATGAGGGTGTGCAAGGGTTTTATAAGCTCTGGTGTGGAATGCACCAGAAAATGGGATGGAGAATGAGACAGACAACCAGGGAATGAATAGGGATAGGGACTCAGGGGAAGAGGGAGGAACTGGGGAGGAACCGGGGAGGAACCGGGGAGGAACCGGGAGAGGAAAGGATGAATGGTAGTTCTCTCCACACTGCAGCTTTCTCAGCCAATCAGAGGGAGAAGCAGGGAAGCAGGGAACAGGCACCATGAGGCGTGTCTGGGCAAGCCCGGGTGTTACAACTGTAGGGGGAATCATACAATGCGCATATTTGTAAACACATAATAACTGTAAAGTCCATGTAATAAAGTCCTTTCAATTGCTATATAACTTTTTCCGCTCCTGGAACCGTTCCCATTCTGATTCCTGCTCTTCCACACATATATATTTTAGAAGTGTCACTGAAATCCTATTTCTGAAGGTCAGAAGTACATCTAAATCAAGGTTCAAGGTTGAGTATGGTATCATATCATGGAATGTCACTAAGAGTAGTACTTTAGGAGCCAAGGTCTATAGTGAATCAGAGAGAAAAGTAATTTAGAGAGAAATTAATTATTCTTTTATCTTCTATGTGAAGGCATCCATGGAGCAAGACATGCTCCATGGTATCCCAACTACCTTCATGACAGTAGCTCAGAACAAGTATCAGGAAAGAAAGTTTCTTATTTCATAAAATTGTTTTTGTGATGGGCATGATCCCTTTAACTGATTATGCTGGTGAGACTGTAAGACACGGGTAAGGCATGGAGTGATCCAGAGAGGCTCCTGAGAGACCTGAAGTGATGAAATAGTTTCATGGTGTGCTTTGCTTAATGACCAAGTAGGCATGATTTGTCCACAAAATCTCTTAAAACTTTCACAAAACACATTCCTCAGCATGAGGATGTAAGGTCAAGAAGGCTACAGAAGAAGAAAACCCCCAAAATATTAACTAAGTGATCTCAATAATATAATACAAATTAAAGATACTTTTGATCTCTAACTTCTATTAGCATTGAGAAAAATACTACAGAAAGAGAGGACCTGTACGGGGTGTGGGTGCCCAGGCACTGGTAGCAGGGGTTACACTGGGGCTCTGTGAGGGAAAGCCGAGGCTGCCCCATGCTGTGAACACAGTCAATTCCTGCTGTCTCCGATACACCCACTGCAGTGCATAGCTGAGCCCACAGCTGAGGTGGGGGTGGAGCTGGGGAAATTTATTGAAGAAGCAGGGGAAAATGCTGCACAGTGTGAGAGAGAGAGGGGGGAGAATATGTGGGAGGAACAACTCCACAGACACCAAGGTCAGTACAGATGGAGGGGGAGGAGGTGCTCCAGGCATTGGAACAGATTCCCTTGCAGCCCATGGTGAAGACCATGGTGAAGCAGCTGTGCCCCTGCAGCCCATGGAGGTCCATGGTGGATCAGAGATCCACCTGCAGCCTGTGCAGGACCAATGCTGGAGATTGTGACCCTGTGGCAAGCCTTGCTCCTGGCAGGACCTGTAGACCTGAGGAGAGAGAAGCCTACGATGGAGCAGGTTTACTGGCAGGACCTACAGCCTGTAGTGCAGCCATGTTGGAGCACTCTGGCCTGCTGGACTGTCCTCCATGGGAAGGACACATGCTGGAGCAGAGAAAATGTGTGAGGAGGAAGGAGTGGCAGAGAGGGGCTGTTATGGACTGATCACAGCCACAGCCTGCATTCCCCCATCCTCATGCACCATGCGGGGCAGGGATTGGGGTGAGGAGAGGTAGAGGAATTGGCAATGATGGAGTGAAATTGAGCATTGCAAAAGAAAGAAGGTGGGGTGGAGGAAGGTGTTTTTTTAGTTTGTCTGTGTTTCTCATTGTACACATCAACTTTAATTGGCAATAAATTAAATCAATTTTGAGCCTGTTTTGTCCACAGTGCTAATTGCTAAGTCATCTCACTGTCTTTATCACGACCCATGAACCCTTCCATCTTATTTTCTCCCCCTGTCCTGTTGAGGAGGGGAGTCAAAGAGCAGCTGGGTGGGTGTCTGGCAGCCAGCTGTTCAAACCACCACAAGTACTATAATAGGTAAGGTGGATATATTCAACTATATTAAGATATAATAGTAAATCACCCACTTTTAGTGAGCAACACAAAGATGAGAAGTATTGTGTGTAGATGTTTAGTATGATTCAGATAAGATTCTGTTTTGATTCCATAAAAATTTTTGCTGATTTAAGCTTTTGTAGTAGAAAAATCTTGTTACTCTGTCTTGATCTTCTCTCCTCCTCAGCATTCTCCAACACTTATTTTTTGTAATGTACTGTCAAACTCACAGGTCGGGGCTCCTGCAAGAAGCAACCCATGGGAAACTGTTGTAAAGAACAATAATAGTAGGAAGAGCAATCAAATGAAATGAAGATTTGTGCAACTATAGCTGTTGACAAAAAGATAAAAAAGACTATTTGGATTAATTAATAGCAAAACATGAAGAATCATTGCAGTTTTTTCAGTAAGAAATGACCTGACTAAATAGTTCATCAAATCATAGAAAACAGTGGAAATATCAGAGGAGTCAGAGAAGCAAATGTGGTATTCCTCTTTAGTGAAATAAAACATGAAACACCGCTATACTGCAAGAGTAGTTTCCCTGTAAAATACCTGACTATATGTTTCAAAAAACAAACCAAAAAGACACATAAACTACATGATGAAAAATTAAGAATAACCCATCCCATAAAATCTTTGACCCTAAAACTCTAAATAAAGCAAATACATAAAGAATCTACACATGTCAATTTGCAGGAAATATCTGTCATTTACTTCTGCCCCATTCTTGTTCCTAAGGTCTTTTTTCCAGGACCTTAATTTCAAAGAGACTGTAACATATCTCCCAGCCTGATTGGAGCAAATTGAATCCACCTGACACTGTCATTCAGGAATAATAATATTGCCCTTTCGCAGAGATGTGAAGCTTCTGAGATCAGAATAATTCAGGGATTCTAGCTCTTACAGTCAGTTGCTCCACCAGAATAAATTGTCATGGCTCTATTATGGGCAATGAAGCTGTCATTATTTACACCACCTGAGATTCTTTGCTTCTTATCTGCCACATCTGGCCTCTACATACAGCTTTCAACAGAACTGCCAAATCGGTAACAGCTGATGCAACATATATACCCTGCATATTTAAGATATTCTATTACATATACATCATGTATTACTGTATTATAGAGCAATCCTTATCACGAACTTAATTTTTGTGAAGTACTGTAGTAACTCAGATTTCAAGAACTTATATTGTGATACAAGAGACAATGGCTAGGTAGCAAAAAACCCAAATGGAATGACACAGTGTTGATGATACTGTCTTCTTAATTCTTGTATTCTGAATTCAAATCATCTTGGAGAGGAACACCATCACATGACAGACTTAACTATCCCAAAGACCTTCTGTGAACAAAAGATAACAATAAATAGGAATGTACAACAACTTTTAGCACAAAGTTACTGTGATTTGATGTAGCTAATGGCAATTTAGCAATGAATGTATATTCCTAAGAACCAAATTTGGAACTGCTCACTTTTCGCTTAAAAAAAAAAGGTGTTCAAAACAGCAGGAAAAGGAAGGAAAAACAGAGCCAAAAAGTGATCAGAAGGTCATCTGAGGATGATCCTTTACATTTAGTCTTAAACAACCTCACAGATTTAGCCTACCAATAAATATTTTTCTCAGTGATTAAGTTACCACCCTCCTATTGAATACCACAGACATGGTATTTGTTCTCAGACAACTGCAAGAGAAGTGTAGGGAACAGAACAAAGGTCTCTATGTAACCTTTGTTGATCTCACCAAGGCTTTCGATACTGTGAACAAAAAAGGTCTGTGGCAGATTTTGGAATGTTTAGGATGTCCCCCCAAGTTCCTTAAAATGATCATCTTACTTCATGAGGATCAGCGTGGCCAAGTCAGATATGGCAATGCACTTTCTGAGCCCTTTCTAATAACTAATAGTGTGAAACAAGGCTGCATTCTTGCACCAACCCTATTCACAATCTTTTTCAGCATGATGCTCCAAAGGGCCACGGCAGACCTCAATGACGAAGATGGTATCTAGATTCGATATTGTACTGATGGAAGCCTTTTCAACCTAAGGCGACTGAAGGCCCATACTAAGACCTTAAATCATCTTGTCTGGAAGCTCCTTTATGCTGATGACGCTGCCCTTGTCGCCCACACAGAAGTAGCTCTGCAGCGTTTAACATCCTGCTTTGCAGACACTGCTGAGCTTTTTGGGCTGGAAGTCAGCTTAAAGAAGACAGAAGTCTTCTATCAACCTGCACCTCAGGAAGTCTGCCATCACCCCCATATCACCATTGGCCAATCAGAGCTCAAATCAGTCCAGCAGTTTAATTACCTAGGTAGCCTCATCTCCATGGACGGTAAGATCAACAGAGAGATAGACAACAGGTTAGCAAAGGCATACAGAGCTTTCAGAAAACTTCATAAAAGAGTTTGGTGAAATAAACACTTGAAAAAAAGCACAAAGATCAGTGTTTACAGAGCCATAGTGCTGTCTACTCTTTTATATGGATCCGAATCATGGGTCATCTACCGCCACCACCTGTGACTCTTAGAACACTTCCATCAACATGGTCTCCGTACAATCCTAAACATCCACTGGTCAGATTATGTGACCAATACATCTGTTCTAGAACAAGCAGCAGTCACAAGTATTGAGGCCATGTTGCTGAGAACACAGCTGCGCTGGGCAGGGCACGTCTCAAGGATGAAGGACCACAACCTCCCTAAGATCTTGCTTTATGGTGAACTTGCCACTGGCTGCCGCAAGAGAGGAACCCCAAAGAGGAGATAAAAGGACTCCCTGAAACAACATCTCAGCCTTGGCCATATTGATCAACATAACTGGTTTACTCTGGCCTCAAATCGGGAGGTCTGGAGACTGTCTTTAATGCTGCTGCTTCTTTTGAGAAAGCATGCAGGATCACTCTTGAGGAGAAAAGACAACACAGAAAGAATCGTGCCTTGCGGAATATTCCACCTAAGGAGTCCTTCTGCTGTGCCTTTTGCAATCCGACTGGTCTATCTCACATTGGCCACTTTAGCCACCAGTGCACTTGTAGCAAATGTGGGTAGAGTCCTTCCCAAACCTTCGTTCGTGAAGCCTAGCCATGAGTTACCATCCATGTATAAAAACACCATGTACAGATGGTGTTTTAAAAGAGCAGAGGAAATCACGACAAGAACCAATGGCTGAAAGTTGAGCAAGGGAAGTCCAAACAAAAGAAATTACAAAAGGAATCTGATTAACTTTTGCAAAGATACTAAGGCAAATGTTGAATTCCCTCTCTTCATTCTCCAAATCAATATAGTCTTTAGAAGAAATACATCCAAACTTATGAGCAAGCTAGCGGGCTTTGGGTAGGGCAGCTGAGTGGAAAGTGTGGCACACGACCTCCTGCGTGTGCAGGAGTCCTGACCCTTTGGCCTTTGTATCTGATATTCAGATCTACAAAAATTGTCAGCAGATTTAATTCCTGAGAGTAGTCCAATTACAACCAGAAGATTATTTTTTGAAAGTGCTATTAATAATACCAGAACTTAAATAGTATTAAAAGAAAAAAAGCTAGTATCAAGATGTGAGATCAAGGGAAGAAAAAGAAGTAAAATAAAAAGCCCAGGTCAGCAAATCAAATTCAAGTAGATGTGAAAAGTCCAAAGTCATTTTCATGAAGTGATATCAAAAAACAAAATGAAATTTTAATTTGAAAATGAAAAAGCTATATTTACCATGGTTTTGCTAAAAGTCAGTACTTGTTTTGTCATTTCCCACAGAAAAGTATGCTAGTATATATCACAAATGTAAACTTTTGAAAATAAAAAGTATACACTAAAATACAAATGTTACTTTTCAAGTGGATGTCTTTATCAAATTGACAAACCGTATCCAAAAAACATTAATACCGAATGAAATATATGGACAGTCATAGATGATAAATTTAGCACAATAAAAGGGGCTTCAGCTTACATATGTAGTGTCCTATCCAGAAGCTGATTCCCTCTTCCTATAAATGCTTGAGTGGGATCACTGAGGTGAGCTCTGAGGCAGCAGGTATCAAGAAATGTCAGAAGTCTACAAAGTGTTGGGAGAACACTAGTCAAGGCAGCGGAGAAACTGAAGTGCAAGACAATAAATATGAAAAGAATTAGACTGCTGTGTCCTAAAAATGCAAAGACCTAGAGAAATGTTCCTACTTCTAACATGAACAATTAATCAGTATTTTAATTTTACAGGTCAGTTTTATAAGTTGAAACTGCATAGTCACATTAATTCTTTCGTGACACTAAAGACAATAGGAATGAAATCAGGAGAAATTTCTTTTTCCAGCACACTCAGGTTTTTTTTTGGTTTTGGATGGTGGTGTTTTTGTTTGGTTGGGGGTTTTTTTGTTTGGTTGTTTTTTTGCTACATTCTATCAAAATGGTCCTTGTGGGTTTTCTCTATGTCCCGCTCCCATGTTGTTCAGGCTCTCTGTATATCTTTGGGAAACCAAACCAAACATGACTAACTCCCTCCCTTTGCAATGAATGTCAATATAGCATGACACGGATGTGCTTCTGATCAGACTTGTCTTTGGGCACTGGTTTATTTCATTGCAATATCTTAATACAGAATCCACCATAACTATTTCTTACATTTATCTTTCAAAAAAGCTTTTGCCAATTTTCTTCAACAGTTTCAATCAATCACTGACAAAGGGGTATAAGCAAAAAATCCTAAGATTTTGAAGAGAAGACAGGAAGTAGGAAGAAGGAATTTTTAATACAATCTACAAATATACAACAAAAAGTTGAGTCTAAATTAAGTGTTAAAAAGAGACATGTCTTCTAAATCCAAAAATATGAACTTTTTGAGGAGGTTGTAAAAGCTGTTGCAATGTGGATGAGAAAAAATATTAGAAATTATAGAGCAACAATTAACAGAAGGAGCCAATTATTTCAAACTATTTATTGCTATAATCTATTTCTTTGTTTTCTACCATTTTCATGTTCTGAAATTATAAGGTCATACTCCTATGATCTCAGTTTGAGTACTAGATGGGTTTTGAACCATTGAACAGTGGCTATGCTCATCTGAATGGAAGAAAGAAAGAAAAGTTTTCTACCTCTCTTTCCTTCACAGTGTGTGCTGCTTATATATGCTTTAGAAATTTGTACTTTATTGAACCTCTCAACATTTCTGAATGACTCCAGATATTTTTTCTAACTGGTATTTTACCAAAACTGTACCATGATTTTGTATCATTTTACCCTTTTTATAATTGTTGTTCATTCTGGAATCCTTCACCCCTTTTTTACTGCTCTGATTTCCCTTATTATATTTTAACAACCCTACAATTTCTCTGCTGTGAGTTTTGCTAAGATATCCTATGCATCTTGCTTCCCATTTTTCCTGAAATTTGCAAGCAGTTTTTAAAATTGCGAAAATATGAAGAAGAATTATTAGTTTTACTTGCTAAAAATATTCAGAAGCCTATATCCTTTTACTGTTCTAGCATCCCAGCTTCATGGTCATCTTGGACTTGGAAAATTATCATTTACTTTCCTAATACATATGTTTTCTTTTTCACCTTTCTCAATATTTATATTGCATGCACTAGTTTCTTGCCCTAATATCACTTTAAATGTTCCGCATCTAATAGGACAGTTAGTACAAGAGGCAACAGGCAGAAACTGATACACAGGAAGTCCCACTTGAATATGAGAAAGAACTTCTTTACTATGCAGGTGATTGAGCACCAAGAGATTGGCCAGAGAGGTTGTGGAGTCTCCCTCATTGGAGATATTCAAGAACCATCTGGACACAATCCTGTGCGATGTACTCTAGGATGGTCTGCTTGAGCAGGGAAGGTGAACCAGATGACCCACTGTGGTCCCTTCCAACCTGACCCATTGTGTGATTCTGTGATTCTGTGACAGAACATTCACCAAACTGAAGAGACTAGAAAATAGCTACACCTAAACTGCTCCCAGATACAGTTCACTCCATAATATATTTAACACACATTGTAATCTTTCAGAACTTCCAATCAGCCACAGTAAGACAATTAAAAACCAGTAAGATTCCTTAGGGTCATCCTTAGTCATCCTTAGGGAAAAATAAATATTCCAGCTGTATGACCCAAGGAAGCTATTATCCATGCATAATAAAAAGCCATGCATACATGGCTAGTAACAACATAAGCCAGCATGACTGGAAAAAGGGGAGAGAATCACCCCATTAATTGTGATAAAACCCCAAAAATTTGCATTTGGATGATTCAAGCTCCCTGTTAGATCTTTATGCTCCCATTCTTTCTGTTCATTCTAGTCTCTCCTCTTCTATAATTCACCATAGTCTTTTGATTTCACTGGTACTTTTGTGAGGATGTATTCTGGCTTGGGAATTTGCTTAATGAAGGACTATACATTCCCCATTAGATAGAATTTAGTATGTGCAACATTATTTTCTTCACCCTGTGTGAGACACTGGATTTGAATCTCATAGAGGATTATTTAATTATTGGGTTGGAACCAACTCAACTGTGTGTGTGCAGAGAAGAGCCAGGCCGGAGTCCGCAGGGTGCATTAGTGTGTGCAAGTCATAGTTTGATGGAATGCTTTGTTTTGGTTGTACGTTACCTCTTTTAAAATTTTGCCAAGATCCTTATTTTGTCCCATATTTCATCTAAAATTAAAAGTCTCTTGGGAAAATGTGTGCAGCATTCTCTCTTTATGCTACCTCAAGGCATTAAAGAACTGAAGATTCTGCAACAGTTCAGTAGGTAAACTTTTGGAGTCTTGGATATTTTTTAAAAGTAATACTCCCAGTTGAGCTTGTGGCTTTGGGTCTGGGGTCTTACACCCTCTTCTCATAAATAAACAAAAAGCTAAGTTATAAACAGCGTTTTTTAAAACTATTTGTTTCAGTAAAATGAAACTTTTAGCTTTTAAAAAGATCAACATTTTCCATAAAAACCAGGCAATTTAAAATAATATTGATGATGGTGAAAACAATGAATATGAAAATAACAATAATAACATTATTGTTATTACTATTATAATTATTATTATTATTGTTATAAGGAACACTCAGTAAAAAATATTCAACTGGTCCAAAAAGAAATTAAAAGCTACCTCTAGTTTGTCCCTGAAATTATGTTGACTCAGAAGCAATTAAAGTAATGAGGGTTTTTTTTCAGAAAGTGTATGCAAAATGTATTATGAAAGTAGTTAAACCATCTGATTACACTATACTTATTTTATCAGTAGGGATTAAATACTGAAAAAATGTGACTAGAGGTAGAGGTGGAAGGGCTCATTTTGTTTAGGTAATTCTCATTATATAAAAAAAGATTTATTTTATTTTTTTTTTTTTAGAATTCTGTGTATGGAAAAAAATAAAGTTAATTAACAAAATTCATTAATTTTACTCAAGTGAACCTACCCACACTTCAACTTCCAATAGTTTTGTGAAGGAGGCAGGAACTTATTATATCCATGTTTTCATTACACAGCTTCAGAATATTAGATGCAGGGTGAAGTCCTGACCCTACTGAAGACCAAGACTCCTGTTCTTGCTAGCAGGGCCAGGATTTCACTCCCTCCTGAAGGATGGGATCTACTCCAGGCTACACAACAAAATAATGACAGAGGGAAGATTTTTGTACACCGACAGATATACATAAGCCTTATCCCAAAAAGGCAGGTCATATTGACAACACAGATACAGGATGAAGAATCTTATTCTCCCCAAAGTTCAATATTCAATTGTTTAAGTGGTTTGATGATAGCATTATGATTCCTTTATTCAGGAGTCAAACAAATCTGGTTACAAAAAGGCTAGAACAGCAGCTAAAGCTTCATGTCAGCAATAGAGGATAGCATACACAGTTTCCTATAACATCTGTAAAAACATGCCAAGAAGATTACTTTTGGCTTTATACAGTTTTCTCTACATCTTAGGAACCATGTCCTCTCTTTCTTCATTTGACTGTTACTGATTCTACACCTGTAACTATCTCACCTTTAAAAGTGCAAAGGTTTCTATGACTGGAAAAGTCAGTCTCAGTGTGAAAGAAGCTCTATTTACAGACATTCGGGGGCTTGTTTGCTGTACTGCAACAGAATGAAAAAAACAGGCAGCAGCTCTTTTATGTCTACTTTTGCACAGTGTAGTATGGAGCTGCAAGCTACCTCTTCCTCTTACAGTGATTCAAGTTGCCTATTTTAGCTTCCATATTTCTTATCTTGACTGAGTGGTTGCATTAACTAAGGCCATTAATGGATTGCTAAATTGCTAAACACATTTCTGTACATGGTGTATGTGTCTACACAGAGAGAATGGAGACATGGAGAATGTGTCTACCAGAACCTATAGCAGTCCTTTGTATGTGAGCAACTTCAAACATTTTTCTCTTTATGCACTGATTGTAACTGAACTATACATAAAAAAAGCAATATTGTGCCTTTACATGGGAATTCATATTAAGTGGTCAACTAGTTCACAAAGTGGTTACCTGGTGAGGCTGGTGAAAAAATTATAAACAGAACACTTTAGACACTAATTTCCTATACAAATAGTTTTTAAGCTTGAGAACAGGTTTGTCTGTTTTCTCTGTGTGTCTGTACATGTCTTCAGAACATTATTGGCTAAATCCGAAAATGGGAAAGAAGCAGCCATGTCCATCAGCTTCAGATGGAGACCCCTGCATCTCTAGGCTGGAATCCAGTGGCCGGACAGAGGAATCCCTGGCCCTGGAGCTGATGGAGGTGGTCTCTGCTTATAATACCCATTAACAAGAAGTAGGTGCGAAGAGATATTTTTGTGTTGTTTTCTTTTGTGATGATTGCACCTCATCCAACATGCAGGATCTGAATGAAAACCTAAAAGCTAAACAAGTTTTGCTGCAGCTGGAGCTCACTAGAGCAACATGCATAGCCTCTCAGTCAGACATGGGCATACCATAAATACTTAATCACGAGTGATATTTCACATATACTTTCACTTGTGCTAACTAGTATGATATTTGTCTAGAACTCATGGATGCTTTCCTCCAAGTATTCGGAGTGTGCAAGCTAAAAGTCATTAAAGACATGAATAACATGGTCTGGCTGTATGCAGCTACCAGAGAACTGCAAGAGGAAATACCAGAAAAAAAAAAAACATACAGTGCAACAACACAGCCTCAAGAAGCAGGTGGTGGAAAGCTAAGGGGGATGACTTAATTTACTCTTTATCTTACGTGATTTATTTTTGAGACATATTCTCATTATATAGCTCGTCTAGTCTAAGCTGTACATATAAAGTCTGCTGATTCTAAATTTAAATTTCAGTGACATCTGCAGAGCAAATCAATTTTGAAGAAAATAAAGGTTATGCAATAAATTCTAGTGTACATTGAGGTTAATGGCTTATACAAATACTCATCTTTTAGGCCAAAAGGACCCCTTAAGAAAATCAAAATACTTGAGAATGTGCTTAATGCCACACCTCACCTAGGCTGCTTTATTAAGCAGCTTGAGGACTCTGTCAGTTTAGAATAATTTTTAATGGTTTGGTTGTATTCTAACCAATTCTTCCTTTTACAAACACAAATGTAAGGACTATTCCTAAGTTCCACTTCCACTGAAAGTCATGTAAAATTTAATTCTTTGCAGATACTTGACACTGTTTCCCAGTCAGTGTTTTTGCCACCTAAATCTGAAGACAGGATTTTAAAGTATAATACAACTTAATTCAAATTAAATTACTTACACCATTTCTACTGATGAATATGAATTTCATTCAGGAACAAAAGTTTAAAGAGATGAGAGATACCTGTGAGTGTATACAAAGTAATACAAGATCTGTTTCTGTTGGACAGGTGAGTATAACTGGAGAGAATAACAGCTACTGTGTCACTGGTACTGATTCACTGAATATCTAGTATTAAACTCCACTTACAAAGTACAAAAAGAATAATTCACTAAAAACAAAGCTGTAGGTAGAGTCTGACGATATATTTATTTCTAAAAGAGTATTAGGCAAACAAGGGATTTCCACTGCTGAGAAATGCATACAGTTATGGTCCAGCAGCTGTGTTGTTATCCATGTGCTCAGAATACTGGATGCAACTCTGTCTTGGGATAACTTTATTTCTTTGTGGATTTTTTTAGAATGGGTTGTTGTTCCTTCCTTTATCCTGCAGTGAAATCCAGCATCTAATTTAGCTAGCAATAATAACAGGAGGAGAGACAGAATCAAATGCAACTGTTACAAGAATGCTGAAGTTAACATCCACAGTACAAACTCAATTGAAATGCCATGGGCATTGATCAGCCTAAGTTCAGCTCTTAAATGCACTTCTGTCCAATTAGGGGTTGCCTAAATTACAGCTTGTACATGACTAGAGCTGGAAGATCCAGCAAAAAGAAATGAAGAGTGTTTTGTATTAGGAATGCTTATCTTGCAAAGCAGGCACAAAACCCTAAGTTGTTTAATCAAGGTAATTTTTACTGTATCAATTAGCATTATTATATTAAATAATATTAGATTAATGCCACAATCATAGCTAAGGACAAAGACTGGAAGCAGTTCTACAAAGGCTGGAAACATACCAAGCAATATAACTGTAAAAATTCTGTGATTCACTTATACAGTTAGGCAAAATGTTTTCACCAAACTGAAAAATCATGTGCAGAATAGTATTTTGTTATTTGCTTATTTGCTATTTCTGTCCATTTTTGTTTCATTTTATCTTGCATGTTCAGTTACTCTAGAATTCAGCTGTACTGTGATAGTGCAAAAGAATTCTAGTCATAGGTGAGGGTAGTGTTTGAACACAAAACAGAAAGGTTACAGATTTAAATAGAGCTAGAGTAGTCAGAATAGCTCAGGTTAAAAAAAGAGAGCTTATCACATCTGCTCTCTAACAGTTATCAAGGCACTTCTGACAGGATTCTAAAAGAATATACCTTACTGTAGAATGGCAAGTTTCTTGTGAAGGATTTTCCAAATGCTCTTCTGAAAGTAAAATTGTGTGATCTGAGTGATGACATCATCGGTTGACTAAAGACAGGAATCAAGATCCCAGTTCCATGTACAGCTTGAAGCAAGCTTTGTATCTTAAAGCTCTCTCTAGAGTGAAAATATTCTTTGAATCCGATTTCATGTTTGAGTCATTTCGTGTAAAGTGAACTGCTTTATCCTTAAGAGCTTCCTGAGCAAAGTGCTCTCAACCAATAAACATCCCTTCCCACAGAGCAAGGTCTTGTCCAGCAAGGTACTGCTATGTATCCCATTGTTTTATATTGAAGCTTTTCCTAGGTGAGATAGTTGTAAAAAAATAGAATAATACATGCATTTCAGGTTTTTCTCCTTTCTTATAAGGGGTCCCAGATAAATCTGCTTGTGATTCCAAGAAACATCTACTAGATAGCTTTTTGTGAATGGAGTTTCAGTGAAAAGATTATGATCAGGAAGTGGCATTTACTGGTTGCTGTCAGGACCAGTGCAATTGCACAGCAGATAGCAATCAAATACTGCTGATGTGCTTCAGACTCCTCTGAAAAATGAAGAGACTAAAGCAGATGGTACAAAGATCTGAGGCCCAATATTAGCATCTGTAAGATCTGCATAGGACTTGCAGGGGGTGGGAGATGGCTGATTCCAAGAGTACATCTTACTCTGTTATCAAGCTGTGAAAACTCAATAAAAATTTTCATAAATAATGTGACCTAAAAAGAGTTACTCTGAGTCATAGTCTGAATGCTAACAGGGTTTTCCATATATTCACTGAAGACTAAGCTTACACTGGAGAGGTCTATCTAACTTATTTCTTCCAGGGCAGACAGTCAATGGAGAGAAAAAAGTTCCTTCAGTAAACTAATTCAAAGCACATGAAGTAGGCTCTGAATTGCCCTTCAGAAGAATCATTTGTCAATAGAGCCTTAGGAGAAAAGCCTGTCTTAGCTGAAGTTAGCCCTTAAGACTACAGTCCTTAATGCAATAAGGAAATTCTTTACAGCAAAACACTGTGGAAAAACAAAGTGCTAAATCTATTACAGGTATCAAAAGAAAAGAACTTTTCTGACACTGGTTATGCATACTTAATACCTTTTAAAACCTTCTGTGATAAGTTAATTCCACTTGTTTTCAATGTTTCTGTGCTTCTCCAGATGTCCATTTAAAGCTTTATCATACCATGTGGATCCCAGTCTTTGTTCTATGGTTTCTTTGATTCCGTACTTCTTTTCACATGAACACGCTGACTTGCAAGTTCCATAGGTATGTAGTGAATACATGGAAAAGATCTACTGGTTCATACAATATATGTCACCTGATACCCATATTAGCTTTTACACCAGTATGCCATAATCAAGTTTAAAATATAAAATAGCTTGCCCCTACTTGACTTGCGGTTTTTAATTTTAAAATCATGTTACATCTGTAAAGTAGCATTAAGTCCTAATTGTGCCAGGGATTATAGAAACACAGTAGAATTTATCTTCCCCAAACTGCTTGAAATATCAGACAATTGAAAGAGGTGAAAAAACAGCAAGAAAATTTACAGCAAGTCCATAAAAGAACACAAGTGTAAACTTCTCACCAGCTAGTGCACTGTCTTCTGGATCACATGGTTCCTGAAATTTGAGGCAAATGAGGAGGCAAAATATCACCAGCTCAAGTATTTGTATTAAACTGATTTATACAGAAGTAACTTTAGGTGAATGTGTGTACTAAAAAGGTTTCTGAATAAGAAAAGGAAGTATTTTCAATACTCAATAAAGATGCAAGATATTAACAAAAACACCACATCTTCTCTTAACATATGATAAACATATGATCTTTAAATAATATTATTCTAATAAATCATTACCACGATTGTATTTTGTCCAAAAGAAATCACTATTATCTTATCAATGCAATTAGAATTAAAAAGGTACAAAAAAAAATCTTTGACTAGAAGGGAAGGACTTTACACACGTTACTTGCATGTATAAATTTAATTTTCTAATCTCATTCTACCCCATTGTTACTGTAGGAATATTTTCTTTTTTACAGTAAATACTATTCTTTGGGTTTTATCAATATCTAATAGAGATGTTGTGTTTGTTTCTCTGTTTTCTCTCTTGGGAAACGAAAATGTTATATGTAGTAGGTCATTCTACATGACTAGCATTTTTATGGTAGACAGAAAAATGTTAATACGCATTTCTGTTCCATAAGAGAGACATCTGAAGTCTCTAGATGTGAAGTATTGCCTTTTTCCTGTGTAAAGCATGGGAAACTGCAAATTATAAGGTCTTGTATTTAGACGATTCTCCACTTGCTCTTCTCTATAGGTGGCATTGTAAAAATTTTCCTCCTCTTTCCATGGTACAGAAAGTCAGGAAGGAAGACTAAGACAGAAAGTTGGAAACCTACAAAGTTTTAACTCATACAATTTTATAGAAAGAGGGAAGGAGCATAGGAGGTGAAGTGATTTTCCCAAGTGTTACAACCTGAAGTGTTACCTGACCTTCCAGTGTGTACACTCACAACCATGGGTTCATAGGGTCCTGTAATACACAAGAACACTAAGGCTTTATCCTCTAAAATTCTCTATTACTGATTACCCCAAATACCACAAACATCACCACTAGCCAATACACACGTAATTAAAAAATGAATATGAATAAATATATATACACCAAGCTATTTACAAATTACTGTCAGCAATCAATAACAGTATAAATCAATAGTATGTTATCAATCAATAATAGCATCAATTAGTATTGCATTACAACCACTAACAGCAACAACCAAATAGTTACACACTACTACAGGTTACTACAACTTATCATTAGTGAAGCTAACATATCAGCACTATAACACCAGATACACTTATGATAGGTCACTTATACGAATATATATATATAATATCGATAAGAAGTAAATTAGACAGATTTCAGAAGGGGCCACACTATCCAAAAAGAGGTGAGATGGATTCCAGAGGGATCTAGCCACCCCCAAAAGAGGGAAGGACAGAGTGAACCCATAAGGTAACAGTCTCTCTTCAAAACTGATCCACATCATTAAGTCTAGAGTCAGGCAGGTGTTCCCAGTGAGAGTCTGAAAGCTGATATAAAGTTCACATGGGTTTCAACTGTGAAGTTCTCAAAGACCAAGAGGAGGCTCCATTTTGAAGAAAAATAGAGTCCTTTCTATAAAACACCTGAGATGGTGTAGGATATCCTACTCTGAGCAACCAATAACCACTCGTAATTTTGATTTTCTGCTTCTAACAGCCAATAAATGACACTATTTTCTGTTCTTTCAGAGCTGTTTTTCCAGGTGTTTTTCCACGTTGTCAGATTATAAATTGTCATTAAGGTCACTTGGTTTTGTGTTTATCCATGGTGTCTCTGGTTTCTGGATACCCTGGCTGCACTTGAAAGTGACCAGCTGCACTTTTTAAAGATGCCAGTATTTTTCAGCAGAAAATTTCTTTTGTTCAGTATTATTTGACTTCTTATCTGGCCACCTTTATGGCTGCTCACATCACCAAGGCAATTCAAAGACGAGTGCCAGAGCCAAAAGGGAAATTCAGAAGTAATTTTAAGTGTCCAATAGCCTTTTTCACAGAACATCTTTCTTCCTAATAATGAACTACTGCTTCCCACCTTAAAAAATGAAAATACTATCTGCACTTGGCTGATATGACCACCATCCATTCTTTTGTGGTGAAAAACTACATCAATGCATAGCAGAATGACCAGAGCAGTAAGTCAAGTGTTACCAAGTGAACAGATGGTATAAAACACTGATTATACTGATTTGGGCATGTATAAAAACTGTCAGCACAACACAAATGACCTTTAGTCATCATGCAGCTAAAACTGTCAGGTTCCCTCTTCTTTGAATGCTTTGGTTTCATGCATCCTTCCTAGACATAAAAACCTTTGGGTCTTGCTGCAAGATACAGTTACTCCTTTGCTTTGTCTCCCTCTTAATATTGATTAATATTGTTAATTTACAAGAGATGACTACTATTCACTGAATATAAGGGCTCAGAAAAGTGGCCAAGGTTCCTTTATTTGATACCTGTTACTCTTTGCAGCTGAAAATCAAAGGAAAAACAACAGAAAGTGACCACTCATTTAACATATTAAAAGCAAGATATTAATGTTAGAAATACTTGCTAATTTTTAAAAAAGCTACTGACTTCAAGAAGGACGACTTTGTTTCACTCATTGCTTTTGCAGCTGGTATTTTTGACAGTGGTACATGGTGGATAAGTCTAATTTATCTCTAGTTATTGTGATAAAAATTTTGGTTGTTTTCCCCACATAGTGAAAAAACGTGGACAAAGCTAAGGTTCAACAAATAAGCCAAAGAGTTCTAGGTGAGTGGAGTTTCATGCTTAAGTAATTCTCACTATATGATACCTGAATTTGGTATCTGATTTGCATTCTCAGTAAGTAAACCCTGGTAAACCTCCAGTTATATGAATAGCCAAAGAGAGACAAACTGGCATGGCTAAGAGAAAATTATTTATATTGTTTATTTGAGCATCTTGTGGACATGAAACATTCATCATGTCCAGTATACACATATGTACTATTTGAATCACCACAGCATAATATTCAAAACGTAGCAAACCACATAAATTTTTAAGTATACTTAAATAACAATATATATGTATTCAAAGTTTCATAGACTAATAAAAATGATTTTATATATTTCTTCACTTATAATCTAAGAATCAGTTTCTCATTGGCCTTTCATGTATACAAATGTAAAAGAAAATATGACACTTAATGTTCTTTACCGCATACGCATACAAAAGTGATAGATGGAATCAAAAAGAGAGCCAACATCTCCCAAATAGAGGTAAACACATTACCTAAGCCATAGTTCTCCCCCCTTCCCTTTCTCCTCGGTGGATGACATGATGAGGAATAATGCAGAAAGGCCTCTCATTCCAAGCTACGCTCTGTGAGCACCCTTTTAGGATTTTGGTTCATTCATACAAAATTATTTTAGGTGTTTATTATTGTTGTAATCCTTCTTTTCCATCCATAAAATACACAAGAATTTAATTGTCTCCTTGTTATAAAACTTTTATGTGATATTAAGTATGACATAATTTAGTGAGAAATTATGACAGGGTTCTGCAGACCAAAGGCCAGAAAGGGCATTTTTTAGATTTTTTTAAATATTTTTTAATAATCTTTTTAAAATGAATGAGCAACTATTGTAAATTAAAAACTGGTACTTCAGTACATTACACAAATATAACCATCCATAGTTAAAGATTCCTGCTTCTGAAAATAACAAGATAACTAAACACAACAAGAAAATGAAAGTTAAATAGGTGAAATCACTGAAATCTGGAATCAGTATATATCATGTCCCTAAAGAGAATCCTCTGCAATAAATCTTAAAACAGTGTATTGGGTTTGCATGGCCAGATTTTGGTTGGACGGGTTACAGGGGTGGCTTGTGTGAGAAGCTGCCAGAAGCTTCCCTCATGTCCAACACAGCCAATGACAGCCAGCTCCTTGATGGACCCACCACTGGCCAAGGCTGAGCCCATCAGCGATGGGGGCAGCACCTCTGAGACAATACAGTTAAGAAGGGAAGAAAAAAACCATGCTGGAGAGGAACAGCAGCCAGAGAGAGGAGTGAGATTCTCTGACAGAATCTGCTTTGCAGACCTCAAGATCAGTACAGAAGAGGGAGGTGCTCCAGATGCTGGATCAGAGATTTCCCTGCAGCCCATGGTGCACACTATGGTGATGCAGTTGTGTCCCTGCAGCCCATGGGGGAACTTGTGACTCTGCAGGGGCTCACAATGGAGCAGCCTGTTCCTGAAGAATGGTACCCCATGGAAGGGACCCACACTGTAGCAGTTTGTGAAGCACAGCAGCCCGTGGGAAGGACTCATGTCAGAGAAGTTTCTGGAGGACTGCCTCCCATGAGAGGGACTCAACACTAGAGTAGGGAAAGACTGTGAGGAGTCCCTGCATGAGGAGGATGGAGCAGCTAAGACAACGTGTGATGAATTGGGAGTGAAAGAAGAGAAGGGTGAGGGGAAGGTGTTTTAAAATTCGGGTTTATTTTCCATTATCCTATTCTGATTTGATTGGTGTGTGTAGTGGGTTTCTGTGGCTGGGTTTTGGTAGGGAGGGGGGCTACAGAGGGAGCTTCTGTTGCAAGCTTACCCTGCCTGGTGGAGCCAATGCCAGCTGGCTCCAGGATGGGCTTCCTGCCGCTGGCCAAGGACGAGTCAATTAGGAATGATAGGAACACCTCCGTGATAATGTATTTAAGAAGAGAAGATTGTTGTGCAGTAAAAATTCCAGCCAGGGAAGAGTGGAGTGAGAACATGGGAACAACAAGGCAGACACCAAGGTCAGTGCAGAAGGAGGGTGAAGAGATGCTCCAGGAGCCAGAGCTGAGGCCCCTGCAGCCCGTGGTGCAGACCATGGTGGAGCAGCTGTGCCCCTGTAGCCCATGGAGGACCATCGGGGTGCAGAGACCCACCTGCAGCCCATGGAGGAGCCCTTGCTGGAGCAGGTGGATGCCTGAAGAAGGCTGTGACCCTGTGGGAGGCCCAAGATGGAGCAGGGTCCTGCTGGAGACCTTCAGGACCATGGAGAGGGAAGCCCATGCTAGAGCAGGTTTTTCCTGAGTAGGACTTGTGGCCTCTGTGGGGGACCCACAGTGCAGCAGCTCACTCATGAGGGACTGCACCCCACGGAGGAGTGACCCACGGGACAGCAGTTTGTGAAGGGCTGTTGCCGGAGGGATGGACTCATGCTGGAGATGTCCGTGAAGGACTGTCTCCTGTGGGAGGGACCCCACAGGAGCAAGGGAAGGACTCCTCACTCTGAGCAGCGGCAGAAGCAACAACTGACCATAAACCCCATTTCTCATCCCCCTGCATTGCTGGAGGGGAGCAGGGAGAACATGGAAGGAAGGAGAGGTGGGGGGACGGTATTTTTAAGATTCTTTTACTTCTCACTCTTTTGCTCTGATCCTATTAGTAATAAATTTAAGTAATGTCCCACTTTGAGTCTGTTCTGCCTGTGAAGGTAATCAGTAACTGACCTCTCCCAACTGTTATCTCAACTCATGAATCCTTTGCTGGTTTTTTTCTCTCCTCTGTCCGATTGTAGAGGGGAATGAAAGAGGCTGTAGTGAGTACCTGGCATCCAGCCAGGTGTGCTGGTTTTTGGTAGGGTAGAGTTAATTTTCTTCATACTAGCTGGTATGGGGCTGTGTTTTGGATTTGTGACCAAAACAGTGTTGACAATTCAGGGATGTTTTTGCTATTGCTGAGTCAAGGGCTTTTCTGCTCCTCCACCAGCGTGTGGGGATGCAGAAGGGGTTGTGAGGGGACGCAGCCAGACAGCTGACCCCAACTGACCCAAGGGATATCTGATATCATATGACATCATGCTCAGCACATAAAGCTGGGGGAACAAGGAAGAAGAGAGGGGGACATTCAAAGTGATGGCGTTTGTCTTCCCGAATCAGTGTTAGGAGTGACGGATCCCTGCTTTCTTGGGGATGGCTGAACACCTCCCTGACCACGAGATGTGATGAGTGAATGAATTGCTTGTTTTGCTTTGCTTTGCACAACCTTTTGCTTTACCTATCAAACTGGCTTTATGTCAACTTCATGTCTCACTTTCACCCTACCGATTTTCTCCCCGCATTCCACAGGTGGGGAGTGAGCAAGTGACTGTGGGGGGCTTAGCAGCCAGTTGGGGTTAAAACAGAACAACTGGTAATAGATTATACTAGTGTCCCCAAGTTGAGTCTATTTTGTCCCTGACAGTAATTGCTGAGTGATCTTCCTGTCCTTATCTTGTTCTTGAGTCTTTTGTTCTATTTTTTCTCTCCTGTCCACTTGAGGAGGGGGAATGACAGAGCAGCTTTGGTGGGACCCTGGCATCTAGCCAGGGTCAACCCACCACAAACAGGAGTGTCTAACTCCTGACTGCTGGAAATGCTCACAAATGAGGGGATTAACTAGGGAAAGTGGAAGTCAGAACTAAATTGGATCTGTGACCTGACATCAGGATGGTCGGTGAGGTAAATTAAGTGCTAAACTCATCCTGTGCCTGGCAGAAACAGGACTGTAATGGACTTCACAAAGCTTTGAATCAGACCTTTATACTAGAAAATTAAATCTAAGGTACTCTCTAAAATACAGAGCTGCCAATGGATCCCTCTGAATCTTCAGTGTTCTTTAATGAATTAAGATAAATTTTTCTAGGGTGTAAAAGCACTATTCTTGTGAGACCCCCACCTTGAGTACTGCATCCAGATCTGGGGTCCCTAGCACAGGAAGGACATAGACCTGTTGGAGTGAGTCCACAGGAGATTACCCAGATGATTAGAGGGATGGAGCATCTCTCCTACGAGGAAAGACTGAGAGAATTGGGATTGTTCAGCCTGGAAAAGAGAAGACTTCGAGATGATCGAATTGCAGCCTTCCAGTACCTGAAGGGAGCCCACAAGAAAGATGGTGACTATTTACAAGAGCATGTAATGATAGGAATGTCAAGGAATGTCAAGGGGAAACATCTTTAAACTGAAATAGAGTAGGTTTAAATTACACACTAGGAAGAAATTCTTTACAGCGAGGGTGGTGAGGCACTGCAACAGGTTGCCTAGAGAAGTTGTGAATGCCCCATCCCTGGAAGTGTTCAAGGCCAGGTTGGATGGGGCTCTGAGCAACCTGGTCTAGTGGAAGATGTCCCTGCCATGGCAAGAGGGGTTGAAATTAGATAAGGCCCCTTCCAACCCAACGCATTCATGATTCTATGACTCAAATGAAGTACTGTGAAGTGCCTTGTGTTCCCTCTATAGGAGGCAGTGGGACACATGGCATGCTTTTACACCTTAGGGCTTATGAGTGGTGGTGGGGTGTTCAGTATTAGGCTGCAACAAAGTGTTAACGAAGGCCTCTTTAAACTGGGGTCCTAGTAGGAAATGCCTCCTTGCTCTGTTCCAGTGTTGTAAGGAGCTGTGGCCTCTCATATAATATATAAACCAGTATCCGAGGTACAGTCACAGCAAACTAAAATATGCACTGAACAGCTGCTACTGGTACATGGCATCAGAGACATGAAAAGAGTGCACAACGTCACTGCAGATGCATGAAATATGGCCTTGACTGTGGGAGAACATGAAGATGGAATCACCTGTGAAAGCTGTGCAAGTGCTGTAGACCTGCAACCACCCACATTGCCAGTTGCATGCATTAAAAACCACCATTCAGATTTCCAGCAACTCCTTAGAGATGTCACATGACTCTGACTTTTTAAGTCTTTGTTCATATTTCCCAGTTTTGGCAGACCAGACCCTGCCTTCAAGGTCTGTTGGAAGTTCTTACACACAGCAAGGAGGTACCAGGGGCAGGAATGGCTGTCCTCTTACCCCAGCAGAGGGGCTGCTGGCCGCTGGCCAGCTCCCCTGTCTGCTCCTGTGCCCTGCGGCCTCTTTCCAGGCAGGCGCTACCTGTGCATGGCACTGTGCCTCTGGCCTCCCTCGCCCTCAGCACCACGAAAGGCACTATGAGAGGGAGCAGGGCTGGAGCTGAGATGTGAGTTAGGCAGCTGCTTCTCACAGCCCTGCTCAGCTTTCTGCTGTACAGTTGCTCGAGGCCAAGCGGAGTAGAAAGTAAGTTTACTGTTCAAATGGGAAGGACAGGGAGTCCCATGGACGGATGCCCCCTTCCAGAACGTTCTTCCTTACCCTCACCACGTGGGAGGGTCTATGGGCAGATGGGCCTGTAAACAGTTTTGGGCCCTTTCTGTACAAACTCCAGCTCCTTCTTTCACTTTCTGCTGACACTGTTGTAGCAAGAGTCTTGGAAAGCAGCTGCCCTGTCCCGCTGCTGCCAGGCAGAGAGGCCGCACCCGTCCGTGCAGTGGGAACCAGCCCTGCGTGTGCCCTGACATGCTGTAGGTGAGCGCAGGCAGGCTGCACGGTAGGCTCTGTGGATGGGCCCGTACGTAACTCCGGCATCGCCGCTTTCCTGCTGCCCTGGTGACAAACCCAGCTGGAAAGTTCGCTCCTCGGTGCGGCCGCTCCTTTAAGGGGAGGGCGCGGGGCTGTGGCGCCACAGCCTGCGCGGCAGCGTGAGGAAAGAGGGCGAGAGAGGGCGAGAGAGTCCGAGGGCCGAGCTGGGGAGGCATTGCACGGTATTTTCAAACATTTGAAGACTCTCGGGGGAGGAGGAGAAGTCAAGGTGTGGGAGGATTTGTGGAGTCTGTAAATAAATGAGATAAACTTCAGGCAGTCCAGGAGAAGTTCAGGCGGAAGGTGACAGACCCTCCGAGGGGCCGTGGCGATATTGCCTTACAATGACAGAATTGTGAGGAGGGAAAGGCAGTGCCTCGGACAAAACCAGCATTTTCAGCCTTTCATGCTCAAAGACGTAGTGAAAACAGTCTCTGCTGAGAAACAGTGTGGTTAATAATAAGTCTTTTGGTTGACTGTACGGTCCCAAAGATGGTCTTGAGAGATTTCTGTCAGCCGCCTTAATTTCGTTCCTCTTTAATAAACGGAACTGCACTGAGGTGGGGATCAGCTTAAAGCCGGCTTCCTCCATGGGAGCTGAAGGGCTGTGTTTACATGGAACTGTCTTGGAGTGCAATAAATTTTTATTTTTTGTGGTCTGTCTGTGGCTAAAATCATACAAGAAACCTATTGTACTGATATGGGAAAGAGACCAGCTAGGCACCAGTTACAGAAGGAGACTGCATTCCTGTTATCAGTCATGTAAATTAATTGGCAAGTGCTCACCTGTCATTCTAAGGCATCATCTGTCTATTCCTCCCTTTCCTTTGTGTCTTCACGTGAAGCAGGTGGTGGCACTTAACCTATGGAGACATTCTGTATGGCTTTTCAGCATTCTTTAGATATTTTGTTCTCTAAGTTTTGCCTTTTCACAGGGTTTGAATAGGACTTTAAAACCTCATTATTTGTTCTGTAAATAAACTGATCTGAGTGTTTAAAGTAATCCATCAATTTATCGGTGCAGTTAGCCCTCAAAAGGAATGATACCTGCTTGTTGCCCCTCTTAATTTAGTTATTGGGGAGTTGCTCTGGGATTCTTTGTTTTCTTCATCTTTTTGTCAGGACAAGTGATATCTTCAGCTGCTGACTGACGTTTTGCAAGCCTTTTGGTAGGTATGTCTCAGGGCTCTGTGTAAACATGTGGGGAACCCTGCCTATGTGCAGGTCAGTTTGAACACAGAATTGGCTGTCCACAAGTCTCAGCTGCGAACACGTGTTGGGGGTTCCCTGGCCTGCTCCCACAGGCTGACAGTTTTCTGTTGTGCGTGTAGGTAAAGCAACATATGGGGTCCTTTTCTGCAGAGTTTTAGTAAAACATTTCTTGGAGCTACACACATGATCATGTTCTTTTTTCTGCTGCAAACTTCCAACAGTGCTTGTATTTAGATGGGAAAAGGCGCCATATGTTAGAGATTCTCATTTCTACAGAAACCCCAAAAGCAACATGGTTCCTTACATGGAGAATCTTTTTTCATTCTAGCTGAAAATGGTAATAACTGGAAAAAAACCAGTTCTTTATTTCTTCTGCACACATATGAGTATCCTAGAAGCAGTGATAATTACCCGCATAGCTATTATTCCTTAAGTACTCAGAAACCATAAGCGTAAAAGAAAACAAAAAATTCCCACAGTGATTTAAGAATTTTTTTATACTTAACTTTCTTTTATTTCCTGTCTTCCAGTTCTTAAAAACTTAACCTTCTAGTGAGCTTTAATGGCATTGCTGTTTTCCTTAACAGTTATGAGTTGAGGGAGGGGGAGTAAGTAAAGGATGGAGCACAGTTTCAGTGGGAGTTTTGGAAAGGCTTTCAAGTGCCCTTTAGGATGTAGTGAACTGCATGTAGAACTGGTGTTAGAGATCCTGATGCTCAAGCACTGTATGAAAAAGAATTAGTTTTGAAATATTTCAATGGAAAATGGGTTTCTTCAAACACATGAGACTTTTCATCCTCTGCTGCATCTAACTTTTAAAGTAAAGTATCAGGTATTGTGAGATTTTCAGTGTGATTAAAGCTGGCAAAACACATCAGTGTTCTACTTAACATAGCTGCACAGGCTACCTATACCAGTGGAACTGAACTCTACACTT